>NC_089223.1:34715074-35021526 GCF_963924675.1 Phocoena phocoena | reverse complement strand
AAAAGGTCTATCAACTCTTCTCTTGTTTCTAAAATAGAGTAACATGTCTCCTTTTGTATTGCCCAAACTCTATTTTTGTGCTCTTTCTAAAAGCTGCACACTTAGAAGTGAACAGGTTGAGCTAGTTTGATGGGTGATAAGATGCAATGAGGAACTGGGCAAGAGTTCAGCATCACCACCTAGTTGTTTATCTGAATTACTGTATCCTTTGAGCTTTGTTTATGCCACTCTGGTCATCAGATGTGTGTGCCTTCTCTTAGTGGACTGCAAAGGCCTGGAATTTAAGTTTTATTCACTTCCTATTCCACAGAAGTCTTTCTACCAGGTAGGTACTGAAATTGGGTGTTACAATTAATTGAAAAATTGGACACAGAAAGAAGTAAACTTAGCAGCTCTATAACACATCAATGGAACTTACTAAACCTAATACATGTTTTTAGATTCAATTCAAAGAATAAATGCCCAGGTTTATCAGTTATGTAAAATTTGGTGTTCCATGCAATGAGCTAGGTTCTTATCTCTTGTGAGTGAGTGAGTGTATTTAACGGTTTAAGCTAAGTTGAAAAGAAAGATTTTGATAATTCTAAAAACAATGTTGGCTTATTTTTTTTACCAAATACAAATTGCTGTCCTGCTTCAAATAATATGTCTGAATATAAATGCGTGCATGTTCATTCCTACCTTTGGTTTCCCCCCTGTAGATCTCGGTCCTACGACTTGACTTTGCAGAGCTGTCTTTCCCGTGGGCTCAGGCTTCTCCCTTGCTTCCTTTGGAGAACATTCTATGCAACGTCTTAAAAAGCAAATTGCCTGTTTTGGAAAGAGTGATTTCTTTATGAGACCTTCTTAATCTCCAAGGAAAGTGCAGAGTCACACAAAAATATGCACAAACAGCTGGAGTACAGGTCGATGTCAGTGAAACAGAACCTTTTTCATTTTTTTTAAATATTGAAAACTGTGAGTGAAGTTACTTTTTATAAAAGTTCCCTGCTGTTTTCACAGCACAGCATGCAGCCCTATGAGACTGCATAAGCTGTTTTTTCACACAGACTATTCTTAAAATGAGCCAGTATTGTCTAATCTTTACAAAACAATGATACCTCCAATGAAAAAAAAAAAAAATCCTCCCTAGCTAATGGTAGGATTGTAAAAAATTACCAGAAGGGAATTTGTATGAAATTCTGTGCTGCCAAAGTATATAAGAATATACTTACTTTTTATCTCAGAACTACTTTCATTGATTTATCTTTTTTTTTTTTTTTTTTTTTTTTTTTTTTTGCGGTACGCGGGCCTCTCACTATTGTGGCCTCTCCCGCTGCGGAGCACAGGCTCCGGACGCTCAGGCTCAGCGGCCATGGCTCACGGGCCTAGCCACTCCGCGGCATGTGGGATCTTCCCGGACCGGGGCACGAACCCGTGTCCCCTGCATCGGCAGGTGGACTCTCAACCACTGTGCCACCAGGGAAGCCCTGATTTATCTTTAATGTAATTATTTTTTATTCTCATTATTTAACCTTGGCTTCACAGGATCTACCTGGCTGGATAGCAGCCAATATTTATATATTCCTTTAAAGTTTACTGAGTGCTTAGATATATATTATCTTACAAAGTAGGAATTCCTCTTGTCCACATTTCACAAATGTTTGATGATTGCTTTTGCAGACGTTATTCAAAGATGTTAAGGTAAAATCTAAAGATCTAAAAAGCTTAAAATATCTAAGAGTAATTTTTAAATACACAATAGGATACCTGTATAATAAAATTAATATATTCAAATTTACTACTGTAAACCAATTAAAGTAGAAGGAGAAATAAAAATAAATCTAATTTATCTGTTCACATGTGATATCATTATTTCATCATTGAAGAGATGTGGTTAATAATTTTATTTGCCTACTAGTGACAATAGTTAACCAAGAGACATTTAGCTCTGTCTCATGTTAAAGGAATCTGAAGCTAGAAAGCTTAACGTGGTTGAGGGAATTATGGTATATCTATCTAACTATCTATCATCTATCTATCTACACTATATATCAGGGAACTATGTTCTTCTTTCTGCTTTGCTGTACTCAGCACATGTTTTCTATTTTCATGGGCACAGGGTGGTTTCTGGAGCTCCAACCATCATATCACTGTTTCTGTTAGGCTACAGGAGAAAGAGAAAGAAAGGCCAAAAGGTCTTTCCAGAAATCCCACCCAATAACTTCCACTTATATCTCACCAGTCATCCTAGTTGCCAGAGGGCATGGGAAAGGTGGACAGTTGGCCAGCTCATCATTGCTGGGATAAAACTAAAGATTTGTTACTAAAAAGAAAGGGAGAATGGATTGCAGCACATATTTGCTGTTTTTGTCACTCATCCATAAAAGAACATATGATATTCCTACTTTTAAGGACAGTATCTATTCAATCTTCCAAAACCCTCACTCCACATGTAAAAAATGCCCCACTAATGGATTAAAAAGTGTCCGTGATTAATTTAATCCTTTGATCAAAAAGTAATCGGAGGAAACAAGTTGAGTTTAGTAAGTGAAGGTGATAGTTGAAAATGGAAAATTATCTACCCTGGTTCAAAAGACTATATAATGGCAGTAAAAAAAAAAATGAAGAAGAAATAGAAAATATGAAATTATTAGTAGTCGTTGAGTGCATGGTGATTTACTAAGCAGCCTAGTGAAGAGTAGAGTCTGGTTAAATGCAATTTTCTCTATTAAGGAGTTTGCAGTACTGCTTGTTATCCAATGAAAAGATTATATTAATTATTCTTAAAAGAAAATAAATAGCTATAATTTGTAGCTCATTCATAAACTATTAAAACTCTATACTATTCCTCTCTAGAGATCACTTCCTGAATGTATCTTGGGGCCATTAAGGAGCTATATTTAAATTATGCCTATTTTTTTCTGGAATTCTGAAAGCTAGAAAGAATAAAATCATTTCCTAGAGTCTTATTCCTATCATGGGCATGACTTAAAATATAAATTCCATTAGACTATTGACATGAAACATTTAGAAGAACAATGAATTATTGAAAATAACATTAACTCAATCTCAAAATTTATATAATAAACATGAAAATATTCTAGACTACGCTAGTAATACAGTGCAAGTAAATTAAAAACAAGATAGAATTTATATATATACACATAATTTTACCAAGAACTGGTTAAGAAAAAGATATCAACATTCCTTTTCATTACTTGAAGAATAATTGGCAAAATCTTTTGTAAAGATACATATGCATACACATATATGTATTTTTAGCCATATGTGAGTGTGTATGAAAGGCAGCTCAGACTGTCGAGGATGATGTTCTTGAAGTAGAACACTTTTCTTATGCAGCCCTCCACTCTCCCTATGGCGCCCCCTTTTGGCAGAGCCTAACAGAGAACCAGGGGTCGAAGCAGTCGTGTTCCGCCCCACCTGGAGGGCCTGTCAGTTTGCTCCGCCCATCTCCGTGGCCACCCTCTCACTTCGCAACTCCTAGAGCTCTCGGCTTCCGGAAAATGGAGAGCGAGGAGGGGCGCGGTGAGGTCAGGGTTCCCCCGGTCTGCAGAGCTGAGCAGGAGCCTGCACGAGTCACAGCGAGCAGGTTCCACCTTTGCTACCGCGCCAGACAGCAGGTACCCAGGGCTGGCTGCAGAAGGGTGCGCGTGCACCCCACCATCGCAAAGCTGAGTATAGGAGGGTGGTTTGGAGATGAGAAACGGGAGCTTAATAATTGGCACACTCTTTGTTTATTGCCTGTCTCTCCATCTAGAAAATAAACTCTTAAAGGACGAGGTAGTTTCAGTTCTTACAACAGTGCCTGGCCCACGGCAGGTGCTCCATAAATAGTACTGAATTAATTCTGTTATTGAAGAACTGGGAAAATATGAAAAAAAAATTATGGCATCTTTATCTCTGCCTTTTAGATTTTCTTCGTCCAGAATTTGCCCCAGCAAATGAAAGGCATAAGCCAAGGGAGCACCACCCTTCTCAGTCACCGTGTTCCATCTCTTTTAACTATGTGTGTCTTTGAGAAGTTACTTAACCTTAGGAACCCCAATTACATAACCCAAAAGTAGAAACAACATTTATTTTAAAGTGTCGTTGTAAGGAATGGTGATGATCCACGTAGGGTACACGTTTGTCCAGTCGGTTGTACTGTTGAAGCCACATACACATTTCCATACCCTGCACCCTTTAACCACTGTGCATCTGGCATGATTTCTAGGTAGGTATGGTTTCTGAATAATGATATAAACTAATAGTTACTGAGCATTTATATTTGTGATACATACTAATATAAGGGTTTTGTCTGTTTTAACATGTAATGCTTCCAACAACTTTCAAGGTAGTTGCCTTTATTTTTCCAATTTTACTTAAGAGGAAATTAAGGCACATAAAGTTAAGTAACTAATCCTAGGTTACAGAGCTAGAAAGTGCAGAACTAGGATTTGAACCCAGGTAATCTGGCTCCAGAGGCTGTCTTCTTAGCCACTGTGTTTCTTAAATAAGACTATTAATAATCTTATTCTTAATGCTAATTCTAGGTATTTGCAGGACTGTCTTGTGTGATAGTTAATAGGCACTTACCTATGCAGTTAAAATTCCTAAGGAGAATCACTGGCTTAGAAAAACCACACCTGACTGAATTAAACACACCAAGAAATGGGGAGAGGAGGTGTCTCCTTTTACAAGGATATCTGGATAAAACTTAAATTCAGCCAGTCTAATTGTAAACTGTTATTACCCTGTTATAGAAAAACCCTGTAATTGGATACAAGAAAATCCTCTGTAAAAGCTTGTCCCTTGGGCAAGGTTTAGCACTCGTCTCAGAAGCCCAAATAAAATTGATCGAAACTGTGTTTAAAAAAAAGTTATAGTTTAAAAAAAAAGATTGGGGCTTCCCTGGTGGCGCAGTGGTTGAGAGTCCGCCTGCCGATGCAGGGGACACGGGTTAGTGCCCCGGTCCGGGAGGATCCCACATGCCGCGGAGCTGCTGCGCCCGTAGGCCATGGCCGCTGAGCCTGCGCATCCGGAGCCTGTGCTCCGCGATGGGAGAGGCCACAAAGGTGAGACGCCCGCGTACCGCAAAAAAAAAAAAAAAAAGGTTGAAGGGAAATACTTCACAACATCACAACATTAATGCAGTTGTCTTTGGATGGTAATACAATGAATAATTTTTTTTGTTTTCTTTTCCTTTTATATATTTTTAAAAATTTTCTAAATGAGAAAGTATTATTTTAAAAAGAATGTTTATTTTTTAAGTATGAGAGGAAACTGTTATTAAAAGCAGAAAACTTAGATGAATAAACGAAAAAGAATTATACATAATTACACTGCTGTGTGTTAAAACTTTGCTGTTTTCCAGACTTTTTCCAATGTAAGTACACTCACATACTGCCCATGTGTGCAGACATTTTTACAAAAAAAACAATCATGTTGTTCATACTGCTTCATACTCTGTTTTTCTTTTCACTTATCAGAATACTATGAATAACTTCTGAATAAATACACATATATGTCATACTTTACAATATATTTGTTTGTGTTAACATATTATAATTTTTAACCAGTCCTCTATTGTTGGATATTTAGGTGGGTTCCATTTTATGTTTTATTTAACTAATATAGCCCCAAACTTATTCATTTGTTTTTACTACCTGTCTGATTAGTTCCTCAGAATAAGGTCCAATAGTGGAAATACTGGGTCAGTGGGTATATACTCTTAAGTCTTTTAGTGCATATTGACTAATTGTCCTCCAGAAAGGTGGCACCAGACAACTCTTCTACCCAGTGGTATGTTAGAATACATACCTATTTCCTTACAGACACACCATGCTCCTTGGCATCTTTCTCAGTAAGATAAGCTAAACAAAATCAATAGATATTATTGTTATTTCTTTGATAACTGCTGAGCTTCATGTGATTTTGTGTTTCTTCTTATAGGAATTGCCTACTTTTGTCCTTTGCCCATTTTATTCACTGAATTATTTTTTTAAAGTTGTTTTTGTTTTGATTTTTTGTTTGTGTTTTACTGATTTATAAGAGTTGTATGATTTTTAATATCTTGCAGGAGCTTTCACCGGTTGGTGAATTAATTATATGGAAATTCCTGTTCACGGGTATTTCATATGTTGCATTTTAAAGAAAAGATAAAATGCATAATTGAAGGAATCCTGAAGTGTACTAGATGCCTCAGCAGAAACGAGAGCATGAAGATCCCTAGAGCAGAAGAAAATCTCCCAGCTTGGCACCAAAGTTGCAGGAAAAGAGTCCTGGGCTCATGAGAGACACTCAAGAAGAAAAGTCAAGAATTCAGTCTGAGTGAGAATTATTCCCTCAGCCACAGGGAAGGTTTCTCACCACCAGTTTCTTCATGAGACAAAACTAGAGCTTGAAATCAAGCTGCCTGGCTATGCTTCCCAGCTCCTCTCTGCTGGTCAGGGTTACTCACTCCTCAGATCTCAGCTCAAGCACCACTTCCTCAAGGAAGTTTTCTCTGACCTCGCCCCCAGGTCAAACCTCCTTTTTTATGTTCATAAAATAGTGTACTCCTTTACAGCAGTTCACATGGTTGTGATTTTATCTGATTTTAGTTACCTGATTATTTGATTCATATCTCTTTCTCACTTACTAGAACGGATACTCCCTGAGGGAAGGAAGTCTGATTTCTCAACCCTTCATCTCTCTATACTTAGCCTCTCACATAGGAGATGCATGACTAAGATTTGTTGGGTAAATTGATTGTATATAAATATGCATTGTAAATTATAATTAACATCCCTAGAGAGTGAGTTCAGCCATTCTCCATGAATACTTTGACTTTTTCATGAAGTACTGACTTTAAGAGCCACTTCAGATATTATTAATAGAAAAAATATAAACTTGGGAGGTCATAATTTACCAGCAAAATGTACATTCTGATGCCCCAACTGAGCAAAACACATTTTTCTCCCCATAGTTCTAGGTAAACAAGGTCATTTTACATAGAATGACTTTCCATTAACTCCATTGTAACTTTTCAAAAGGCTATTGATTACACACACAGAGACCTAAAGTTTAAGGGAAAAAAATTCTGTACCTGTGCAGTCCAATATGATAACCACCAGCTACATGTGACTATTGAACAGTTTAAAGTTGCCTAGTTGAAGTTGAGGCTGTATGTGCAAACCATGCATGGGATTTTAGTATGAATAAAATAGTGAAAAAAATATCAATTTTATATGTTGAAATGATATTTTAGATATATTGGCTTATATAAAATATATTATTAAAATTAATTCCACCTGTTTCTTTTTCTTTTTGCTTTTTATTAGGTCTAGTAGGAAATTTACAATTAAATATGTGATACAATATATTTCCATTGGATGGTATTGCTGTTTACTATAAATCACAGATACAAAACAACTTCACCTAATTAAAGTCAGCTTTACATCTATTTACTACCTATTTAAAAGAATTGAAAACTTGGAATTCTGCAAAGGATGTTTGAGTAATAAAATCTAATTTAAAAATTGAAGTACTGAAGTTTACTAAATGAAAGTCTTTGAATTTTCACCCAACATTTATTTTTCTCTTATTTTACCCACAATTTAACAAATTTACCTATTCACTTTCTAAGGTCAAATAAATAAACTACAAGTGTTGAGCAAGGTAACCAAGAACAAGCACACTTATGTCTGAGAATTCAAACTCTCACTCCTCTGCATCTTGTGAGCCTGGCAACCTCGTAACAAGGAAGGTAATAAAAAAAAATACTATGAAAAGCAGATAGAACAACAATCCTAAGCTGTGGGGGGCTTTGTGCAGGAATAAGAGTGTTATACTCCCTGTAGTCTCTGAGGACTTTCTAATATAGTTCATTACAATTATTGATGTTACAAAAAGTTAAATGATTGCTCAGAGGGCATACTCCATTTAAGAAAATGTAAGATGAGTTCTATCCAAAATTATGAAAATAAAAAACCATTAAATTTTGGTAATTTTGTCTACTAAGAACAGCTATTCTCTAAGATAAAGGGGAAAATGACAAGTGGAGAAAAATAGTAGGAGATGAGAAGGAAAGGGGTTGTATTCTGGTTAGTCTAAGTTCTATTATAAAGGAAATTATTTTAAAAATTAACCATCATTTATTATATAACATAAGAAACTTTAGGACAAATATAGGTTAGGTAAACAGAATGTTGTGAAATAATACCTTAATATCGATACCAGTTATTGTAACCAAACTATTAGTAGGAAAATGTTGTGTCCTTCCTCCTGTGTCAAATGCCATCCTTGTGTGCTTTTATGACAAGATTTTAATGGCGCCTTTGGATTATTATACGCTTTGGCCTAAGCTGGTGAATGACTGTTAGGTCTGTTCACTGACTTCAAATCACATGTTATCAGTGAAACCTTCACTGCTGAGTTTCCTTTCATTGTATCTCCGGGCTGACCATTTCCTGTCAATGTCCCTTAGAACAGAGAATATACTGAAAACTGGGGTCAGCCACTGTGCTGCTAACTCCACACTTCTGGCTTTGGAAGATAAAGCAGTTTTTATTTTGTTTTGTTTCAAAATATTATCTTTTTCTTTTTTAAAAAACCAACGTTAGATTTTTCTGTGATTTGGTTCTTGTTAAAAATCAGCAAGGTATGTTTTAAACAATATAATGGTGATGTTCAAAGATTCACTCACTGCAAAATGAATTAATTTCTTATTGATACATATTATGCTTCATTCAAGAATTTGAATACTGTGTCCAACTCACAGTCTTTGAGACTGCACAGAGTAGGAACAACTAAAATCTGAAAGTACACTTGTAATATGGGGACTCATGAAAACCTAGCAAACAATCTATAATGATAAGCTCATGGAAAGTAAATAATTTTTTAAAAGCCCACTCTATACTGGTTAGAACTGTAATGCAGTGTTTTTCAGATATCCATCTAAAACATTGTGTTCACAAACTTGTGTTCTTTTAGAATAAATTTCATAGGTTACTTTTCTTATTCTTCATTTTATCTTTAAAAATATAATTGAGTCATTATTTTGACCATGTTGAGGGAAAATGAGCATATCAATATATAAAAGAAGGTAAACAACCCCTCAAACATAAATATCAGAATAAGAAGACTTACTGTGCCAGGTGACCAGAGGACAATTAGGAAAGCTGCTTGGAAGTGTGACAATGACCCTCGCCCTTTGGATTTCTCACATTATTATTAGACTGGTTAATGACCAAAGTGTGAAGGATTAGGATTCTGAGCCTTCAGTAATTAGCATCATGTAACGTGTTTTGATTGGGATGACACAGGGAGGTGGAGGCCACTTCTGTGGGGGAGGGGGGAATAAGATGAAGGACACAGTTAACTGTGTATTCCTGACAAGGCTTGTTATTGTGTTATTCTTATTGCTACTATTTGAGTTTCTTCCCTGTCAGCCTCAGACCACGTTTCCTGCTCTGTGAGTAAAAAGCTATCTTCATGAACAACAAAATCATCTGATAGCTGTACAAAGTGAAAAATCACTTGAATCAAGAGGTGAAATGATTCAATCATTTTGTGCAGTCATATGGTGAAAGATGTCCTTAATCAATAGCTCCAAAGTAATTGTTTGGCAAAATCAGGGCTGGATTCTCCCATAGGTAGATTAACATAATTTTGATAGGTACAAGGGAGAGATCTCCCCTGGAGAGAGAGCCTTGACAGGGGTCTCTGAGCAAGTCTCACCCAAGGGAACAGTGTACTTACAATAAAAGAAGAGAGAAGAGGGTAACAGACAGTCAATGGGGACCAGCAGAAAAGATGCTCTGTGTTTTTAGTTTTGATTAAGCCCCTGAGCAGGATAGGGGAGAAAATATATCAGTTGCACAGTTATCTTCAAGTTGTTTTCTGATATTAATATTTTGTCCTTTAGTTTGTTCGCTGACTTTGGTTGATGTTATAAACTAAGCTGTCACTCAGCTTCCTCACTGGTCGAATGCCAGTTGAACCACTTTTAGCTTCTAAATGGAAAGTTCTGGTTTTCTTGCAAGTATCCACACTAGTGTGATTTTTCTTTCTTTTTGCAAGTTCCAGGGTCTTTGTCTCTCTGTTATGTACACTCCAGGGACAGATGACAGAGGAAAATACCACTTGTTTGACATAAGACACTGCCTGGTTGGGGCTGTGACTGTCATGCTGGGAAGCAGTGGCTGTCTCCAAGGAAGCATTGACTGTTACATCACTGGAGATTCCAGCACCTGGTGGTGATTTGTTTTGCTGTTGATTGTGTACTGCTTTATATTTTTAAACTCGATGTATATGTCTCTGCAAACTGTTAACCCCTAGAGGACAGAGACAATGTCAGCTTTTATAGCCTCCAAATAACAAGAAACACAAGAGAATTAAACAAATACTTGATAAATTATATTCAACACTGGACTGTAATTTTCATGAGGATAGGGCTGTGACCATATTGTTCACCATTATATCTCTAATGTTTAACACAGTTCCTGACGTGTAGTTAAGTACTTCACAAATATTTGTTTAATTGAATAAATGAATTTTTAAAAAAATTATGAATTGTCAGCTGAGATTGAGGTTGCAGTGAAGGGCAAGAAGAGTGGAGTGGAAAAACTTGCTGCTCTTGGAGCTGTGCTGCTGAAGGTCCCATGAAGACGCCTCCTCTCAGAGGGCTTCCTCTACCTCATTGGCCTGTGGTCAAAACTACGGGCGGAGTCGGAGAAACTTGGATGGATCTAGTTATACTTTTAAATCTTTAGAGCCAGGATATATGTCACCATCCAGTAACCCATTCCCAACTCCCAGTTCCCTCATCAAAGGATGGACTTGGGCTGGACGCCTCCCTGTGTTTTGGTTAGAGGACCCGCTTCTCTTTTCTGGTCAAGTAATATTATCCTTTGTGAAATTCACAGCATATGGTTTTGATCATTTTACACTTTAAACTCGAAGGAAAAAAACACTCTGTCTCTGTAACATGTTTTGCTCGGCCAGTTATAGCTCCCAGTGGCAGGAGCACTCGACTCACACACAGACCCGCAGGCTTCACCCACAACCTGTTAATTCACGATTTCAACACATCATCTATTCTGTCCTCTTTTCACACACTAAATTAAGACTTACGTGCCTTGCTTTAGGCATTCTTGTATCTCCCACCCGGCACATGATGTGTTCATTAGTATTTGTTAAATGACTGGCTGAATGGAAGGTCATCGTATTTTCTCTTACTACTAACACATGTTCTTTTTCTCCTTGAAGGGACTTACTATTTTTCAGGATATATCCATTACTCCTCTGATTCATGTTCATGTCCTGTATTTTAAGACCTCATGCTGGAAAATCATAGTTTCCTATGTCATAAGGTTGATTTGACAACTCAAAATCTTCTTAACCTTGGTTTATTACTGCAAGTTTCCAGCATTCTGATTCATGATAGCCTCATTAAAATCAGCAAAAAAAATATACAGAGGGAACATTTTCCCTACATTTTTTAGGATATATTTTTTTCTGCTCTCCCTCTGCCCACCAGTTGAAACTATAGCTAGGAACTTAAAAAAATAAAGCAGCTGAATGGGTATTTCAAATTACAATTTTATTTACCTGAAGATAAATATGAAAAGGGAAAAAAAAAACCCAGTCTAACCACGATCATCTAATTTAGTTAAGAATGTGTTTAGTAATCCATTTAGAAAATGCAAATGAGAAACATAATATTGATATATTTTTAAACCATAAGTGCCATTAGGTTGTAATGTACAACATGGTGACTATAGTTACCACTGCCGTCTGGTTTATAGTAAAGTTGTTAAGATTTCTGATTATTAATTTCTGATTATTAATGATTATTAATTTCTGATTCTAATACTATCCCCTCTAAGATTCCCAAGACTATCCTGTGAAATACTTTTCTTTTAGAAACTTTATGCTTTTCATCCTAATCTACAAATCTGACTTCCTGAAATAGTTTTTGAATATACTCTTTTTTGTTTCCCAGTTATAACAAAAGGAGATGAAATAATTTATCTTGGAATAACTCTGAGAACTTTCACAAAATTATAACATAGGTTACAACTTGACCTTGGTCCCATCCCTCTGTCTATCCCACCTGCTTTCCAGCCCTCTAGGCCTATCTGGAGCCCAAGAACCTCATTCTGAGCTGTTATTAAATACCTGGAAAAGGTGTTGGCTCGTAACTTAAACTGTATGGTCCCCAGTAATATATTTTATCACAGGATTTTATAAACAGAATATCCTTGAAAATCCAGAAGAAATTATTGCTAGTGATGATATTTCTTGGGACAATATTTTAAGGTGTCCTATGGTGGCCACATGTTCCGGTCAGACCCTGTGAACAGACAGTTTAGGAAGGACTGTGCTAGTGGTAGGGTTGGATAGATGTTGTAAAAAAACAAAAAAACAAATACGGCAGGCACAATGTATGTGTGATCAGATAACAGATACTTTCTTTGTTATTTCTCCAAAAGTTTTTAGAAAACAAAAATGTCTCCTGCAAATTGTCCATATATATGCCTCAAGATATTCAGCAGGTGGTTGTGTACATAAATAAGGTAGGTGGGTTGTAAAGAAGCAAAATGAGAAAGGGGTTTGTTGGTATATGTCCATCGACAGAGAACAAGTCAACTATCAGACTCTAGAAACCCAACCAATTTTCTGATGGAGAAATGTCAGGTGGCAAGGTCCCTGAACACTGTATAAATCTACGGTTTACTCTCTTACCAGCTGTAGAATCACCTCTTGTACCAAATGACCTAGACTTTAAATTTCAAGTCTTTAACTTTTCTAGTTGAAAATCTGAAAGTACCTTTACAACTTTAAAATAATTTTTATCATATTAAAGCTTCCTAGAATATTTTGTTCATATATTTTACAATTACTCTTAATTTGTGTGTGTACATTTGTAATTTTTTCATTTGTAGATACTCATGTTTATTTGCATTTTATTCATAAAAATTATAAAAGGGGGCTTCCCTGGTGGTGCAGTGGTTGAGAGTCCGCCTGCCGATGCAGGGGACACGGGTTCGTGCCCCGGTCCGGGAAGATCCCACATGCCGCAGAGCGGCTAGGCCCGTGAGCCATGGCCGCTGAGCCTGCGCATCAGGAGCATGTGCTCCGCAACGGGAGAGGCCACAACAGTGAGAGGCCCGCGTGTCGAAAAAAAAAAAAAATTATAAAGGACTTGAACTTCTAATATATATATATATATATATATAAAGAAAATATTCATAAGTATGCATAAGTACAGTTTACATACAAGTTAAAAATACCTAATCTTTAGAAATATAGGTTATAATGTGAATAAATAATGGCATCTTGATTTGCTTTCCCTGTCATTCCATAAAAATACTCATGAAAACCCAAAATAGAGAAACAAAGACTCACAATTATTTTTATTCTCTGTTTTAAATTCTGCTTTTTGATCCATTTAAGCAGCTCTTACTACTATTGTCTTTTCTTTTTCATCTTTTTATGCTATATTTGGCATGTCCAAAGAATACATGTGACATAGATTTAATTTATAAGGTATAACTAATAAAATGAATGACCATGTACCTAACACCTCTGTGCTCTTTTTCTATCCTGTCCTCCTGCCTCACCTTCTAGGCATAACCAATATTCTGAATATTATGTTTACATCCTCCCCACCTTTTCTGGTTTTATTGTGTATGTATACAGCCCTAAATATCATATTGTCTTTTCTTCAACTCTAAGAATGTTATCATACATTCACTGTGGTTTGGTTTTTTTCACTCAACATTGTATCTTTAAGATTCATCTTTGTTGTGTATAAATTTACAGTGTTATATGCATATACCATAATATATTTATCCATTCTTCTGCTGATGAACATTTGGGACCTCCCAGCTTTTTGATACTGTGAAGTGAGGCTATAAACATTCTTTTACTTCTGGTGCATATGTATAAACCCTTCTCTAAAGTAAGTACCTAGGAGAATTGCTGATTGTAGTGTATGAACATCTTCAGTTTTAGTAGGAAATGTTAATTATTTTTTTCTAAATCTGTTGTGTACATGTCCTCAACAATACTTGGTACTATCAGTCTTCTTAATTTGTCCCAATTTAGGGAATAAAATAGAAGATCACAATGTTCTTAATTTGCATTTCCCTGATCTTTAATGAGATTGATACCTTTTCATGTACCTATTCACTATTCTTGTTTTCCCTTCTGAGAAATGCCTGTAGATATTGTCTTTCTATATTTTTTATTGCATTATCTGTCTTTTACTGATTTGTAGGAATTCCTTATATATTTTGCATACTAGCTGTTTATTGGTTGTATGTTACAAATATATTCTTCTAGAGCATGGCTTGTTTTTCACTTTATTTATGGTGACTTCTAATGAATACAAATTCTTAATTTTTAATATAGTGTAAGTTATCAGTCTTTACTTTTGTAGTAGTACTTTTTCTGGCCTCTTGAAGAAATACCTCACTGAGAAGATTGGATTTTCCCACAGTGATGTGTTCCTATTTTTGCCCTAAAAGTTTTAAGTTTGTCTTTCACAGTTAAATCCTTAATCTGTCTGATAATTATTTTCATATGTGTTGTGAGATTGGGATCCATCTTCAGTTTTTCCATATGGCTGCCCAACTGTCCCAGTCCTATTTATTGACTATTTTCCCACAGTTATTAAAAATACTCCCTGTACTGTATAGTAAATAATCAAATAAGCGTGGGTATGATACTGGGTTATCTCATGTTTCACTGGTCAATTTATCTACTCCTGTGTGCCATATTTTTAAAATTAGTATAGCTTAAGAGTAAATGTGCATAAACATAAGGCAGGGCCCCCACCTTATTTTTCTGCTATAGGACTGTTTACTTGGTTATTTGTTTTTATGCATAAATTGTAGAATCATCCTGTCAAATTTACAAAGAACTCTAGGGATTTTGATAAAACTAACATTAAGTTTACGGAAATTTGAGTGATAATTAAAACTCTGTGATACTGAATTCCCCTAGCAATAAAACTGTTTATCTCCTCATTTATTTAGATCTACTTTAATACCTTCCCTAAATGTTTTATATTTTTCTTAATAAAATATTTTCACAACTTTTGTTAGAATTATTTTTACGTATACAATATATTTTGTTCTTATTGTATTGAATAAATGGTAACAGTCTTAAAATCTGATTTTCATAGTATTTGGTGCTGATCTAAAGAAATACAAGGGTATTTTATTGTTGATCATACCTCCAACCAGCTTGCAAAATTTGTGTTTCTAATAGTCTGTAAATTTGTGAGGAAGTTTTGTTTTGTTTTGTAAACAATTATATAATTTGAGAAAAACAATTTTATTTCTTCCTTTTAAGTGTGGATAATTTTATTTCCTTTTCTTGTATTACTATACATATAGTATAGTAATATAGTATATATTACATATAGTATAGTAATTTCTTGTATAAATTACATTATAGTATAAATTACATATAGTATAGTAATTTCTTGTATTATATATTTCTTGTATGCTAATGAAGACTGCTGGTACCATATTTAATAGCATAGTAAGATTATGTGTCCTTAACTTGTTCATGCTTTTTAAAGGAATTTTCCAACTGTTTCACCATTAGCAATGATGTTTCCTTTATCATTTTGGTGGAAACCTGTTACCAGATTAAAGGAGCTTCCTTTTATTCCTACTTTGCTAAAAAATGTTATCATTTTCAGTGCTGTGTTTATGAAATTTTTGTTTTGTATGTAATTAATATTTGATGTGGTGAATGATATTTATAGATTTTAACATGTTAAACCACTCATGAATTCCTGGGATAAATACAATTTGGTCATTTTTAACTAGGTTTTTTATCCACTGCTCTATTAACTTGGGCCTATTGCATTTTTATTTGTGACTAAAACAGGCCTTTAATTTTCCTTTCTCATATAATCCTGACTTTGGTGTCAAGGTTGTTTTGACTTCAAAGGAGGAGTTGGGAAGTATTTCTTCAACTATCTTTAAACATGTATATAAGACCAAAATATTTGGTACCTTGAATGTTTTGTCCAATTTGTAAAACTATTATGTTCCATGTTTATTATATGCATATTTTAACTACTGATTCAATGACTAGTATACATTTAGACTATTCTTTTTTGAATCAGTTTTATAAGTGCTATTTTTCTCAAAAATCACTCATTTTACATATATTTTCAATAATAGAAAGTTTATCTTGGTATTTCTTTATAGTCTTTTAATCTTTGCTATAACTGTAGTTTTGTTGTCTTTTTAATTCCTTTGGTTGGTTGTTTGTGTTTTTTTTTAAGTCTTACTCAGAAAGAGCAGATTTTTAAAAAAATTAATTAGCCAAATATTCCCATTCTGCTGTCAATATCACCCTCTGTCCAACACAAAATGACTTCCAAAGACAAGTAGAGAATAAAGGGTACACATCATTAAGAATAAATCTGTCTATAGGTGGAATATTTTTCTTTGTCATAATAGTATCCTTCTAAGGTTTCCCCTTGAGAATTCTTGCTATTTTACAATCTTCAGGAAATTCCAGTGAACAATGAAAATCTAGTTTTTATTATACGTTTTCTCACTGAGGCTGTTTCTCCATGTCTATAATAGGACAGCAGGCAAACAAATCTCAAATTCCATGATTCAATACAATTCTTCTATGTTGTCTGTTCAACATGATTGAAAAAATGTACAGACTCCTGCTAATTGATCTAAACTTAAATTCATGACTGCTACCTTCAGTTTTATTATATTTACCCAGTCTTTTGATACTCTCCCCCACATTTTTGCCCTTAATTATATCATTTCCATTATTATTCAAGTATGCTGTAACTGCATTTTAAATATTCTCTCATTACCATAGAAGACTTCTCCAGGTATTGCTTAATTTCACTATTCCTTTACAGCAAATGTCGTGTAAGAGTTGTCAATGTTTTCTGTCTTCATTTGATTTCTTTCTATTTTCTAATCAAACGCAAGAAGACTTACCCTCATTGATGTTCTCACATCCAGGTCACTCATTTTTGACTGCTAAAATCAATGGTAATTTTTAGCCTCCTACTCTATGCATCAATTAGCATTTGAAAGAGTTCATTATGCTTTGTTAGATGTTTTCTTCACACGTCCTCCAGGAGTCATTCTCTCCTAACCCTCCTCTAACATTACTGGCCTCACTCTTCTCAACTTTATTGTTCAGAGAAGACCAGCGCTCAGTCCTGCATCTCTACTCGAGTCAACTCACCCTAAATACAACCTCTTATGTCTCATGATTTTATATTCCATTTATTTCTGAGGATAAAAAATTAAATTAACAGATTGAACTTTGACCTAAAACCTAACACACAAACATCTACAAAGACCATTAGGTATCTAAGCAGTTCAAAATTTCACATGTAAGACGCACAAAACCAACTGCTTGGTTTGGATCCCCACTGACTCAGAAAGTAGCTTCTTACTTAGTCTTCTGCATCTCCATAAAGGGAAACATTGTTCAGCTTTTTGCTTTGACAAAATTGTTTACAAAGCCCTTGATTCCTATTTTTTAAAAAATTTTATTGGAGTATAGTTGATTTAAAATGTTGTGTTAGTTTCTGCTGTACAGAAAAATGAATCAGTTATACATATACATATACCCACTCTTTTTTAGATTCTGTTCCCATATAAATCATTACAGAGTACTGAGAAGAGATCCCTGTGCTATACAGTGGGTCCTTATCAGTTATCTATTTTATATACAGCAGTGTGTATATGTCAATCACAATCCCCCAATTTAACTCTCCACCCCTTCCCCTCCTGGTAACCATAAGTTTGTTTTCTACATCTGTGACTCTGTTTCTGTTTTGTAAATAAGTTCATTTGTACCATTTTTTTAGATTCCACATATAGGCGATATCATATGATATTTGTCTTTCTGTGTCTGACTTACTTCACTCAGTATGACAATCTCTAGGTCCTTCTATGTTGCTGCAAATGGCATTATTTCATTCTTTTTTATGGCTGAGTAATATTCCATTGTATATTTGTACCACAACTTCTTTATCCATTCCTCAACTGATGGACAGTTAGGTTGCTTCCATGTCTTAGCTTCCATTGTTGCTTCCATTGTCAATAGTGCTGCAATGAACACTGGAGTGCATGTATCTTTTTGAATTATGGTTTTTCTCAGGATATATGCCCAGTAGTGGGATTGCAGGATCCTATAGTAGCTCTATTTTTAGTTTTTTACTGAACGTCAATACTGTTCTCCACAGTGGTTGTACCAATTTACATTCCCCCAAATGTAGGAGGGTTCCGTTTTCTCCATAACTTCTTCAACATTTATTGTTTGTAGATTTTTTTGATGATGACCATTGTAACCAATGTGAGGTGATACATCATAGGTTGTTTGATTTGCATTTCTCTGATAATTAGTGATGTTGAGTATCTTTTCATGGGCTTTTTACCCATCTGTAGGTCTTCTTTGGAGAAATGTGTATTTACATCTTCTGCCCATTTTCAATTGGGTTTTTGTTGTTATTGAGCTGTATGAACTGTTTGTATATTTTGAAGATTAATCCCTTGTTGGTTGCTCCATTTGAAAATATTTTCTCCCGTTCTGTACATTGGCTTTTTGTTTTCTTTATGATTTCCTTTGATGTATAAAAGCTTTTAAGTTTAATTAGGTCCCATTTGTTTATTTTTGTTTTTATTTTAATTACTCTAGAAAGTAGATCAAAAAAGATCTTTGCTATTTATGTCAGAGAGTGTTCTACCTATGCTTTCCTCTGAGTTGTACAATATCTGTCCATACATTTAGGTCTTTAATCCATTTTGCACTTTATTTTTATGTATGGTGTTAGGGAGTGTTCTAATTTCATTCTTTTACATGTAGCTGTCCAGTTTTCCCAACACTATTTATGGAAGAGACTGTCTTCTCCATTGCATGTTCTTGTCTACTTACCGTAGATTAAGTGACCATAGGTGCTCGGGTCTATCTCTGGACTTTCCTGTTCTATTGATTTATATTTCTGCTTTTTGTGCCTGTACCATACTGTTTTGATGATGGTAGCTTTGTAGTATAATCTAAAGTCAGGGAGGCTGATTCCTCTAGCTCCGCTTTTTTTTTTTTTTCCCCTCAAGATTGCTTTGGCTATTCAGGGTTTTTGTGTCTCCATACAAATTGTGAATTTTTTTGTTCTAGTTCTGTGAAAAATGCATTTGGTAGTTTGATAGGGATCACATTGAATCAGTAGATTGCTTTGGGTAGTATAGTCATTTTCACAATGCAGATTCTTCCAATCCAAGAACACAGTATATTTTTCCATCTGTTTGTATCATCTGCAATTTCTTTCATCATCCTCATATAGTTTTCTGCATTCATGTCTTTTGCCTCCTTAGATAGGTTTATTCCTAGGTATTTTACTCTTTATTTTTGCGATGGTAAATGGGAGCGTTTCCTTAATTTCTCTCCCAGATTTTTCATAATTAGTGTATAGGAATGCAAGAGATTATTGTGCATTAATTTTGTATTCTGCTACTTTACCAAAATCATTGATTAGCTGTAGTAATTTTCTGGTAGCATCTCTAGGATTCTGTATGTATAGTATCATGTCATCTGCAAACAGTGACAGCTTTACTTCTTCTTTTCCAATTTGGATGCTTTTATTTCTTTTTTTCTCTGATTGCTGTGGCTAAAACTCCCAAAACTATATTGAATAATAGTGGTGAGAGTGGACAACTTTGTCTTGTTCCTGATTTTGGAGGAAATGGTTTCAGCTTTTCATCACTAAGAATGATGTTGGCTGTGGGTTTGTTATAGATGGCCTTTATTATGTTGAGGTAAGTCTTCCCTATGCCTACTTTCTGGAGAGTTTTTATCATAAACTGGTGCTGAATTTTGTCAAAAGCTTTTTCTGCATCTGTTGAGATTATCGTATGGTGTTTATCCTTCAATTTGTTAATATGGTGTATCACATTGATTGATTTGAGTATACTCAAAAATCCTTGCATTCCTGAGATAAAGCCCACTTGATTATGGTGTATGATGCTTTAATGTGCTGTTGCATTCTGTTTGGTAGTATTTTGCTGAGGATTTTTACATCCATGTCCATCAGAGATATTGGCCTGTAGTTTTCCTTTTTTGTGACATCTTTGTATGGTTTTGGTATCAGGGTAATGGTGACCTCATAGAATGATTTTGGGAGTGTTCCTCCCTCTGCTATATTTTGGAAGAGTTTGAAAAGTATAGGTGTTAACTCTTCTCTAAATGTTTGGTAGCTTTCCTTTGTGAAGCCATCTGGTCCTGGGCTTTTATTTGTTGGAAGATTTTTAATCACAGTTTCAATTTTGGTGCTTATGATTGGTCTGTTTATATTTTCTACTTCTTCCTGGTTCAGTCTCAGAAGGTTGTGCTTTTCTAAGAATTTGTCCATTTCTTCCAGGTTGTCCATTTTATTGGAGTATAGTTGCTTGTAGTAATCCCTCAAGATTCTTTGTATTTCTGCAGTGTCTGTTGTTACTTCTCCTTTTTCATTTCTAATTCTGTTGATTTGAGTCTTTTCCATTTTTTTCTTGATGAGTCTGGCTAGTGGTTTATCAGTTTTGTTTATCTTCTCAAAGAACCAGCTTCTAGTTTTATTGATCTTTGCTATTGTTTCCTTCATTTCTTTTATATTTATTTCTGATCTGATTTTTATGATTTCTTTCCTTCTGCTAACTCTGGGGTATTTTTGTTCTTCTTTCTCTAATTGCTTTAGGTGTAAGGTTAGGTTGTTTATTTGTGATGTTGCTTTTTTCTTGAAGTATGATTGTATTGCTATAAACTTCCCTCCTAGAACTGCTTTTGCTGCATCGCATAGGCTTTGGGTCATCGTGTTTTCATTGTCATTTGTTTCTAGGTATTTTTTGATTCCTCTTTGATTTCTTCAGTGATCTCTTGGTTATTAAGTAGTGTATTGTTTAGCCTCCATGTGTTTGTATTTCTTACAGTTTTTTCCCTGTAATTGATATCTAGTCTCATATCATTGTGGTCAGAAAAGATACTTGATATGACTTCCATTTTCTTAAATTTGCCAAGGCTTGATTTGTGACCCAATATATGATCTATCCTGGAGAATGTTCCTTGAGAACTTGAGAAGAAAGTGTGTTCTGTGGTTTTAGGATGGAATATCCTGTAAATATCAGTTAAGTCCATCGTTTTTAATGTGTCTCTATAAGCTTCCTTATTTATTTTCATTTTCATTTATTTTCATTTTGGTGAAATGAAATTTCATTTCATTTTGATCTGTCCATTGGTCAAAGTGGAGTTTTAAAGTCCTTTACTATGACTGTGTTACTGTTGATTTCCCCTTTTGTGGCTGTTAGCATTTGCCTGATATATTGAGGTGCTCCTATTTGGGGTGCACAAACATTTACAATTGTTTTAACTTCTTCTTGGATTGATCCCTTGATCATTATGTAGTGCACTTCTTTGTCTTTTGTAATAGTCTTTATTTTAAAGACTATTTTGTCTGATATCAGAAGTGCTACTCTAGCTTTCTTTTGATTTCCATTTGCATGGAATATCTTTTTCCATCCCCTCACTTTCAGTCTGTATGTGTCCTTAGGTCTCAAATAGGTCTCTTGTAGACAGCATATATATGGGTCTTATTGACGTATCCATTCATTCAGTTTATGTCTTTTGGCTGGAGCCTTGAAGCCATTTACATTTAAGGTAATTAGCGATATGTATGTTCCTGTTACCATTTTCTTAATTGTTTTGGGTTTGTTTTTGTAGGTCTTTTCTTTCTCTTGTTTTTCCTGCCTAGAAAAGTTCCCTTAGCATTTGTTTTAAAGCTGGTTTGGTGGTGCTGAGTTCTCTTAACTTTTGCTTGTCTGTAAAGGTTTTCATTTCCTTGTCAAATCTGAATGATACCTTGCTGGGTAGAGCAATCTTGGTTGTAGGTTTTTCCCTTTCATCACTTTAAATATGTCCTGACACTCCCTTCTGGCTTGCAGAGTTTCTGCTGAAAGATCAGCTGTTAACTTTATGAGGATTCCTTTCTATGTTACTTCTTGCTTTTCCCATGCTGCTTTTAATATTTTTTCTTTAATTTTTGGTAGTTTGATTAATATGTGTCTTGGTATGTTTCTCCTTGGATTTATCCTATATGAGACTCTGTGCTTCCTGGACTTTGGTGACTATTTCCTGCCCATGTTAGGGAAATTTTCAACTATAATCTCTTCAAATATTTTCTCAGTCCCCTTCTTTTTCTCTTCTTCTTCTTGGACCCCTATAATATGAATGTTAGTGGGTTTAATGTTGGCTCTGAAGTCTCTGAGACTTTCCTCAATTCTTTTCATTCTTTTTTCTTTATTCTGCTCTGTGGTAGTTATTTCCACTATTTTATCTCCAGGCCACTTATCCATTCTTCTGCCTCATGTATTCTGCTGTTGATTACTTCTAGGGAAATTTTAATTTCATTTATTGTGTTGTTCATCATTGTTTTTTTCTCTTTAGTTCTCCTAGGTCCTTGTTGAACATTTCTTGTATTTTCTCCATTCTATTTCCAAGATTTTGGATCATCCTTACTATCATTACTCTGAATTCTTTTTCAGGTAGCCTGACTATTTCCTCTTCATTTGTTTGGTCTGGTGGGTTTTTACCTTTCTCCTTCATCTGCTGCATATTTCTCTGTCTTCCCATTTTGCTTAATTTACTGTGTTTGGGGTTTACTTTTCACAGGCTTCAGGTTCATAGTTCCTGTTGTTTTTAGTGTCTGTGCCCACTGGGTAAGGTTGATTTAGTGGCTTGTGTAGGAATCCTGATAGAGGGGACTATTGCCTGTGTTCTGGTGGGTGGGGCTGGATCTTGTCTTTCTGGTGGGCAGGGCTGCATCTGATGGTGTGTCTTGCGGTGTCTGTGAACTTAGTATGATTTTAGCAGCCTCTCTGCTAATGGGTGGGGTTGTATGCCTGTCTTGCTAGTTGTTTGGCATGGGACATCCAGCACTGGAACTTGCTGGCTGCTGGGTGGAGCTGGGTCTTAGCATTGAGACAGAGATCTCTGGGAGAGCTCTTGCCAATTGATATTACATGGGTCCAGGAGGTTTCTGGTGGTCCAATGTCCTGAACTCGGCTCTCGCACCTTAGAGGTTCAGGCCTGACACCAAGCCAGAGCACCATGACCCTGTCAGCCACACAGCTCAGAAGAAAATAGAGAAAATAAGAAAGAAAAATAAATAAATAGAAAAGAATTAAAATTTTAAAAATATTAAAATAAAAAAAGAAAAATTAATAAAAGAAAAGAAGAGAGCAACAAAACCTATAAACAAATCCACTAATGATAACAATCGCTAAAAACTGTACTAAGATAAACACAAAAATCAGAAACAAGTCAGTCACAGACAGCAAACCCCAAGCCTACAGTTGCTCCCAAAGTCCACCACCTCAATTGTGGGAACATGTGCTGTCTATTCAGGTATTCCACAGATTCAGGGTATTTCAAATTGATTGTGGGGATTTAATCCACTGCTCCTGAGGCTGGGGGAAATTTCCCTTTCTCTTCTTTGTTCATGCAGCTCCTGGGTTTGGCCCCACCTCTGAGTGTAGGTCGCCCTCAAATCCCTGTTCCCACCCAGACAGGACGGGGTTAAAGCAGCGGCTGATTAGGCGGCTCTGGCTCACTCAGGCTTTGGGGAGTGAGGGATACGGAATGTGGGGCGAGCCTGCAGGCAGAGGCCAGCATGATGTTGCAACAGCCAGAGGCACGCCTAGTGTTCTCACAGGGAAGTTGTCCCTGGATCAAGGCACCCTGTCAGTGATGGGCTGCACAGGGTCCCAGGGGCAGGGATGTGGATACTGACCTGTGCTTGCACATAGATTCTTGGTGGCTGCAGCAGCAGCATTAGTGGTTCATGCCTGTCTCTGGGATCCAAGCTGATAGCTGCAGCTCTTGCCCATCTCTGGAGCTTGTTTAGATGGTGCTCTAATCCCCTCTCCTCGCGCATCCTGAAACAATGGTCTCTGGCCTCTTAGGAAGGTTCAGCGTTTTTCCCAGACTCCCTCCTGGCTAGCTGTGACACACTAGCCCCCTTCAGGCTGTGTTCACACAGCCAACTCCAGTCCTCTCCCTGGGATCTGAACTCCAAAGCCTGAGACTCAGCTCCCAGTATCCAACCGCACTGGCAGGTGAGCAGACAAGCCTCTCAGGCTGGTGAGTACTGGTCAGCACCAATCCTCTGTGCAGGAATCTCTCCACTTTGCCCTCTGCAACCCTGATGCTGTGCTCTCCTCCTTGGCTCTGAAGCTTTCCCTCCACCAGTGAAGCAGCTTCCTACTGTGTGGAAACTTTTCCTCCTTCACAGCTCCCTCCCAGAGGTGCAGGTCCCATCCCTATTCTTTAGTCTCTGTTTTTTCTTTTTTCTTTTGCCCTACCCAGGTATGTGGTGGTTTTCTTGACTTTTGGGAAGTCTGAGTTCTTCTAATAGCATTCAGTAGGTGTTCTGTAGGAGTTGTTCCACATGTAGATATATTTTTGATGCATTTGTGGGGAAGAAGGTGATCTCCACCTCTTACTCCTCTGCCATCTTGAAAGTTCCCTCAGTTCTGGCTTTATTGGTTTGAGGCCTCTCCCTTTTTTTCTTGATAAGTCTAGATAAAGAGTTGTGGATTTTGTTTATCTTTTCAAAGAACCAGATTTTAGTTTCATTGATCTTTGCTATTGTTTTCTTACTTTCTATTTCATTTATGTCTACTCTGATCTTTATGATTTCTTTCCTTCTACTAACTTCAGGTTTTGTTTGTTCCTCTTTCTCTAGTTACTTTGGGTGTAAATGTAGGTTGTTTTAGATTTTTTGTTTCTTGAAGTATAATTGTATTTCTATAAACAATTGCTGTCAGAACTTCTTTTGCTGCATCCCATAGGTTTTGGATCATCATTTTTTTTGTCATTTGTTTCCAGGTATTTTCTGATTATCTTTTTGATTTCTTCAGCGATCCACGTGTTATTTAGCAACATATTGTTTAGCCACCATGTGGCTGTGTTTTTTACAGTTTTTTTCATGTAATTGATTTCTAATCTCATAGTGTTTTGGTTGGGAAAGTGGCATGACATTTTCTTAAAGTTTCCAAGGCTTGATTTGTGGCCCATGATGTGATCTATGTTGGAGAATGTTCCATGTGCACTTGAGAAGAAAGTGTATTCTGCTGTTTTCAGATGAAATGGTCTTTAAATATCAATTAAGTCTATCTGGTCTAATGTGTCATTTAAGGTTTGTGTTTCCTTATTGATTCTGCCTGCATGATCTTCCACTGGTGTAAGTGGGGTGTTAAAGTCCCCCAGTATTATTGTGTTACTGTTAATTTCCCCTTTCACAGCTGTTAGCATTTTCCTGATATACTGAGATGCTTCTAGGTTGGTTTCATATAAATTTACAATTGTTATATCTTCTTCTTGGATTGATCCCTTGTTCATTATGTGGTGTCCTTTTTGTCTCTTATAGCAGTCTTTATTTTAAAGTCTATTTTGTCTGATATGAGTATTGCTACACCAGCTTTATTTTGATTTCTATTTGCATGGAATATATTTTTCCATCCCTTCACTTTCTGTCTGTATGTGTCCCTAGGTCTGAAGAGGTCTCTTGTACTCAGCATATGTATGGGGTTTGTTTTGTATCCATTCAGCCAGTCTATGTCTTTTGGTTGGAGCATTTAATACATTTACATTTAAGGTAATTATTGATATGTATGTTCTTATTGCCATTTTCTTAATTGTTTTGGGTTTGCTTTTGTAGGTCTTTTTCTTCCCTTCCTCATTTGTTCTCTTCTATTTTGGTTTGATGATCATCTTTAGTGTTTGTTGCTGTTAGTTTTTTATTTGTATCTATTGTTTATTGGTTTGCATTTTGCATGAGATGCTGATATAACAGTCTATATATATATAAGGTTGTTTTAAGTTGCTCATCTATTAATTTCAAATGTAATTCCCATTTTCTGCATTTGTACTGTCCTCTTCTCATGGTTGCTGGTTTTGATAGCATATCTGTGTGTGGATGATTTCCTACTTTTACTGTATGTTTATCTTTACTAGTGAGCTTTCCTATTTGTGAATTTCTTGTTTCTAGTTGTGGCCTCTTTTCTTTCCTGCCTAGAGAAGTTCCTTTAGCATTTGTTTTAAAACTGGCTTGGTGGTGCTGAATTCTCTTAGCTTTTGCTTATTTGTAAAACTTTTGATTTCTCCATTGAATCTGAATAAGAGCTTTGCTGGGTAAAGTCTTCTTGGTTGTAGATATTTCCTTTTCATCACTTTAAATATATCATGCCACTCCCTTCTAACCTGCAGATTTTCTGCTGAAAACTCCAGTGATAACTTTATGGGGCTTTGCTTGTATGCTATCTGTTGCTTTTCCCTTGTTGCTTTTAATAATTTCTCTTTGTATTTAATTTTTGTTAGTTTGATTATATGTGTATCTCATGTTCCTCCTTGCATTTATTTTGTATGTGATTCTCTGCACTTCCTGAATTGGATGGCTATTTCCTTTCCCATTTTAGGGTAGTTTTCAACTATAATCTCTTCAAATATTTTCTCAGGCTGTTTCTTTTTCTCTTCTTCTCCTGGGACCCCTATCATGTGAATATTGGTGCATTTAATATTGTCCCAGAGGTATCTAAGACTGTCCTCATTTCTTTTCATTCTGATTTCTTTATTCTGTTCTGTGGCAGTCATTTCTACCACTCTGTCTTCCAGCTCACTTATTCTTTCTTCTGCCTCAGTTATTCTGTTATTGATTCCTTCTAGCATATTTTTCATTTCATTTATTGCATTGCTCATCTCTGTTTGTGCTTTAAACATTCTAGCTCCTTGTTAAACATTTCTCATATCTTCTTGGTCTGTGCTTCCATTCTATTTCTGAGATTTTGGATCATCTTTACTATCATTACTCTGAATTCTTTTTCAGGTAGATTGCCTATCTCTTCTTCATTTAGTGGTTCTTGTGCGTTTTTATCTTGCTCCTTCATGTTCAAGTTATTTCTCTGTCATCTTATTTTGCCTAACTTACTGCATTTGTGGTCTCCTTTCCACAGGATGAAGAATAGAAATTCCTCTTGCTTCTGGTGTTGCCCCCTGGGGAGAGTGAGGTTGGTTCAGCGGATTGTGAAGGTTTCCTGAGAGAAGGGGGGACTGGTACTTGCTCACTGGTGGGTGGAATTGTGTCTTATCCTTCTGGTGGGCAGAGCCATGTCCAGAGGTATGTTTTGGGGTGTCTGTGAGCTTAATATGACTTTAGGCAGCCTGTCTGCTGGTGGGTTGGGCTGTGTTCCTATCTTGCTGGTTGTTTGGGGTGAAGCATTCTGTCCCTGGAGCCTGCATGCTGTTGAGTGGGGTCAGGTTTTTGTGTCAAAATGGGGACCTCTGGGAGAGCTCATGCCAATTAACATTACACTGGGGCCTCTGCTACCAGTGTTCTTGCCCCCACAGTGAGGTATAGCCAACCCCCACCACCCCAGGAGAGCCTCCAAGATGCGTAGGTACATGTAGCCCATGTTCCTATGACTGTACTGTTTTGTGATGGGTCCCAGTGCACATGATACCTTGTGTGTGTGTCCTCCATGAGAGGAGTCTCTCTTTCCTCCAGTCCTGTGGAGCTCCTGCCCCCAATCCCTACTGATCTTCAATGCTAAAAGTTCTGGGAGTTCTTTCTCCCAATGCCAGACCCTCAGACTGTCTTGGAGGGTTATTTTTATGTGGGAACATCCTTGCATAAGCTGAGTGGGTTATTTATTTATTTGTTTATTTTTGTGTGTGAGAGCTTATTTTAGTATGGTTATCTGCCACATCTTTCTTCAGTGCATGCTGGCCGTTATCCCCATGAAAGGGTGTTTGACTGGTCTTGTGGTGACCTGAGCCTGCCCTGGATATTGAGCGGGGCCTCCCCTTTGCTCTGTGGTTGCCACTGCCTTTTCTGTGTTGGGTCTGCTCTCTAGATTTTGGAGTAGAGAACCTCAGATCTGTTTCTTAGCTCTGTTTCTGATCTGCAGTGTGAGGTAGGCAGGATTGGAGCACTCCCACTTAGAGGGAAGCCACTGAGTATTCCTCTTCTGGAGATGTCCCCCTATGATTGTGTTCTGTTGTGTCACTTTTCACCTGTTGGGTGAGCTCAGAAGTTACTCTGTTTTTGGCACTGATCTCAGTCCCACCTTAACTGTGGGTATGCTGGCAATTGGCCCTGGTGTCTCCCAAGCATTGTTTTCACCAGGCCACCAGAGTAGATCCACTGACATCAGGTTCCAAGATTGCAGTATCATGGATCTGGCCTGGTCCATTCCCCATGTGTATGTGCTCAAAGTCCACAGTGCTAAACTAGATTCATCTCGGCTGTGGGAGCACTCTTTGACCATTCAGATGTTTGTAGCAGCTGAGTTTGCAAAGCTAGTCTCGGGGGTGTAATTCCACAGTTTGTACAGTCATGAGGGGAGATTTCAGCTCTTCTTCCTTAGTTGCACGAGCCCTGGAGCTCAGCTGTGGTTTCAGCTCCACCTCTGTGTGTGAGCCACCCACAGATGTCTGCTCCCAAGGCTGCGCTAGAGCACAGGAGCCCACCCTGGTGGGGATGGGTCTTTCAGGGGAGCCAGCGGCCCCAGGGGTGAAAGAGCCCGCCCTGGAAGGAGGCCTTCCTAGTGCCTTGGGAGACAGGGTCCAGTGCATGAGGAGAGAGGGTATGATAGTGGCTCCACCTTTTGTGTGTCACTCAACAATGACATGGCAGGCTTCCTCCAGGAGCATTCCCAGTTGTGGAGCTCCTCTATCCCATCCCATCAGGCTTTCTCCTTGCAGTGGACAGCAGTTCTCTCCCCTGGTCTGCTCTCCAAATCACACGTTCCAGTGCCTGGCCCTGTCTGCACTGGTGGACACACATCTCAGGCTGGAACATGCAGGTCTATGGCTCAGACTCTCTGTGTAGGTGTCATTCTGTCCTGCCTGGTACAGACTGGTTGCTGCACTCTCCCTTGAGCCCCCAAATCTCCCCTTCTGTCACTGCTGATCTCTCTGTCTCTGATGGGGCTTCCTGGTTCAGGAACGTCTCCTCTCCTTCAGCTCCCACCCTGCAACAAGGGTCCCATCCTGCTTTCTCTCCTCTTCCTTTTCCCTTCTTTTTTCTTTTGTCCTATCTGATTACACAAGGATCCTCCTTTTCCTTTTAGGTGTTCTTGATCCTCTGCTAGTGTTCAGCATGTGCTCTGTGAGAATTGTTCCATTTGTAGGTGTACTATTGATGTGTTTGTGGGGAGAGGTGAACTCTACATCCTCCTGCTCCTCTACCATCTGACTCCCTCTCTCTTCTTTTTCTTGAAAAGTATTTCTAGAGGTTTGTTTTGGCTTAGCTCTTCTTTACATCACTTATTTCCACCGTTTAAAAAAGGATCTCCTAATTTCTATATTGTTTGATTTATTCTGTTGTTCTGTTTTTACATTTTGGATGATTAGCTCATTAATTTTTGTTTTTCTTTGAATATAGCATTTATAACTATAAACAGTTATACTTCAAAGTACTGCAGTTACAGCAATTTACAGGGTTTGATATTAAATAATTTGTATAATTGTTCAGTTCTATGTAAATTAAAGTCCCCATTATAGTCTTTTTTTAACCCATAAATTACAGGCATACCTCAGAGATGATATGGTTTCAGTTCCAGACAACCACAATAAAGTGAATATTGAAGTAAAGTGAGTCACACCACCTTTTTCATTTCCCAGTGAATATAATAGTTATGTTCTACAGCATACTGTAGTCTGTTAAGTGTGAAATAGCATTATGTCTAAAAAATGTACATACCTTAATTTAAAATACTTTTGCTAAAAAATGTTAACATCATCTGAACCTTCAGTGAGTTATAATCTTTACACTGGTGGAGGGTCTTGCCTTGATGTTGGTGGGTCTTGCCTTGATGTTGGTGGCTGCTGACTGATCAGGGTGATGCTTCCTGAAGGTTGGGGATGGCTGAGGCAGTTTCTTAACATAAGACAACAATGAAGTTTGCCACATCAATTGGCTTTTCCTTTCAGGAACAATTTCTCTGTAACATGCAATACTGTTTGAGAACATTTTACCCATTTATGACATTTATGACTTCTTTCATAATTGGAATCAATTCTCTCAAACCCTGCTGCTGTTTATCAACTAAGTTTATAATATTCTAAATCCTTTGTTGTCATTTCAACAATCCTTACAGCCTCTTCACCAGGAGTAGATTCCATCTCAGTAAACCACTTTCTTTGTTTATCCATAGGATGCAACTCTTCACCCATTAAAGTTTTATCATGAGATGGCAGCAATTCATTAACACCTTCAGGCTCCACTTCTAATTCTATTTCTCTTGCTATTCCCATCACATCTGCAGTTATTTCCACCATTGAAATCTTGAACCCCTCAAAGTCATCCATGAGGGTTGGAATCAACTTCTTTCTAACTCCTGCTAATGTTGTTATTTTGACCTTTACCCATGAATCACATATATTCTCAATGGCATCTAGAATGGTGAATCCTTTCCAGAGGAAATTACTTTGCCCAGATTCATCAGAGGAATCACTATCTGTGACAACTATAGCCTAATATTTATATATTTCTTAAATAAGGACTCAAAAGTTGAAATTACTCCTTGATCCATGGAATACAGTATGGATGTTGTGTTAGAGGCATGAACACAACATTAATCTCATTGTACATCTTTATAAGAGCCAATGCCCCTTGGGTGACCAGGGGCATTGTCAATGAGTAGTAATATTTTTCAAGGAAGCTACTTTTCCCAAGTGATAAATCTCAATAGAGATCTTAAAGTATTCAGTAAACCATGCTGTAAACAGATGTGCTGTCATCCAGGTTTTGTCGTTCCTCTTATAGGGCACAGTCAGAATAGATTTAGCACAGTTTTTAAGGGCCCTAGGGTTTCCAGGATGGTAAGTGAGCACTGGCTTCAGGTTAAACTTACCAGTTACACTAACCTCTAACAAGAGAGTCAGTTTGTCCTTTGATACCTATTTGTTTGTTTGCTTTTTATTTTATTTATTTATTTAATTGTTGGTTGGTAAGTTCATTGGTTTATGGACCATAGATGCAATCACCTCTATTGCTTGGGAATTTTTTTTAATTGAAGTATAATTGACTCACAATATTATATTAGTTTCCATTGTACAGCATAGTGATTCTACACTCTTATATATTACAAAATGATCACCACAATGAGTCTAGTTACCATCTGTCACCATACAAAATTATTACAATATTATTGTCTATATTTGCTATGCTGTACATAATGTGACTGTGACTTAGTTATTTTATAATTAGAAGTTTGTACCTCTTAATCTACCTCACCCATTTCTTTCATTCCCTAACCCCCTCCCCTCTGGTAACCACCAGTTTGTTCTCTTTATCTATGACTTTGTCTCTGCTGTGTTGTGTTTATTCATTTATTTTGTTTATAGATTCCACATATAAGTGAAATCATATAGTATTTGTCTTTCTCTGTCTGACTTATTTCACTTAGCCTAATACCCTCTAGGTCATCCATGTTGTTGAAAATGACAAGATTTAATTTTTTTATGGCTGAGTGATATTCCATTGTAGTATATATACCACATTTTCTTTATTCATCCATCTATCAATAGACACGTAGGTTGCTTCCATATCTTGGCTATTGTAAATGATGCTGCAATAAACATAGGGGTGCATATATCTTTTAAAATTAGTGTTTTTGTTTTCTTTGGAAAAATACCCAGAAGTAGAATTGGTGGATGATACTGTAGTTCTACTTTAATTTTTTGAGGAACCTCAATATTCTTTTCCCTATTGGCTGTACCAATTTACAATCCTACGAACAGTGCATGAAGGTTCCCTTTTCTTCAATCCTCCCAACAATTGTTATTTGCTGTCTTTTTAGATAATAACCATTCTGACAGGTGAGAGGTGATATCTCACTGTGGGTTGATTTGCATTTCCTTGATGATTAACAATGTTGAGTGTCTTTTCAGTTGTCTGTTGGTCATCTGTATGTATTCTTTGGAAAAATGTCTCTTCAGGTCCTCTCCCTGTTGTTTAATCTGGTTGTTTGTTTTTTGGGTTTTTTTGATGTTGAGTTGTATGAGTCCTTCATATTGGGTTGGCCAAAAAGTTCATCTGGGTTTTTCTGTAAAATATTATATATATATATATATATATATATATATATATATATATATATATATATGATATTAACCCCTTATTAGCAGTATGGTTTGCAAATATCTTCTCTTATTCATTAGGCTGCCTTTTCATTTTGTTAATAGTTTCCTTCACTGTGCAAAACCTTTTTAGTTTGATGTAGTCCCATTTGTTTATTTTTGCGTTTGTTTCCCTTGCTTGAGAAGATTCAAAAAAATATTGCTAAGACACGTCAGAAAATATGCCTATGTTTTCTTCTAGGAATTTTATGGTTTCAGGTCTTACATTTATGCATTTGGAGTTTGTTTTGTACATGGTGTGAAACGGTAGTCTAGTTTGGTTCTTTTGTTTTCCCTACACCATTTCTTGAAGAGACCTCATTGTTGTCTCCTTTGTCCTAGATGAATTGACCACATAAGTGTGGGTTTATTTTTGGGTTCTGTTTACTATTCCATTGTTCTATGTGTAAGTGATTACCTTACGTCTATGATCTCTTAAGTTGAATTCATTCTAACCAGCCTGGACTTTTACTCCCACTTGCCTCATGTAATGTTTTTGACATATTTTACATCTTTTTGTTTTGTGTACCTCTTAACTACTTAGTGTGGATATAGATAATTTTACTACTTTTGTCTTTTAACCTTCTTACTAGCTTTATAAGTGGTTGCTCTGCTACGTTTATTGTATGCTTGCCTTTACTCTTGAGATATTTTCTCTTGTAATTTTCATATTTCTGGTCGTGGTCTTTTCTCCTTAGAAAAGTCCCTTTATTGTTTCTTATAAGGTCAGTTTAATGGTGCTGAATTCTTGTAGCTTTTCTTTTTGTGTAAAACTCTTTATTTCTCCTTAAAACCTGAATGAGAGCCTCATGGGTAGTGTGTACTTGATTGTAGGGTTTTTATTTTCATCACTTTAAATATATCGTGCAAGTCCCTTAAGACCTGTAAAGTCTCTGCTGAAAAGTCAGCTGATAATCTTAGGAGATTTCCCTTGTACATAACTGTTGATTTTCTCTTACTGCTTTTAACATTTTCTCTTTATATTTAATTTTTACTTTTTAATTACCATGTGTCTTTATGTGGACCTATTTTTGTTCAACTTGTTTGAAACTCTCTGTGCTTCCTGGACTTGGATGTCTGTTTCCTTTCCCAATTTTTAGGAAAGTTTTTGGCTATTATTTCTTTAAATAAGTTCTCTGCCTCTTTCTGTCTGACTTCTCCTTCTGGGATACCTATAATGTGAATATTAGATGCTTGCTGTTGTCTCAGAAGTCTCAAAAATTACTCATGTTTAAAAATTATTTTTCCATTTTCTGTTCAGCTTGGGTAATTTCCATAACTCTGTCTTCCAGTTGCTGATTCATTCCTCTGTATAATCGAATCTACTCTTGATTCCTTCTAGTGTAATTTTGTTGTTGTTTTTTCATTTCAGTCATTGTATTCTTCAGCTCTGTTTTATTCTTCTTTATATTTTATTCTTCTATTTATTTTATATTTTATTCTTCTTTATATTTTCTAACTCTTTGTTAAAATTCCCCCATTCTCCCAATTTTGTAAAGCATTTTATGATCATTTTCTTGCACTCCTTATCAGGTAGATTGCTTATCTCCACTTTGTTTAGTTCTTCTTCTAGAGTTTTGTCTTATTCTTATGTTTGGAACATATTTCTCCATTTACACATTTTGTCCAGTTCTCTGTGTTTATGTCAATGTATTAGGTAGTTTGGTTATATCTCCCAATCTTGGAGAAGTGACCTTATATAATAGGAGACATCCTAGGGGGTCCAGCAGCACACTACCCTCTTGTCACCAGAATTATATGCTCTAGGGGTGCCCCCTATGTGGCCTGTGTGGGCTCTTCTGTTGTGGTAGGGCTGACTACTGTGGGAGTGATGGTTGGTGGACCTGACCCTTGGTCCTGTTGACTGCTAGGTCCTTCCTCTTGCAGTGACTGCCAGCCTACCTGTTATCAGGTTAGGTCCCAGGATGGCTAGATGCACAGCCTGGGGTGGCATGGGGTTGGTCCCAGCTCACTTGTGGTAAGGGCCATGAAATGGGATAGCTGGCTATTCAGCCTAGTGTGGTCCTAGGACTGGTATCAACCAGATGGTGGGCAGGTAAGTTCCCAGCACTAATAACCTAGAGAGAAGAATCTAAAATGACAACAACAGTCCCTCATGGTGGGACCAGCTCCCCAAAATACCTGCCACCAGCATCCATATCTCCATGGGAAATTAGCTGGCTCCTGTCTTCAGGGAGGCTCTCCAATATCAGCTTTGGGTCTGACTCAGGCTCCTTTCACATTTCTGCCTCTACAGTTGTCTCAAAGCATGTGAGATTTTTGCACGAACCCTTCAAGAGCAGTGTCTCTGTTTCTCATAGCCCTGTGACTCCTCATACACAAGCCCCTCTGGCCTTTAAAGCCAGATGTCCTGAAGGCTCATCTTCCTGGTGCAGGACCCCTTGGCTTGAGAGCCAGATGTGGGGCTCAGACCTCTCACTCCTTGTGTCATCTTTCTGTTTGTAGGTTGCCCATTTGGGAGTGTAGTTCTTTACTGTACTGCATCTCCACTCATCCTACCTATCTCATTGTAGTTCTTCCTTCACACCTTTAAGTTGTGGAAAATCTTTTCTCCTAGTCTTCATGTCATTCTCAGATATAGTTGCTCGGTAAATAGTTTTAGTTTTGGTGTGTTTGTAGGAGGAGGTGAGCTCAGGGTCTTCCTACATTTCCATATGTAGAGTACCAAAGGCCACACCCGTCCGTTGAAGCTTTGAAGCCAGGCACTGACTTCTCCTCTCTACCTATGAAAGTCCTAGATGGCATCTTCTTCCACGATAAGAATGTTTTATCTACAGCAAAAATCTGTTTTTTAGTGTAGCCACTTTCATTTGTATCTGGATACAAATGAGCTATATCTGGATAACTTGCTGCAACTTCTACATCAACAATTGCTGCTTCATCTTGTACTTTTATCTTATAGAGCTGGCTTCTTTCCTTAAGCCTCATGAACCAAATTCTGCTAGCTTCAAACTTTTCTTTGGCAGTTTCGTCACCTCTCTCAGACTTCATAGAATTGACAAGAGATAGGGCCTTGTCCTGGATTAGATTTGGCTTAAGGGAATGTTGTGCCTGGTTTGATCTTCTATCCAGAAAACTCAAACATTCTTTATATCAACAATAAGGTGTTTCACTTTCTTACCATTCATGTATTAACTGGAGTAGCACTTTTAATTTCCTTCAAGAACTTTTCTTTTGAATTCACAGCTTGACTGTTTGGCACAAGAGGCCTAGATTTTAACCTAGCTCAGCTTTCAACATGCTTTCCTCACCAAGCTTACCCATTTCTAGCTATTAATTTAAAGTAAAGAGACATACCAGTCTTCCTTTCACTTGAACACTTAGAGACCATTGTAGAGTTATTAATTGGCCTTATTTCAATATTGGTGTGTCTCACAAAATAGAGTAGCCTGAGAAGAAGGAGAGGCACAGGGAACAGCTGGTTGGTGGAACAGTCAGAACACACAAAACATTTACTGATTAAGTTCACCTTATTGTATGGGTATGGTTCTTGGCAACCCAAAACAATTACAATAGTAACATCAATGATCACTTATAACGGATCACCATAACAAATATAATAATAATGATAACATTTGAAATATTGGGAGAATTATCAAAATGTGACACAGAGACATGAAGTGAGCAAATGCTTTGGATAAATGGCCCTAATTGCTCAATGTAGGGTTGCCATAAACCTTCAATTTTTAAAAAGTGCAATATCTGTAAATCACAATAAAGCAAAGCACAATGAAATGAGGTGTGCCTATATTTAGGAATGTGTTTTTTAGGTTACAAATATTTGTTGTTATTGTTGTTTTTAAATTGTGTTTTAATTGCACAGTGTCCAGAGAATATGGTCTCATAAAATTACTTTTTAAATTATCTTAGACCTGAATTTGACCTAATGTATGGTTAATATTTTATATTTTTTAAATTTACCTTTGTTAAAATATTTTCAAGAAAATTTTATTTTTTTTACAAAATCATTAAAGGAAAAACTAGACTTTGTAGCAGAAAACCATAAGTAGATTTTTTTCGTATGTCTGGTTAATTCTTATAAATGTTTTATGTACACATTAGATAATATGTATTCTCTAATTGTTGCATGCAGAAATCGAATTTTCTAATCCTGTGTTCAGATTTTCTCTGTCTTTACTAACTTTTGACTGTTTGAACTGTCAATAATTGAGTGAAATATGTTGAAATTTCTCTCTTTAGGTGGATTGACATTTCTTTCCTTTTTCCAATGTGTTCTTACTTCCTATATTTTAAAACTAATTTTTCCCTAAAGGAATCTGAGTTTAGACTTGTTAGATACTCTTGACAAATTAAAACTTTTATAGGAAAAAATATTTGCAAATGTTGCAAACAAGTGTTTAATTTCCAAAATATACAAACATATAACTCAACAAACAAAAAAATCAAAAACCCAATCGAAAAATCGGTAAAGACCTAAACAGAAATTTCTCAAAAGAAGAAATATAGATTGCCAATAGGCACATGAAAAGATGATCAACATTGCTAATTATTAGAGAAATGCAAATCAAAACTACAATGAGGTACCACATCACACCAGTCAGAATGGCCATGATTAAAAAGTTTACAAATGATAAATTCTGGAGAGGGTGTGGAGAAAAGGGAAACTTCCACACTGTTGGTGGGAATGTAAGTTGGTGCAGCCACTCTGAAAAACATTATGGAGAAAACATTTCTCAGAAAACTAAAAGTAGAATTACCATATGATCCAGCAATCCAAGTCTTGGGCACATATCCAGAAATAAACTATAATTCAAAAAGATACATGCACCCCTATGTTCATAGCAGCACTATTCACAATAGCCAAGACATGGAAACAACCTGAATGTCCATCAACAGATGAATGGATAAGGAAGATGTGGTACATATATACAATGGAATATATACTCAGCCATAAAAAAGAACAAAATAATGCCATTTGCAGCAACATGGATGCAACGAGAGATTATCATACTAAGTGAAGTAAGAAAGAGAAAGACAAATACCATATAGGATCACTTGTGAACCTATCTATGAAACAGAAACAGAATCAGGGACGTAGAGAATAGACTGGTAGCTGTCAAAGGGGTGGAAGTGGGGGAGGGATAGATTGGGAGTATGGGATTATTAGGTACAAACTGGTATATAGAGAATAGATAAAGAACAAGGTCCTACTGTATAGCACAGGGAACTATATTCAATATCCAGTGATAAACCATAATGGAGAAGAATATGAAAATGAATCTATATATATGTATAAATTAGTCACTTGACTGTAGAGCAGTAATTAACACAATATTACCTATAGTAAATCAACTGTACTTCAATTTTAAAAAGTACATTTTAAGACATGAAAATTTAAAAAAATTATCATTATTTAATTATCTTTTCTCATCTTTAACAATGACTTTTATTTTAAAGTCAATTTTGTCTGATTGAACCTAGGTAGCCTCATCTTTCTTTTGATTGTATTCCTTTGATATATTTTTGTTGTAACCAGCCTTCACAGTGACCCCCAATGGTCCCCAGCTTTTGGTAATCACAGCCTTGAATAGTTTCCTCTCATAATGAATAGGGCTGACCTGCATAATCACTATGATATTGTATAAATGGCAGTGTGTGGCTTTAGTCTCAGGTTACAAAGGGCACCATGGCTTCTTGAGTCATCTACTCTGAGGAAAGACAGATGTCATGTTGTGAGGGTATCAGGCCTATAAGAGGTCCTTCAGCCCCAGTCAGGCCTTGAGATAACTGCAGGTCCAGCCTATATCTTCACTGAAATCTCTTGAGAGACCCTAAGTCAGAAACATGCAGTTAAGCCACTTCTGAATTCCTGATCTATAGAAAATGTAAAATAATGCTTGTTCATTTTAAACCATTCCATTTTGAGGTAATTTGTTATGTAACAATAAATGCAGATAGGTACATAGATAGATAGATAGATGATAGGAAATACAATCTAATTATTTCATTTTACTTAGTCTTCCCATGTTCTTATACTAGGGATAAATCTCATATAGTTATATTTAAAAATCCAATCCAATAATCTGTCTTTTAATTAGGGAGTTTATTGACTTATTGTGATTATTGATATATTTTGACTTATTTCTACCATTCCTTTTTTTTTTTTTTCCCTGCGGTACGTGGGCCTCTCACTGCTGTGGCCTCTCCCATTGTGGAGCACAGGCTCCGGCCGCACAGGCTCAGCAGCCATGGCTCACGGGCCCAGCCGCTCCGCGGCATGTGGGATCCTCCCAGACTAGGGATCTAATCTGTGTCCCCTGCATTGGCAGGTGGATTCTTAACCACTGCGCCATCAGGGAAGTCCCCTTCCATGAGATTTAGAGAATGGAAAGTAAAACTGTTAAAAGCAATATGAATTAATAAATTTTGCCATCACAAACTTGGATAAGAAACTTGAAAAGAGGAACTTTAAAGCCAATGATGGACATCAGATTTTATTATCTCTGATTTTCACCAGTCCAATTTATTCATATATCTCTTTTTCACAAACAAGTAGAATTATTTGTGGTTCACATCAACTGATTGTATGACTAATTCTTAGGTATAATCTTCTAGATCTATTTAATTGCCCTAAGGGAAACATATTAAAGTTGTCAGCACTATCTTTTCTGCTTAGACAATGATCTATTATTAGTGCAAATTGTGGGCATTTCTGGGAAATAATTTACAAGTGTACTTATTTTAAAGTAAATGAATTTATACTATTCTAAGCTCAGCCCTAGTCTCCTCACCAATGACCAATTCAGGAATGGACAGTTTGCTCCATCCTGCCAATAAGATGAGAAGGCTTAGGAGAAGGTCACATGAAAAGTTGTCCCTCTTGTTCCTCCTGACATTTTCCTACTCAGAAGAGATACCTAGAACAAGCTTCAGGCTGTTTCCTAGCACTTTAGGGGGAAGCTAAGAGTGAGGGTGTCAGACACAAGGACTGAAAGGACCTTGGTCTTTGATGACCTTGGTGAGCACTGAATCAACCATCCTGGAAATTTGCCTGACCTCTTGAAGTCCTATTATATAACAGTTAGCGCATTTCCTTATTGTTTAGCCAGTGTAAGTGGGACTTCAGGATACTTGTAGAATGCATTCTATCTCATACAAGGCAGGCAGAGAAGCAAGTGTATGTTCAAAAACATCAACCGAAGGGGCCAAAATCATTGCTGGATTTCTAAAATATAATTTTGTCTGATATTTACATATATGCACACAGCACAAATCTACATATATTCATTCTGCCTTTGACTTTGACCAAGTTGCTGGAAGGTTTCTATGTCATGCTCCCATGTGCTGTGACTAATAAAATAGAGGACAGGTTAAATTTTATATTTAAATCTTGAAATGGAAAGGAATGATGATTTTATTCTTAATGTATAAATTTATGTACTCTTCCTTATAGATGCTTCTACTGTTCACACCCAACTTTAAAAAATCCAGCAAAATACCAAGATTACCACTCTCTTTAATTCCTCACTTGTCATCCTTTCCCACCCACTACAGTCTCTGATCAGGAAGGTCACCAATAATATCTTCACTGTCAAATCTAATGGACTGACTTAGTCCTCAACTTCCTGGTTTCTTTATAGCTCTTGACTAAGGTGTGCATCCCTGTCCTTACTGAAACTTTTACTTACTTGGTTCATGAGGCACTGTAATGTTTTGTCTCTCTTTACACTGATGAGATTACTCCTTTCTGTCTGTTCAGTTAGCATTTCCTAATTTTCCTTCTCTTACAGGCATGTGTGCCTTAAGTTCTCTCTTTATCCCTCTTTTCTTTTAGTTTTCTGACAATATCTTCTTTGTCACACATATTCATTTCAGAGATGTATAGATAAATAAGCAATATATCTGTGAGTCGCTTTGATCTACTTCACTGGGAAATAATGACATGGCTATCAATACATGAATCTTTCAGAAGACTGAATTACATCCCTGAGATTAGTATAAAATTACACTACAGGAGTTAAACCTGTCTTCATTCATTAGTCAAATTTTTCTGACTGATTAAATTATTCTAAAAATAATCACATGACAATTTTAATATCTAACCTTATTTCCTGGGACCTTTTCTGGTATGATATATGATCACTAATTTTCATAAACAATCCACATTCAACAACAAGAAATAGCATTGATCTTGGAAAAATTTAATAAGTTCTATAATTGCTTGAGATTACAAATAAAAATTCAGGGACTGTTAAGTTCATGTAGCAAAAGAGCCAAAATCTAAGCTAATAATTTTATAGAGCTTGCAGCAACAATATATATGCTGGGAGATGTTTATTTTCTGTGGAACAATGAAAGCTTCTGTAAAACTTTGCTTGTTTTCTGTTACTCTATTGAAATCTAATTAATGTTTTTTTCCATGTTAAGTATTTCTGAAGAAATAAAATCATAGTCAGAAAAATTCTTATTCTTTTTGAAATCATTTATTGTGATTAGCCATCTTCACACACAACACTGTCTAGAAGAGGTGAAATGTATCATGTTTTAAAGACCCCTAGAGAAAAATGTTTTAGAGCTTACTTTTGGTGACTTATTCCAATGACTAAATCCCCACAGGAAATTATTTCTCATGAAACCTGAATATTTCACAATAGGCTTAAATGTTTCCTTTTATTATCTGACAATGTCTGTAAAGAAACTTCTTTAAACTGCAAAACCATTTTTAAAATTACTCCTTACCAACTTTCTTTAATCTAACTCAAGTCTTAAAAAAAATTAAATCATAAATCATTTCTAAGATACTCTCAATGCTTTCCAATTTAGGTTCTCATTTCATCTAAAATTTTAAAATTATGTTATGTAAATTCATTTTTTCCTGATATACAGATCAGAACATCCTATATTGTATCCATTTAAATATACATTATTATAAAATATATGCATTTAGTTAGACTTACAAAAAATATTTTTTGAACAAACCCTCCATCAAGTTTACACCAATGACAAAACAAAACAAAAAGATGGTCTAAGGATTTTTCTTCTTTTTACTGTTCTTTTCAACTTCCTGATTTTTGTGGATGCTGTAACTCTTAAGCAAGATTATCACAGTGTAACATAAATAAGAGATTAACTTTACAGTCACTCTCCATTCACCGTAAAACTCCTTGGCCTACTCAAGTCCAGTAGGGTCAGCGTTTTCTTTGGCCAGCTTGAGTCTTTGGCTATAGTAACATGGGGCTCATGCCATGAAATACTGTCAGCACAAGGGATATCCTTTGGAAAACAAGGCAAACTCGCCCTCTTTTTCTGCATACAAAAGTAGGGAAACTATCATTCGTTAATTCATTAATGTCAAAGAGTCTAAAGAAGTTTGTAAGGACAAAGAAAAGCCCAGCTAATTAACCATTGTGTTGTAATCATAATCAAGACTTACAAAGTACTTTTTGTGCCAGGTAGCACATAGATTGTACAAAAGACAATTTCTGCTGACAAATTTTCTGCCAGCCCTGTGTCTCAGGTCTCAACAGTTGAACTCTTTGTGCCAAAGACTACTGATTAATTAGGAAAATTCAACAAGCAATTATGAAAATAACTCCCCAAGTCATTTAGCCACAAGGTAGTGTTTTCCTGTTATATTTCAAGTAAACAAAAGGATATTGGTTGATTGTTGGAAGGGAGTTGATTATAACCTTTTGGCTCTGAATAATGAGTGTGTCTTAATTCCATTTAATGGTTTGGAATTCCAAAGCTATGGAGTTCATTAGGGAAGCAGAGGAAGTAAACACATGAAAAATAGGGAAGGAGGCCCATTGAATCTCAATCCGCTTCCCTTCCCCAACATTAACTTGCAGATGGACTAAATCCACAGCCACTTCTAAATAGCTTCTAAATAAATAAACTAAATAACTTTTAGATGTCCCCATGCTATCTTTCAGCATAGAAGCTGACTGTGCACGTGCTCAAATGAATTGACAAGGGGAGCAGTGTCGCGGGATTTTGGACTACGCATGAGTAGAATTACTGAGAAGCTGATAGAGACGGGATGTTTTCAGTTACAATTTTAACTGGACATAATGGCTTCCCCACAGGAAAGCTTGTGGATCCATAAACCTAGGCCACTTCTCCCTTACAGGAAAGGAGTTGTTTATTACTGCAGCCCATGCCACCTGCTCAACCATCAAGTGTACATTTGTTCTTTGGGGTACAACAGGGTGGGGTATTTACTAGAAACAGGGCTGAGAGCCAGCAGTATTCCACTTCCAAATTCTGGTTGACTCCTCTAGTGAACTCTGTCTAGTCCCCTCAATAAAGCTAACCGCTGCTTATTTAAAACTGGAGCCAGATATGCAGTGCCTTAGGAAATAGCCACACCTCACTGGGATTTCTTTGGCACAGAATGCATTTAACATTACCCCTGTCACCAGCAAATATTTATCAGACACCTTCTATTAATGTGTAATAAATGAGTCAAAGGGCTTATAGTATACCTGGATTTACATGACGTGCTTCTGAAAACTAAGTGTGTAATAAAAGGGATTATTTTATACATTTTTTTAAAGCTTTGGATTTTAAAAAAAGAATTCATGTAAATTTATCCATTTAATATTTCTGTAAATTGAGTCAGCTCTGTAGTATCTTATTGTTAGGTGTTATCTATATGACACAAAATTAATTTTAAAGATAAACATCAACGACAAAACAGGACACAAATTTCCCCATACAAAGAATCAGAATGCTAATATACAAAATAAATTCTTTTTATTGTTATTAGATTGGAATTTTTAAAAAACTTGCTCTCCTTGGAACTCTGTGTTTGCACAATTAGAATCATGAAGGTATATAATCACAAAAAATTCTCTATGCCCTCTAAAGTAGGTGACAGCTCTTGGGCATGGTGATATGCCATAAACAGCTCAAGTGGCAGAACATCCCTAGCAGCAGAATTCACTGGCAGCTGACCATCTTGAATGTTTTTGTACTATGCTTGACTTCTATAGTTGGCAAAGAGAGAGAAAAAACTGTTCCAGAAATGTTGAAAGAATGGATGTCTAGAAATGGAAGATGAGGGAAGAGAAATGCTTCTCTCACATTATTAAGCATTGGAAACAGTTAAGTCGTTACTCCAGAGATCTCAAATGTTTTAGAAATAGAAAAACTAACAAAATCTCCTGGTGTTTTAAAACCCAGATCACTTAGCTTAGTCTCTCTTTAAGAACTTTAGTGTTACCATACAATATTAGAGAAACAAATAGTAATAGTCACAGTGAAATATACTTACAATCCCATAAAAAGTTCACTTATGAAAACTGTTTCAATAAGGACCTGGGTTCTGCTAAGGTAGCTCTGAACAGTAGCAATCAGCCAAGCACGTGCCTCTAGGCCCGCCTGCTGCTGTTGGAGCCTTGTTTGGTTTTTTTTCAAATTCTTAAGAAATTACTTAGCTGGAGTTGAAGATAGAAGAGAACATAGATGTAGAAGCACAAAACATGAGAGTACACTGTTAGTTGGAGTCTCAACTAGTTCTTCTATGACTCAGTTTCCCATTTGAGAACAAGACCACCTAATATATATATATTTATCACAAATATCTTGCTACTGACAGCCTCAGGACAAAGTAGACAAGAGATGAGCCATAGAGGAGTACATCTGACTCCATCAGAAAGACATATTACTAGTTTTTTCCAGTCATTTTTCAAGATGCACACTAGAGGTATAGGTTATCTGAGAGAGCTCTAAGCTCTGCCCTGTGATTATAAAGCTCTCTTTTCCTAATTTTTGCACATGTGACATCACTGTTTTTGGGTGCCATCAAATCCCTATCAGGAATAATGTTAGTCTACTTGGGCTGCCATAACAAAATGCTGCTTACTGGGTGGCTTAAACAATGGAAATTTATTTTCTTATAATTTGTGAGGCTAAAAGTGCAAGATCAAGGTGTCAGCATTTTTTTTTTTGTGAGGACTCTCTTCTGGCTTGCAGATGGCTATCTTCTTACACTGTCTTCACATGACCCATACTTGGAGAGAGAGAAAAAGTGAGAGAGATCTATCTCTAGTGTCCTCCTCTTCTTATAAGGACACTAGTATCATTAGGGACCCATTCTTACAAACTCATTCAACATTAATTAACCTCCTTAAAGGCCCTACCTACAAATATAGTCACACTGGAGATTAGAGATTCAACATATGCATTTTGTGGGACACAATTCAGTCCATAACAAATGATAAATATTGATTAGTAATTATTAACCAGGAATATGCACAGGGAACTGATATTTTCCAATTAAATTACTAATACTAGGTAATAATTGTATAAACTAATTAATAAAATAAGTCAGTTGAAGATATTATGTTAAGTAAAATAAGACAGGGAAAGATAAATACTCTATGATCTCTCTTACATGTAGAATCTGAAAAATCTGAACTCATGAAAACAGAGACCAGATTGGTGGTTGCCAGAGGCAGGGGTGGGGAAATAGGTGAAGGTGGCCAAAATGTACAAACTTCCAGTTATAAGGTAAATAAGATCAGCACGGTGACTAGAGTTAACGCACTGCACTGCATATTTGAAAGGTGAAATGGAGCACGTCTTAAAAGTTCTCATCGTAAGAAAGAAATTTGTAACTATGTGAGGTGGTGGACTTTAAGCTCATTGCGGTAATCATTTTGCAATACATAAATATATCAAACCATTATTTTTTACTCTTTAAATTAATATAATATTATATGTCAGATATATCTCAACAAAACAGGAAAAAAAACTTAGGAGACAATACCTGGCTTTATGTCACAGACAAATGTAAGAGGTATTTAAATATCACAAATAACACTGTATTTATTAGAACCAGATTGGTTTGGAATCCCAATTCTATCACTAAGTAGTTATGGAAACTTGGGCAAATAGCTTAACCTCTTTGATTTCCAGGTTGTTAGTATGAAAGAGGGTTACTATAAGAATTGACATGAAGTACTTTGTATTAAGTATTTAGCACAATGCCTGGTGCATAGTATATACTCAGTATATCATTCCTATTATACTGATGTAAATATCAAAATTGAATTAACTTCATTAGCAGATGGACATTGGTCAGAATTCTGTAGTAAGTTACAGCTTTTGTATTCTTTACACTGACAAGCAGGAATTTTCCTGGACTACATTAGGGTTGTAACTCAGAGCAATATTGTTCTCTCTGGTGATATGTAAAACCCCCAAAAGGCTTAGAAACTTGCCTTACGCTTGGATATGGGCACTGGGCACATCCCCACAAGATGCCTGGAAGTTCAGGTGCCTTCTTTGGTTTATTAATTTTTATTGGAGTACACTTGCTTTACAACGTTGTATTAGCTTCTTCTGTACAGCAAGGTGAATCAGTTATACTTACATCCACTTTTTTTAAAGATTTCCTTCACATTTAGGTCACCACAAAGCATTGAGTAGAGTTCCCTGTTGCTATATAGTAAGTTCTCATTTTTTATCTATTTTATACATAGTAGTGTATATATGTCAATGCCAATCTCTGAATTCATCCCACCCTCCTGTCCCCCCTTTGTAACCATAAGTTTGTTCTCTACATCTGTGACTCTATTGCTGCATTGCAAATAAGTTCACCTGTACCATTTGTCTAGATTCCATGTATAAGTGATATTATACAATATTTGTTTTTCTCTTTCTGACTTAGTTCACTTTGTATGACAATTTCTATGTCTACCCACATTTCTGAAAATGGCACTATTTTATTCCTTTTTATGGCTGAGGAACATTCCATTGTATATATATACCACATCTTCTTTAGCCATTCCACTATTAATGGACATTTAGGTTGCTTCCATGTCCTGGATATTGTAAATACCACTGCAATGAACATCGAGGTGCATGCATCCTTCTGAATTCTGGTTTTCTCTGGATATATCCCTAGGAGTGGAGTTGCTGGGTAATATGGTAGCACTATTTTTAGTTTTTTAAGGAACCTCCATGTTGTTCTCCATAGTGGCTGTACCAACTTACAGTCCAACCAACAGTGTAAGAGGATTCTTTTCTCCACACCCTCTCCAGCATTATTGTTTGTAGAGTCTGACCAGTGTGAGGTGATACCCCACTGTAGTTTGGACTTGCTTTTCTCTAATAACTAGTGATGTTGAGCATCTTTTCATGTGCTTTTTGGCCATCTGTATGTCTTTGGAGCAATGTCTAGTTAGGTCATCTGCGCATTTTTTGATTGGGTTGTTTACTTTTTCAAATACTGTACTCCATGTGTGGTATTTTTTGTTGTTGTCGTTTTTAACATTTTTATCGGAGTATAATTGCTTTACAGTGGTGTGCTAGTTTCTGCTTTATAGCAAAGTGAATCAGTTATACATATACATATGTTCCCATATCTCTTCCCTCTTGCATCTCCCTCCCTCCAACCCTCCCTAGCCCACCCCTACAAGCGGTCACAAAGCACCGAACTGATCTCCCTGGGCTATGCGGCTGCTTCCCACTAGCTATCTACGTTACGTTTGGTAGTGTATATATGTCCATGCCTCTCTCTCGCTTTGTCACAGCTCATCCTTCCCCCTCCCCATATCCTCAAGTCCGATCTCTAGTAGGTCTGTTTCTTTATTCTTGTCTTACCCCTAGGTTCTTCATGAAATTATTTTTCTTAAATTCCATATATATGTGTTAGCATACCGTATTTGTCTTTCTCTTTCTGACTTACTTCACTCTGTATGACAGACTCTAGGTCTATCCACCTCATTACAAATAGCTCAATTTCATTTCTTTTTACGGCTGAGTAATATTCCATTGTATATATGTGCCACATCCTCTTTATGCTTTCATCTGATGATGGACACTTAGGTTGTTTCCATCTCCAGGCTATTGTAAATAGAGCTGCAATGAACATTTTGGTACATGACTCTTTTTGAATTATGGTTTTCTCAGGGTATATACCCAGTAGTGGGATTGCTGGGTCATATGGTACTTCGATTTGTAGTTTTTTAAGGAACTTCCATACTGTTCTCCATAGTGGCTGTACCAATTCACATTCCCACCAGCAGGGCAAGAGTGTTCCCTTTTCTTCACACCCTCTCCAGCATTTATTGTTTCTACATTTTTTGGTGATGGCCATTCTGACTGGTGTGAGATGATATCTCATTGTAGCTTTGATTTACATTTCTCTAATGATTAATGATGTTGAGCATTCTTTCATTTCTTTGTTAGCAGTCTGTATATCTTCTTTAGAGAAATGTCTATGTAGGTCTTCTGCCCATTTTTGGATTGGGTTGTTTGTTTTTTTTGTTATTGAGCTGCATGAGCTGCCTGTAAATTTTGGAAATTAATCCTTTGTCAGTTGCTTCATTTGCAAATATTTTCTACCATTCTGAGGGTTGTCTTTTGGTCTTGCTTATGGTTTCCTTTGCTGTGCAAAAGCTTTTAAGTTTCATTAGGTCCCATTTGCTTATTTTTGTTTCTATTTCCATTTCTTTAGTAGGTGGGTCAAAAAGGATCTTGCTGTGATTTATGTTATAGAGTGTTCCCTATGTTTTCCTCTAAGAGTTTGATAGTTTCTGGCCTTACATTTAGGTCATTACATTTTGAGATTATTTTTGTATATGGTGTTAGGGATTGAACTAATCTCAAACTTTTGCATGTAGCTGTCCAGTTTTCCCAGCACCAATTATTGAAGTGGCTGTCTTTTCTCCATTGTACATTCCTGCCTCCTTTATCAAAGATAAGATGATCATATATGCATGGGTTTATCTCTGGGCTTTCTATCCTGTTACATTGATCTATATTTCTGTTTTTGTACCAGTACCATACTGTCTTGATTACTGTAGCTTTGTGGTATAGTCTGAAGTCAGGGAGCCTGATTCCTACAGCTCCATTTTATGTTCTCAAGATTGCTTTGGCTATTTGAGGTCTTTTGTATTTCCATACAAATTGTGAAATTTTTTGTTCTAGTTCTGTGAAAAATGCCAGTGGTAGTTTGATACGGATTGCATTGAATCTGTAGATTGGGTTGGGTAGTAGAGTCATTTTCACAATGTTGATTCTTCCAATCCAAGAACATGGTATATCTTTCCATCTATTTGTATCATCTTTAATTTCTTTCATCAGTGTCTTATAATTTTCTGCATACAGATGTTTTGTCTCCTTAGGTAAGTTTATTCCCAGATATTTTATTCTTTTTGTTGCAATGGCAAATGGGGGTGTCTTCTTGATTTCACTTTCAGATTTTTCATCATTAGTATATAGGAATGCCAGGGATTTCTGTGCATTAATTTTGTATCCAGCAACTTTACCAAATTCATTGATTAGCTCTAGTAGTTTTCTGGTAGCATCTTTATGATTCTCTATGTATAGTATCATGTCATCTGCAAACAGTGAAAACTTAACTTCTTCTTGTCCGATTTGGATTCCTTTTATTTCCTTTTCTTCTCTGGTTGCTGTGGCTAAAACTTCCAAAAGTATGTTGAATAAGAGTGGTGAGAGTGGGCAACCTTGTATTGTTCCTGGTCTTAGTGGAAATGCTTTCAGTTTTTCACCATTGAGGATAATGTTGGCTGCGGGTTTGTCATATGTGGCCTTTATTATGTTGAGGAAAGTTCCCACTTTGCCTACTTTCTGCAGGGTTTTTATCAGAAATCGGTGCTGAATTTTGTCGAAAGCTTTTTCTGCATCTATTGAGATGATCATATGGTTTTTCTCATTCAATTTGTTAATATGATTTATCACATTGATTGATTTGCCTATATTGAAGAATCCTTGCATTACTGGAATAAACCCCACTTGATCATGGAGTATCATCCTTTTAATGTGTTGTTGGATTCTGTTTGCTAGTATTTTGTTGAGGATTTTTGCATCTACGTTCATAAGTGATATAGGCCTGTTGTTTTCTTTCTTTGTGACATCCCTTTCTGGCTTTGATATCAAGGTGTTGGTGACCTCGTAGAATGAATTTGGGAATGTTCTTCCCTCTGCTATATTTTGGAAAAGTTTGAGAAGGATAGGTGTTAGCTCTTCTCTAAATGTTTGATAGAATTCGCCTGTGAAGCCATATGGTCCTGGGCTTTTGTCTGTTGGAAGATCTTTCATCACAGTTTCAATTTCAGTGCTTGTGATTGGTCTGTTCATATTTTCTATTTCTTCCTGATTCAGTCTTGGCAGGTTGCGCATTTCAAAGAATTTGTCCATTTCTTCCAGGTTGTCCTTTTTATTGGCATACAGTTGCTTTTAGTAATCTCTCATGATCTTTTGTATTTCTGCAGTGTCAGTTGTTACTTCTCCTTTTTCATTTCTAATTCTATTGATTTAAGTCTTCTCCCTTTTTTCCGTGATGAATCTGGCTAATGGTTTATCAATTTTGTTTATCTTCTCAAAGAACCAGCTTTTAGTTTTTTTGATCTTTGCTATCGTTTCCTTCATTTCTTTTTCATTTATTTCTGATCAGATTTTTATGATTTCTTTCCTTCTGCTAACTTTGCAGTTCTCTTTTTCTTCTTTCTCTATTTGCTTTAGGTGCAAGGTTAGGTTGTTTATTCGAGATGTTTCTTGTTTCTTAAGGTAGGATTGTATTGCTATAAACTTCCCTCTTAGAACTGCTTTTGCTGCATCACATAGGTTTTGGGTCGTCATGTCTCCATTGTCATTTGTTTCTAGGTATTTTTTTTATTTCCTTTTTGATTTCTTCATTGATCACTTCGTTATTTAGTAATGTATTGTTTAGCCTCCATGTGTTTGTATTTTTTACAGATATTTTCCTGTAATTGATATCTAGTCTCATAGCATTGTGGTCAGAAAAGATACTTGATACAATTTCAATTTTCTTAAATTTACCAAGCCTTGATTAGTGACCCAGGATATGATCCATACTGGAGAATGTTCCATGAGCACTTGAGAAAAATGTGTATTCTGTTGTTTTTGGATGGAGTGTCCTATAAATATCAATTAAGTCCATCTTGTTTAATGTGTCATCTAAAGCTTGTGTTTCCTTATTTATTTTCATTTTGGATGATCTGTCCATTGGTGAAAGTGGGGTGTTAAAGTCCCCTACTATGAATGTGTTACTGTCGATCTCCCCTTTTATGGCTGTTAATATTTGCCTTATGTATTGAGGTACTCCTATGTTGGGTGCATAAATATTTACAATTGTTATATCTTCTTCTTGGATCGATCCCTTGATCATTATGTAGTGTCCTCCTTTGTCCCTTCTAATAGTCTTTATTTTAAAATCTATTTTGTCTGATATGAGAATTGCTACTCCAGCTTTCTTTTGGTTTCCATTTGCATGGAATATCTTTTTCCATCCCCTTACTTTCAGTTGGTATGTGTTTCCAGGTCTGAAGTGGATCTCTTGTAGACAGCATATATATGGGTCTTGTTTTTGTATCCATTCAGCCAATCTGTGTCTTTTGGTGGGAGCATTTAGTCCATTTACATTTAAGGTAATTATCGATATGTATGTTCCTATTATCATTTTATAAATTGTTTTGGGTTCGTTTTTGTAGGTCTTTTCCTTCTCTTGTGTTTCTTGCCTAGAGAAGTTCCTTTAGCATTTGTTGTAAAGCTGGTTTGGTGGTGCTGAACCCTCTCAGATTTTGCTTGTCTTTAAAGGTTTTAATTTCTCCATCAAATCTGAATGACATCCTTGCTGGGTAGAGTAATCTTGGTTGCAGGTTTTCCTCTTTCATCAGTTTAAATATGTCCTGCCAGTCCCTTCTGGCTTGCAGAGTTTCTGCTGAAAGATCAGCTGTTAACCCTATGGGCATTCCCTTTTGTGTTAATTTTCTCTTTCTGCTTTTTTTTTTTTTTCTTTCTGCTTTTAATATGCTTTCTTTGTATTTAATTTTTGACAGTTTGATTAATATGTGTCTTGGTGTATTTCTCCTTGGATTTATCCTATATGGGACTCTCTGTTCTTTCTGGACTTGATTAACTATTTCCTTTCCCATACTAGGGAAGTTTACAACTATACTCTCTTCAAATAATTTCTCAGTCCCTTTCTTTTTCTCTTCTTCTTCTGGAACCCCTATAATTCGAATGTTTAATGTTGTGCCAGTGGTCTCTGACACTGTCCTCAGTTCTTTTCATTCTTTTTTCTTTATTCTGCTCTGCAGTAGTTATTTCCACTATTTTATCTTCCAGGTCACTTATCCATTCTTCTGCCTCAGTTATTCTGCTATTGATCCCATCTAGAGTATTTTTAATTACATTTATCATGTTGTTCATCAATGTTTGTTTCATCTTTAGTTCTTCTAGGTCCTTGTTAAATGTTTCTTGCATTTTGTCTATTCTATTTCCAAGATTTTGGATCATCTTTACTATCAGTATTTTTCAGGTAGACTGCCTATTTCCTCTTTATTTGTTACATCTGGTGGGGTTTTATCTTGCTCCTTCATCTGCTGTGTGTTTTTCTGTCTTCTCATTTTGCTTATCTTACTGTATTTGGGGTCTCCTTTTTGCAGGCTGGAGGTTCGTAGTTCCCGTTGTTTTTGGTGTCTGTCCCCAGTGGCTAAGGTTGGTTCAGTGCGTTGTGTAGGCCTCCTGGTGTAGGGGACTATTGCCTGTGTTCTGGTGGATGAAGCTGGATCTTGTCTTTCTGGTGGGCAGGGCCTCGTCTGGTGGTGTGTTTTGGGGTGTCTGTGGACATATTACGATTTTAGGTAGCCTCTCTGCTAATGGGTGTGGTTGTGATCCTGTTTTGCTAGTTGTTTGGCATAGGGTGTCCAGCACTGTAGCTTGCTGGTTGTTGAGTGAAGCTGGGTGCTGGTGTTGAGATGGAGATCTCTGGGAGATTTTTGCCATTTGATAGTATGTGGAGCTGGGAGGTCTCTTGTTGATCAGTGTCCTGAAGTTGGCTCTCCCACCTCAGAGGCACAGCACTGACTCCTGGCTGCAGCACCAAGAGCCTTTGATCCACACGGCTCAGAATAAAACGGCGAAAAATTAGAGAGAAAGAATTAGTAGAAGTAGGAGAAAGAAAGAAAGAAAGAAAGGAATGAAGGAAGGAAGGAAGGAAGAAAGAAGAAAGAAAGAAAGGAGGGAGGGATGGAGGGAGGGACAGTGGGAGGAAGGAAGGAAGGGGGGAAGGAAGGAAAAAAGAAAGAAGATAAAGTAAAATAAAATGAAATATAATAAAGTTATTAAATTAAAAAAATAATTATAAAGAAAAAAATTTTGTTTTTAAAAACGGATGGATAGAAGCTTAGGACAAATGGTGGAAGTAAAGCTATACAGAAAAAAATCTCATACAGAAGCATACACATACACTCTCACAAAAAGAGGAAAAGGGGAAAAAATCATAAATCTACCTCTCAAAGTCCACCTCCTCAATTTGGGACGATTCATTGTCTAAAGGTGGGAAGGAAGGAAAGAAAGAAAGAAAGAAGATAAAGTAAAATAAAATAAAGTTATTAAAATAAAAAATAATTATTAAAAAAAAATGGACAGATAGAACCCTAGGACAAATGGTGGAAGCAAAGCTATACAGACAAAATCTCACACAGAAGCATACACATACACACTCACAAAAAGAGGAAAAGGGGGAAAAATCATATATCTTGCTCTCAAAGTCCACCTCCTCAATTTGGGATGATTTGTTGTCTATTCATGTATTCCACAGACGCAGGGTACATCAAGTTGATTGTGGAGCTTTAATCCACTGCTTCCGAGGCTGCTGGGAGAGATTTCCCTTTCTCTTCTTTGTTCTCACAGCTCCCAGGGGCTCAGCTTTGGATTTGGTCCTGCCTCTGCGTGTAGGTCACCTGAGGGCGTCTGCTTTTTCATTCAGACAGGACGGGGTTAAAGAAGCCGCTGATTCGGGGGCTCTGGCTCACTCAGGACGTGGGGAGTGAGGTACACGGAGTGCAGGGCGAGCCTGCAGCGGCAGAGACCAGCATGACGTTGCACCAGCCTGAGGTGCACCGTGCGTTCTCCTGGGGAAGTTGTCCCTGGATCCCGGGGCCCTGGCAGTGTCAGGCTGCACAGGCTCCCCGGAAGGAGGATGTTGATAGTGACCTGTGCTCGCACACAGGCTTCTTGGTGGCGGCAGCAGCAATCTTAGCATCTCATGCCCGTCTCTGGGGTCCGCGTTTTTAGCTGCGGCTCATGCCCGTCTCTGGAGCTCCTTTAAGCAGCGCTCTTAATCCCCTCTCCTCGTGCACCAGGAAACAGAGGGAAGAAAATGTCTCTTGCCTCTTCGGAAGCTCCAGACCTTTTCCCGGACTCTCTCCCAGCTAGCCGTGGTGTACTAATCCCTTCAGGCTGTGTTCACACCGCCAACCCCAGTCCTCTCCCTGTGCTCTGACCAAAGCCCAAGCCTCAGCTCGCAGCCCCGCCTGCCCTAGTGGGTGAGCAGACAAGCCTCTCGGGCTGGTGAGTGCTGGTTGGCACCAATCCTCTATGTGGGAATCTCCCCGCTTTGCCCTCTGCACCCCTGTTGCTGCACTCTCCTGGCTCCGAAGCTCACCCCCTCCAACACCCGCAGTCTCTGCCCGCAAAGGGGTTTCCTAGTGTGTGGAAACCTTTCCTCCTTCACAGCTCCCTCCCACTAGTGCAGGTCCCATCCCTATTCTTTTGTCTCTGTTTTTTCTTTTTTTTTTTGCCCTACCCAGGTACATGGGGAGTTTCTTGCCTTTTGGGAGGTCTGAGGTCTTCTGCCAGCGTACAGTAGGTGTTCTGTAGGAGTTCCACGTGTAGATGTATTTCTGGTGTATCTGTGGGGAGGAAGGTGATCTTCACGTCTTACTCTTCCGCCATCTTCCCCTCGTCTTCTGCATGGGTTGTTTTTATATTTTGGAAATTAGTCCCTTGTCAGTTGTTTGCTTTGAAAATATTTTCTCCTATTATAAGGGTTGTCTTTTCATTAGTTTATGGCTTCCTTTGTTGTACAAAAGTTTGTATGTTTAATTGGGTTCCATTTGTTTATTTTTATTTTCATTACTCTAGGCAGTGGGTTGCAAAAGACCTGGCTGTGATTTATGTCAAAGAGTGTTCTGCCTATATTTTCCCCTAAGTGTTTTATAGTATCTGGTCATATATTTAGGTTTTTAATCCATTTTGAGTTTATTTTTCTGTATGATGTTAAGGAGTGTTCTAATTTCATTCTTTTACATGTAACCATCCAGTTTTCAAGAGACTTATTGAAGAGACTATCTTTTCTCCATTGTATATTCTTTCCTCCTTTGTCATAAATTAGGTGGCCATGGGTGTGTGGATATATCCCTGGACTTTCTATCCTGTTCCATTGATCTATATTTCTATTTTTGTGCCAGTACCATACTGTCTTGATTACTGTAGCTTTGTAGTATAGTCTGAAACCAGGGAGCCTGATTCCCCCAGCTCTGTCTTACTTTCTTAAGGTTGCTCTCACCATTTGGGGTCTTTTGTGTTTCCATTAATATTGTGAAAATTTTGTTCTAATTCCCTGAAAAATGCCACTTGTAATTTGACAGAGATTACATTGAATCTGTAGATTGCTTTGGGTAGTATAGTCATTTTCACAATGTTGATTCTTCCAATCCAAGAACATGGTATAACTCTCCATCTGTTTATGTTATCTTTTATTTCTTTCATCAGTATCTTAGAATTTTCTGAGTAAAGGTATTTTGCCTCCTTAGGTATGTTCATTCCTAGGCATTTTATTCTTTTTTTTGCAGTGGTAAATGGGATTGTTTCCTTAAATGCTCTTTCTGATCTTTTGTTGTTAGTGTATAGAAATGCAAAAGATTTCTGTGTATTAATTTTGTAACTTGCAACTTTACCAAACTTATTGCTGAGCTCTAGTACTTTTCTGGTAACATCTGTAGGCTTTTTTATGTATAGTATCAAGTCTTCTGCAAACAGTGACTGTTTTACTTCTTTTCTAATTTGGATTCCTTTTGTTTCTTTTTCTTCACTGATAGCCATGGCTAGAACTTCCAAAACTATGTTGAATAAAAGTAGCATGAGTGGACATCCTTGTCTTATTCCTGATCTTAGAGGAAATGTTTTCAGCTTTTCACCATTCAGTATGATGTTAGCTATAGGTTTGTCATATATGGCCTTTATTAGGTTGAGGTAGGTTCCCTTTAAGCCAACTTTTTAGAGAGTTTTTGTCATAAATCGGTGTTGAATTTTGTCAAAAGCTTTCTATGCATCTATTGAGATGATCATATGGCTTTTATTTTTCAGTTTGTTAATGTGGTGTATCACATTGATTGATATGCGTGTATTGAAGAATCCTTGCAACCCTGTTGTTGGATTCTGTTTGCTTCAATTTTGCTGAAGATTTTTGCATCTATGTTCTCAGTGATATTGGCCTGTAACTTTCTTTTTCTGTGATCTCATTGTTTGCTTTTTGCATCAGGTTAATGGTAGCCTTGTAGAATGAGCTTAGGAGTGTTCCTTCTGTAATTTTTTGGAAGAGTCTCAGAAGGACAGGTGTTAGCTCTTTTCTAAATGTTAGATAGAATTAGCCTGTGAAGCCATCTGGCCTTAGACTTCTTTTTGTTGGAAGATTTTAATCACAGTTTCAGTTTCAGTACTTGTGATTGGTATGTTCATATTTTCTATTTCTTCTTGGTTCAGTTTGGAAAGTTGTATCTTTCTAAGTATTTGTCCATTTCTTCTAGGTTTTCCATTTTATTGGCGTATAGTTTCTTGACGTAATCTCTTGCGACCCTTTGTATTCCTGTGGTGTCCATTGTACCTTCTTCCTTCTCATTTCTAATTTTATTGATTTGGATTATCTCCCTTGTTTTCCTTGATGAATCTGGCTAAAGGTTTATCAATTTTGTTTTTCTTCTCAAAGTACCAGCTTATAGTTTCATTGATCTTTGCTATTGTTTCCTTCATCTCTATTTCATTAATTTCTGCTCTGATTTTATGATTTCTTTCCTTCTACTAACTTCGGGGGGTTTTTTGTTCTTTTTTCTCTAGTTGCTTTTAAGTGTAGGTTGCTTATTTGAGATATTTCTTGTTTCTCAAGGTAGGAGTGTATTGCTATAAACTTCCCTCTTAGAACTGCCTTTGCTGTGTCCCATAGGTTTTGCATTATTGTGTTTTCATTGTCATTTGTCTCTAGTTATTTTAAATTTGCTCTTTTATTTATTCAGTGATCCATTGGTTGTTTAGTAACATATTGTTTAGTCTCTACGTGTTTGGTTTTTTACAGTTTTTTCCTGTAATTGATTTCTAATCTCATAGTGTTGTGGTTGGATAAGATGCTTGACATGATTTCAATTTTCTTAAATTTACCAAGGCTTTATTTGTGACACAAGATGTGATCTATCCTGGAGAATGTTCCATGTGCACTTGAGAAGAAAGTGTATTCTGCTGCTCTTGTGTGGAATGTTTATAAATATCAATTAAGCCCATCTAGTCTAATGTGTCATTTAAGGCTTCTGTTACCTTATTAATTTTCTGTCGGGATGATCTATCCATTGGTGTGAGTAGCGTGTTAAAGTCCCCCATGATTACTGAGTTACTGTTGATTTCCCCTTCTATGGCTGTCAGCATTTGCCTTATATATTGAGGTGCACATAAGTTGGGTGCATATATATTTACAATTGTTATATCTTCTTGGATTGATCCCTTGATCATTATGTAGTGTCCTTCCTTGTCTCTTTTAACAGTCTTTATTTTAAAGCCTATTTTGTCTGATATGAGTATTGCTACTCCTTTCTTTTGATTTCCATTTGCATGGAATATCTTTTTCCATTCCCTCACTTTCAGTCTGTATGTATCCCTAGATCTGAAGTTGGTCTCTTGTAGACAGCATATATATGGGTCTTGCTTTTGTATCCGTTCAGCCAATCTGTGTCTTTTGGTTGGAGCATTTAGTCCATTTACATTTAAGGTAATTATCACTATGCATGTTCTTATTTCCATTTTCTTAATTGTTTTGGGTTTGTTTTGTAGTTTTTTTTTTCTTGTGCTTCCCACCTAGAGAATTTCTTTTAGCATTTGTTGTAAAGCTGGTCTTGTGGTGCTGAATTCTCTTAGCTTTTGCTTGTGTGTAAAACTTTTGATTTCTCTGTAAAATCTGAATGAGATCCTTGCTCGGTAGTAATCTTGTTTGTAAGTTTTTCACTTTCAATATATCATTCCACTCCCTTCTGGCTTGCAGAGTTTCTGCTGAAAGATCAGCTGTTAACCTTATGGGGATTCCCTTGTATGTTATTTGTTACTTTTCCCTTGCTGCATTTAATATTTTTCTTTTCATTTAAATTTTGTTAGTTTGATTATATATCTTGGCATGTTTCTTCTTGGATTTATCCTGTATGGGACTCTCTGTGCTTCCTGGACTTGGGTGACTATTTCCTTTCTCATGTTAAGGAAGTTTTCAACTATAATCTCTTCAAACATTTTCTCAGACCCTTTCTTTTCCTCTTCTGTTTGGACCCCTATAATTCGAATTTTAGTGTGTTTAATGTTATTGCAGTGGTCTCTGACACTATCCTCATTTGTTTTTGCTCTTTCTTCTGTTCCATGACAGTTATTTCTCCATTTTATTTTCCTGTCACTTATCTGTTCTTCTGCCTCAGTTTCTCTGTTATTGATTCTTTCTAGTGTATTATTCATTTCAGTAATTGTATTGTTCATCACTGTTTGTTTTGTCTTAGTTCTTCTAGGTCTTCATTAAACATTTCTTGTATCTTCTTAATCTTTGCCTCCATTCTGTTTCTGAGATCTTGGATCATCTTTACTATCATTACTCTGAATTCTTTTTCAGGTAGATTACCTATTTCCTCACCCTTTATTTGGTCTTGTAGGTTTATACCTTGCTTCAGGTGCCTTCTTGAAGCTGTACTATGAAAGAAAAGTACTGGTCAGTGGGCAGACTAGAGCTAGCAATTGATATATTTATCATAGTTTTACCAAAAATCACATGTATTAATATAATGCTTGGCTTGTTATACGGCCTCAGATCATAGACCAGTATTTGCCTGTAAGTGTAAGTGAAGATGGATGTCTGGATTTTCAGATGTAAAATCTATTCTTGGCCACATTGACTTCAGTGTATTTCAGATCTTATAAGCAAAGCAGTAGAAGATTTGTTGTGATTATTTTTAAGTTACTACTCCTCCTACAGTTTTTGACATTTATAAGCAATTTAGCTCTTTCCTAAACATGATTTTATAGATTTTTCTAGGTTTGGCATTGCACTTGCTTCTTGGCTCCACATTATGTTACTATTTTTTTTTTTTAAATGAACATGACAGTGTAGATACTGAAATGGAAACTAGGAGCCAAAACAAAGTTTGTATTCAATTGGAAGAACCGAAAGGCTGACATTCAAATATTAATGGATCCTCTACTCACTTTATTTATTGTAATATTTATTTTAAAAATATGTTAGTCAGATTAAGCAATATCAATTAAACAATATCAGTTTAATTTCCATCACAGATAATATTCATAAGTGCTTTAATTTTAATTTTAGTTGCCTCCTAATGACTTTATACTTGAACATATCCTTCAAAATTAATGCTATTCAAATATTTATCTCCACTCATCCTTCCTCTTCATAAAAAAATTTAAAAGGAGGAGAGATTGTAAAACTCTGTTAGGTATCATTACATAAAATTAATAAAAGTATTTTGATTTCTAAGTTGCTGTTACAGTCTAGATATCCACATTTGATTTTTCTCAAGCTAAACTTCACTTTACTTTAATCGCTCCAAGTGGTATAGTTATTTTAACATGTAACTGGAAGATATTTACATAATTATTTTTTCCCCTCCTAAAACCTGATAAGGTAAAAGGTTTTATCTAAGGTTTTTTGGTTTCACACTTAGGGAATTTACTTTCTAAAAAGAAGAAAATAATTATCAGATCCTTTGGAAATGTATGCAGTGAAATTTTGTCTGGTCATTTTTTGAGAGATCAGGAAAAATGCTTTCAGCCATAACACTAAATTTAGAAGTGCAATGTCATGCCAAAGGGTATTTTAGCAAGGCTGATGCTACACTTGAGAATTTGTCAGGTACATAAATAATATATCATAGCACATTTGGCTGTGGGCAAAGTAGATACAGAATTTATTCTTTACCCTAACAACAAGAAATACCACACATTTAAAAATGTATTAGGGTAAGTTTCTCCATTCTGTTTTTCTATTTATCTTTATACTGCTTATTAAGGAAGTACCAAAGCTTCTTTTAAATTGTCATGTCTTAGCTAACACCATGAAATTTTATCCAGCACATGAGCTTTGTGTTCAGACAGCTAATGGGAAAATAAATAATTTAATCTGGACACTTGGACAGCAAAAACTTGCTGGTTAAACCAGCTGCTGTCTGGTGAAATAAAGATATTTTCCAATTCGCTATCCTTAAATACTCACTCAACTCTATCTCATTCACCTGTTGCTGCTCTTCCAGAGCCTCTGGTGAAGACAGTGGCAAATGTGCAAGGATAACTGATGCACGATCATGTTTGTGGTGAAAATACATCCACTGAGGAAAGACATTCTATTAAAATGTTGGAGTTCAGAAGTGCCTTGGAAAAACAATTCTGACCAGGTTTGCATGAAAAGACATGTATTCTTAGACAAGTTAAGTCAGATCACAATAGTCAACTAATCTAGGGCCCTTTTCATTGCACCATGGTACTTTTTGCCCTAAAATAGGTTATTTATGATAATTTGTGAGATTTGTATTTGTTTGTTTACATCTAGACTTTTGTGTTCTGATACTAATGATTGAAAAGAGAAGTTCCTTCTCACAAATCCACAGATTTTAGTTTTTGAGAAGGGATTACTTTTTAAGGGGAGACATTTTGTTCCCCTTAACACCCAGAAAGAGCCCTAGATTTGAGGCCTCAGACACCACCCCCATTGAGGCACTCCCTGATGACGTACCCACAGCCTTTCAAGTAACACAGCCTTTAAAGTAACTTTTCACGATTAACGTGACAATTCATATTTATTGAGAACTTTACACTCTTTAAGCAGTTTAACATCCCATGACTGTTTTCATCCTTATTTCACAGATAAACTGAGTAAATTGCCACAAATCATACCAGCAAGTAAAGACAGGAGTCAGAAATTGAAACCCAGGAAGCCCAATTTCTGAGCCCAAGCTTTTAACAGTTACTCTACTCCTTGTCTCCTACTCCAGAATTGGTGGTATCAAAGGCCATGTTCTTACTAAGTTTGATTAATATCTTTTATGTTTTAACATCTCTCATAATGCAGAAAAGAGTTTTCTATATATTTACTTCATAACTATGAAAACATAATTTTAAATAAACAAACTACTACTTTTATAACTTTATGGAATTTAGGCAGATAAATTAATTGTAATCCTACATTTATAACACATTATAATCATTGGTCAATGTAGGGCTCTATTTTTTCCTCAATTAATTTAAAATTTTATGATTATAGTCTGCAAAACTGTCATTCAAGAACTAAAGTGCTACCAGTAATTTATACTAACCAGGATATGCTTTCTCCCACAGACCCCTTCCCCTCCCTACTGCCAATTCTATTCCAAAAGTAATATCTATCCTTAATTTCATGTTCATATGTCCCTTAATTTTTAAAAAGGACTTTATCATATATGTAATAAAATATTTTTTTAAATCTTTACTTATTTTTGAACTTTAACATTATATTGTATATAATTTTTCAGTAATGGATATAGTTATAGTTCATTAATTTTTACTTCTGTAAATTAGTTAATTCTAAATATAATAAAATTTATTTACCCATTCTCCTATTGATGGATATTTTAATTATTTCCAGGTTTTGCTTTTTAATAAAATAGTACATATATATATATACTATTTTTAACAAAATAGTATATATAGTGTATATATATTCTTACATATCTTCTAGCACACATATGTCTTCTTAGGCATAAATCTAAGAGAGATAATGCTGGATTGCAAATATTAAAATTTATAAGATAATGTCAACTTATTTTTCAAAGTGGTTGTACCAATTTACAGTCGTACTAATAATATGTAAGCAATAGCACTGATTTATTTTTCTTCAACATTTTTTTTATTGTCAAACTTCTTAATTTATGAAAATCAAAATGGTAGCTCATTGTGGTCTTGATTTGAATTTTGCTAATTTCTAAGAAGTTGAAAACCTTACATTTTAATTGGTTCTATGTGTTTACTTTTAGGATTAATGCTCCTACACTCTCCCATTCTCCTGCTAAGCTGACTTTTTTTCTTATTCATTTGTAGGAATTCAATATATAGTCTATAATAATTATCCTGTGTTGACTATTTGTGTTGCAAAATTGTTGTAATAGTGATTATTGTTTTACCTTTTATAACATTTTTTTGATAAACAGCTGTTAGTTTATACATATTGTAATTTGTCATTACTTCTATGTTTAACAATGTTTATAGCTTATATAAGTTTGGTTATATATTCTTTAATTTTTTATATTCTTTAATATTCCTTAATTTTTATAAATTTTGTTTTTCATAGTTGTCTTTAATCCATCTAGAGTTAACTTCTGTGTAGCTATGACAGAAAGACACAATTTTATTTTTTCCCTTCATTGTTAATTATTTTTCCCAGCTTTTTTTTTTTTTTAATAGTTTCACCTTTCTTCACTGATCTATCATGGTACCTATGACAATATGAACATTCCTTGTATGTGTGGATCTGTTTGGGGCTTTCTAGTATCTTCCACTGGTAATTTGTCTTTCTGCCGGTTCTACACTTACTTTAATTAGTACTATAGTTTTACAATAAGTCTTGTTATGTGGTAGGAAGTCCCTTTTTCATTTTCCCCTGCTCTTTAGCTCTACTCTGGCACCTCTGAAATATTTACTTTTCTATATAAATTCTTTGAAAAACCATGAGAAATCCCATGAAAAATACTATTGAAATTTTAATTGGAGTTATGAATTGGAATTTATGAATTATTAGGGATATTTAACATCTCTATATATCAATTTTCCTAGTCTTGAACATGGCCACCTCCACTTTTTAAAGTCTTCTGTAATCTTTTAAAGTAAAATTTTATCCTTTACTTTGTTAAAGTCTTGCAACTATTTTAAGTGTAGTCTTTGATACTTTGTAGTTTTGTTGCTATGTAAATGGTGTTACTTAAAATTATATGTTGTATTTTTTCCCTGTTGTATAAATATGTAATTGACCTTTGTATATTGATTTTATATCTGGTCATCTTGCTGACCTATATTTTAATGTATAATGATTTTTGAAGGTTTTATAGCTATATATATAAAATTAAGGGATGTTATATAATAAATTATTTGTCTTCACAGTAAAATAGTCTTCTGTATTTTCCTCTTTTTATCTGTTAATCTTGTGAAAGACACATATAGATTTTCTAAAATTTAACTAACCTTGTATTCTAGGTATATTATTTTATATTATGTTATGTTAGGTTATACGAGTCTAGGTTTATTATCTTTTTTCCCTCCACATTCCTGGTTTCAGATTGCTGTTATATTGTTAAGCTTTTTACCAATAATTTTTATGAGAAAAATGGGTTTGTAAATTTCCTTTTTAGTTCTCACCTCATTGAATACATAGAGAAGTATTCCTAGTTTGTTCTCTAGACAGTTTACATAAGATTAGGATAATCTGTTCCTTGAAACGTTAGTAAAACCATCTTATAAAGTAATTTGATCCTGGTCTTTTGCTTGTAAAAAGGTTTTAATTATTGCTTCAAGTTCATTAATAACTATAGCACTATTCAGGTTTCCTATTTATTGTTGTCAATTTTTGATATCATATTTTTCTGTAAATTTATTCATTTTATCTAAGCTTTCAAATTTATTTGCTTAGTTATTGATTATATTCTAACATTATCTTTTTAATCTCTTACATCTGTATGTCCCCCTTTTAACCATAATCTTATTCATTTTTACCTTTGGTCCAGAGTTTAGCTAAGCTACCCCATGGTCTGCATTCTGTGTGGCTAAGTGGTCTGCAGGGTCCTTAAACTGACCAGCCCCTCATGCAAATGAAGCACACTCCTTGGATAGCAAAGCAAGGTCACAAGCAAATGGAAGTTCCTGATGTGACTCCCCAACAACCCTTGTGATCAACAGTCTCCCTGTCTCCCAGGGCCTGTTTACCTTATGCACCCCTTAGATATGACCCCTTGGGGCTTACCAAAACTGCTCTTTTGGTTTGAATTGACCAAACTCTAATAAACGCATGTACCCCAGGTCCGGAATCTGTCTGCACCCTGCTTGACCTCCCCGTATGGCCCTTCCAGGGATGCTTGAATTTCCTCCAAGACTTGTGAGCAACAAACTTCTGTTTCAACTTTTCTTGTGGTCTGTTGTTGAACCCTGGCTCCCCACCCAGCACAGTGTCCTCCATTTAACAGGTGTTGATTTAACAAAGTCCTAACTCCTTCTCAATATTTTTCCTTCCTAGTCTCACAGAGATTTAATTTTTTAAATAAATACATTTCTCTTTTGTTAAACCTCTCTAATGTATTCTGGTTTTCTATTTTATTGATTTCACATAATATATTTATGATTTCCTTCCTTCAAATTCCTCTGGATTTATTCTATCACTTTTCTCCCCTAACTTAAATTGGACAGCTTATTAATTTTTAGTCTTTTTTTATTTAAGTATTTAAGTCTATAATTTTCCTTTGTATTGCAACTTTCACTGCACTCCCAAAATTTATAATATATTCTTATTCTTTCAGTTATAAGTATGTTTTACTATTTGTTATAATATTTTCTTTAACACGTGGGTTATTTAGAAGTATATTTTATAATTTTGAAATGTTCAGGAATTTTGAAATTTTATCATTTTTTAATATGTTCAAACAAAATTGCTTTGTGGTCAAGGTATGTGGTCATTTTGAAGTCCACTTTCTGATATTTATTGAGACTACCCTATGTTCCCCTATTTTATCAATTTTGGTCAATTTTAATAAATACTTAAGAAGAATGCATATCTATAATAATGGTATGCAGAATTTAAAATATGCTATTAGACCAATTTTTTGCACATTTTCTGTCCCCATTTAATTGATTCATTTTTTATTTTTATTGAGGTATATTTTATATACAATGTTATATAAGTTTCAGGTGTACAACATAGTGATTCACAATTTTTAAAGTGTATTCCATTTATAGTTATTATAAAATATTGGCTACATTCCCTGTGTTGTATCCTTATAGCTTATTTATTTTATACATAGTAGTTTGTACCTGTTAATCCTCTACCCTTATCTTTCCCCTCCCCCTTCCCTCTCTCCAGTGATAACCACTAGTTTTTTCTCTATATCTGTGAGTCTGTTTCTTTTTTGTTATATTCACTAGTTTGTTTTATTTTTTAGATTCCACATTAAGTGATATTATACAGTATTTGCCTTCCTCTGTCTGACTTATTTCACTTAGCATAATACCCTCCAAATCTATCCATGTTTTGCAAATGGCATGATTTCATTCTTCTTTTATGGCTTAGTAGTATTCTATTGTATATATACACCATATTTTCATTATCCATTCATCTGTTGATGGACACTTGGGTTACTTCTATATGTTGACAATTGTAAATAATGCTGCTATGAACATTGTGATGCATTTTCAAATTACTGTTTTCATTTTGGGGGGGATATATATCCAGGAGTGTAATTGCTGGGTCACTTGGTAGTTCTATTTTTAGTTTTTTGGGGAAACCTCCATGCTGTTTTCAAAAGTGGTGTACAGAGGTTACCTCTTCTCTACATTATTGACATCACTTATTTTGTGTGGTCTTTTTAATGATAGTTGTTCTGACAGGTGTGAGGTGATATCTCACTGTGTGTTTGACTTGCATTTCCCTGATGATTAGTGAACTTGAGCACCTTTTTATATGCTTACTGGCCATCTGTATGTCTTCCTTGGGAAAATGTCTATTCAGGTTCTCTGTCCACTTTTTAATTGAGTAATATGTTTTTTGATGTTAAGTTTTATGAGTTCTTTGTATATTTAGGATATTAACCCCTCATTGGGTATATTTTTACAAATATCTTCTTCTATTCAGTGAGTGGTCTTTTCATTTTAATGAAGGATTTCCTTGCTGTGCAAAAGCATTTTAGTTTGGTGTAGTCCCATTTATTTATTTTTGCTTTTGTTGCCCTTGCCTGAGGAGAAGATACAAAAAAATATTGCTAAGACTGATGTCGAGCTTACGGCATTTATTTTCTTCTAGGAGTTTTATATGATTTCAGGACTTACATTTAAGTTTTTAATCCATTTGGAATTTTTTTTATGGTGTGAGAAAGTAGTACAGTTTGATTTTTTTGGCATGTAGCTGTCCAGTTTTCCCAACGCCATTTATTGAAGAGGCTGTCTTTTCCCCATTGTATACTCTTGTCTCCTTTGTTGTAGATAAATCAACCACATAAGTGTGGGTTTATTCCTGAGTTCTCTTTACTATTCCGTTGTTCTATGTGTCTGTGTTTGTGCCAGTACTATACTATTTGATTATTGTAGTTTCGCAGAACAGTTTGAAACCAAGGAATGTGATAATCCCAGCTTTGTTTTTCTTTCCCTAGATTGTTTTGACTAATCAGATTCTTTTGTGTTTCCAAACAAATTTTAAATTATTTTTTCCAGTTCTGTGAAAAATGCCATTGGTATTTTGATTGAGATTGCATTGAATCTGTAGATTGCCTTGGATAGTATGGTTTTTAATAAAAAATTCTTCAATTACAAGTCTTTTACTTCCTTGGTTAGCTTTATTTCTAGATATTTCTATTCTTTTTGATGCAACTCAAAATGGGATTTTTTTCCTTTCTCTTTCTGATAGTTAATTGTTAATTGTATAGAAACTTCACAGAATTCTGTATGTTAATTTTGTATCCTGCAACTTTACTAAATTCATTTATTAGTATAATAGTTTTTTGATGGCATTAGGATTTTCTGTATCATGTCATCTGCAGACAGTGACAATTTTACTTCTTTTCTAATTTGGATGCCTTTTATTTGTCTTGTCTGATTGCTATAGCTAGGACTTCCAATACTATGTTGAATAATAGTGGCGAGAGTGGACATCCTTGTCTTGTTCCTCATTTCAGAGCAAAAGTGTTTAGCTTTTCACCACTGAGTATGCTGTTGGCTATAGGATTGTCATATATGGCCATTATTATGTTGAGATATGTTCCCTCTATATGCACTTTATTGGGAGTTTTTATCAGTAAACAAATGTTGAATTTTGTCAAAAGCTTTTCCCACACCTATTGAGATGGTTATATGATTTTTATTCTTCAGTTCGTTGATGTGATGCATCACATTGATTGATTTGCATATATTAAACCATTCTTGCATCTCTGGGATAAATCCCACTTGATCATGGTGTATGATTCTTTAAATATAATGTTGGATTCAGTTTGCTAATATTTTGTTGAGAATTTTTACATATATGTTAATCAGTAATATTGATCTATAATATTCTTTTTTTTGAGGTGTCTTTGTCTGATTTTGGTATCAGGATGATGTTGGTCTCATAAAATGGCTTTGGACATTTTATTCCTTCCTCTTCAATTTTTTGGAATAGTTTGAGAAGGATAGGATAAATATTTGGAAGAATTCACCTGTGAAGTCATCTGGTTCTGCACTCTGGCATTTTGGAATTTTTTTATGACTAATTCAATTTCATTACTGGTAATTGGTCTGTTCATATTTTCTATTTCTTCAGTCTTGTGAGATATATATTTATAAGAATTTGTACATTTCCTCTAGGTTGTCCATTTTTATTGGTGTATAATTGTTCATAGTAATATCTTATGATCCTTTGTATTTCTGTATTGTTATAACTTCTCTTTCATTTCTGATTTTACTTATTTGGGCTTTCTCTCTGTTTTTCTTGATAAGTATGGCTAAGGGTTAATCAATTTTCTTACCTTTGCAAAGAACCAGCTCTTAGTTTCATCAATCTTTTCTATATTTTTTAGTCACCATTTCATTTATTTCTGCTCTGATGTTTATTATACTTCCCTTCTACTAACTTTGGGTTTTGTTTGCTCTTCTTTTTCTAGTTTCTTTAGGTGTAAGGTTAGATTGTTTGAGATTTTTCTTGTTTCCTGATGTAGGCTTTTATCACTACATACATCCCTCTTAGAACTGCTTTTGCTGTGTTCCATAGATTTTGGATCATGGTGTTGCTATTTCTGTTTGTCTCCAGGTATTTTTTAAAAATTCTTTAGATTTCTTCATTGACCCAGATGTTTAGCTTCCATGTATTTGTGTTTTTTGCAGTTATTTTCCTTGTAGTTGATTCTAGTCTTATACCATGTGGTCAGAAAAGATGCTTGACAAAATTTCAATATTCTTAAATTTATTGAGATTGTTTTGTGGCTTAGCATGTGATGTATTGTGGAGAATGTTTCATATGTACTTGAGAAGAATCTGTATTCTGCTGTTTTTTTTTTTTTTTTTTTTTTGCAGTACGCGGGCCTCTCACTGTCGTGGCCTCTCCCGTTGCAGAGCACAGGCTACGGACGCGCAGGCTCAGCGGCCATGGCTCACGGGCACAGCCGCTCCGCGGCATGTGACATCTTCCTGGACCAGGGCACGAACCCATGTCCCCTGCATCGGCAGGCGGACTCTCAACCACTGCGCCACCAGGGAAGCCCTATTCTGCTGTTTTTAAATGAAATGTTTTATATATATATATATAAAGGCCTAATGTAGCATTTAAGGCCACTGTTTTCTTATTGACTTTCTGTCTGGATGATATGTCCTGGATCATCTGGATGATGATATGTGGATGATATAAGTGGGGTGTTAAAGTCCCCTATTATTATTGTTACTGTCAATTTCTTCCATTAAGTTTGTTAATATTTTCCTTTGAATTTAGGTGCACCTGTGTTGGGTGCATAGATATTACAATTGTTGTAACTTTTTATTGGATTGATCACTTTATCATTATGTAATATCCTTCTTTGTCTCTTGTGACAGTTTTGTTTTAAAGTCCATTTTGTCTGATATAAATATTGTTACTGTGGCTTTCTTTTAATTTCCATTTGCATGAAATACTTTTTTCCCTCCCCTCACTTTTAATCTGTGTGTGTCTTTAGATAAGAATTCTCTTATAGGCAAGATATAGATGGGTCTTGTCTTTATCATTCATCTACTACTTGTTTTTTGATTGGAGCATTCAAGACTATTACATTTAAAGTGATTATTAATAGGAATGTACTTACTGTCATTTTGTTAATTGTTTTCAGATCATTTTTTTAGTTCTTTTTTTTCCCCTCCCCTTTTTTTTGTTTCTTGCTCTCTTCCCTTGTGATTTGATGACTATGTGGTTTTATGTTTGGATTCTTTTCTTTGTGTGTGTGTGTGTGTGTACCTATTATAGGTTTTTGATTTGTGGTTGTGGTTACCATGAGGTTCATATATAACAACATATTTATACTTGTATTAATATAATTATTTTAAGTTGATGATCTCTTAAGTTTGAATATATTCTAACAACCCTACATTTTTACTCACTTCCCTGACATTTAATATTTTTGATATCATATTTTACACATTTTTGTTTGGTGTACCTCTTAACTACTTATTGTGAATATAGATGATTTTTACTACTTTTGCCTTTTAATCTTCCCTTTATCTTTATAAGTGCTTGACAACCAACTTTCTGTATATTTATCCTTACCAATGAGACTTTTTTCTTTTGTACTTTTCATATTTCTAGTTGTGTTCTTTTATTTTTCCCTTAGAAACGTTTCTTTAACATTTCTTATAAGGCTGGGTTAGTGATGCTGAACTCTTTTACCTTTTACTTGTCTGTAAAATTATCTCTCCTTCAAATCTGAATGACACCTTTGTGGGTAAAACATTCTTGGTTGTCTTGGTTGTAAGTTTTTTCCTCTCATCACTTTGAATATATTGTGTCACTCCCTTCTGGCCTGCAGTTTCTGCTGAGAAGTCAGCTTATAGTATTATGGTAGCTCTGTTGTACATAACTGTTGATTTTCTCTTGCTGCTTTTAAGATTCTGTCTTTATGTTTAATTTTTACTTTTTAATTACAATGTGTCTTTGTGTGGACCTCTTTGTGTTCAACTTGTTTGGAACTCTGTGCTTCCTGGACTTGGATGTCTGTCTCCTTTCCCAATTTTTAGGGAAATTTTCAGCTACTTTTTCTTCAAATAAGTTCACTGCCCCTCTGTCTTCTCCTTCTGGGACCTCTATAATGTAAATGTTAGTAAGCTTGATATTGTCTAAGAGCTCTCTTAAACTATAGTAATTTTTTAAAGTTATTTTTCTCTTTTTCATGTCCAGCCTGGGTGATTTCCACTACTCTGTCTTCTGGTTCACTGATCCATTCCTCTCTACCATCTAACCTACTGTTGATTCTGTCTAGTGTATATTTTAATTATTGTTTTCTTCAGCTTTGTTTGGTACTCCTTTATATTTTGTAACTCTTTGTTAAAATTCTCCCTGTGAATTCTTCTTTCATGTTCAATTATGATGATTATCTTGAACTCTTTATCAGGATGATTGCTTATCTCCACTTCATTTAGTCCTTTTTCTGAGGTTTTACCTTGTTCCTTGGTTTGTAATATATTCCTTTGTCTCCTCATTTTGCCTAATTCTCTGTTTTTATTTCTATATATTGGGTAGGTCAGTTACAGTTCCTGATCTTGGAGAAGTAGCCTTATCATGGAGGGGTGCTGTGGGGCCCAGCAGCACTCTCCCTTCTGGTCACTACAGCTATATGATCTAGAGGTGTACTCTGTGTGGACCGTGTGCACCCTTCTGTTGTGGCAGGGCAGTCTACTGTGGGCACCCTGGTAGGTAGAGCTGGCCCCAGCCCAGCTTGCTGCCAGGCCCTGCCACATGTTGTTGCCAGCATGCTAGTGTGTGGGGTCTGGTCCTGGTGCAGTTGAATGCATGGCCTGAGAGATCCTGGGGCTTGAGCTGGTCTGCTGGTGGATGGAGCTGAGTCCTGTGGTTGCTGGCTTTGGGGCTGGTGGGAGCTGGGATTGGTGCCAATTGTTTGGCACCTGTCTCTAATAGGCTAGGTAGTGGAGTCCAAAACGGTGCTTGCCAGCACCAGTGTCCTCATGGTAGAATGAGTACCCAAAATGGCTGCTGCCAGTGTCTATGTCTTCAGGGGGAATCCCAGTTGTCTCCTGTCTCTCTGGGAGGCTCTCCAAGATCAGTAAGTGGGTCTGACCCAGGCTTCTTTCAAATTACTGCCTCTTCACTGGGTCTCACAGTGTGTGAGATTTTTCTTTTACTTTTTTTTTTTTTTTTTGCGCTACACGGGCCTCTCACTGTTGTGGCCTCTCCCGTTGCAGAGCACAGGCTCTGGATGCGCAGGCTCAGTGGCCATGGCTCACGGGCCCAGCTGATCCACGGCATGTGGGATCTTCCCGGACCGGGGCACGAACCTATGTCCCCTGCGTCAGCAGGCTGACTCTCAACCACTGCGCCACCAGGGAAGCCCTGTGAGATTTTTTTTTGTGTGTGTGGCGTTTAAGAGTGGAGCTTCTGTTTCATACAGCCCTCTGTCTCTCCCGTTTGCAAGCCCCGCTGGTCTTCAAAGCTAGATGTCCTGGGGGCTTGTTTTCCCAGTGCAAGATCCCAGGCTGGTGAGTTCAGTGTTGGGCTTAGACCCCTCACCCTTTGGGGGGAATCTCTGAATTGTAATTATCCTCCAATTTGTGGGTCACATACCTGGGGGTGTGGGTCTTAACTATATTGTGTCTCCACTCCTCTTCCTTGTCTTGCTGTGATCCCTTCTTTATATATTTAGTTTTGAAAAATATTTTCTCCTAACCTTCAGGTTGTTCTCATAGATAGTTACACTGTAAGTAGTTGTAATTTTGGTGTGCTGGTGTAAAGAAATGAGCTCTGTGTCTTCATACTTTGCCATCTTGGACATCTTAATTTCATCTGATTTTGAATGTTATTTTAAATGCTAATACTACAAAATTTTAAATTACATTGCTTCTCACATTATATTTCTACTGGACAGTGCTTGTCTTAGCAATTATATCATCTAAGCAATTTCTCTATGTTCAAGGGTGTGAGGGGTACAAAAATAAGGGAAATTCTGTCCACTAGGAATTTGTATACTTAATGATAGATACACAATTTTATCCAAAATCTTGTTTTCTCTGACTCAATAATACTAATTTATGAATAATTAAGGATAATAATATGAAAACCTTCAGAAAAGGGAAGATATTTGAAGCAAAATTAATATCAAATGTATCAATAACAAAAAATATTTTTCCCAGCAATTGAGATGTTTCTTTTGACACTATCAGCAGGACTTCATGGAAGGGACGCTATGGTGACTTCATTTTCTCAAGGTTCTCACTAAAATTAGTAGAATTTAATAAGAGTTTAATTGCTATAAAATTTTATAAACATTGGGTCAATTTAAACACATGATTGCATAAATATGAAATACTTTAGCTAATAAGTTTCCCAAATATTTTGTGTCATTGATATTTTGAAATTAATTTGATTTCAAGTACTTCAAGCTTGAAGGAAATGTAATTTTCACTAAAAACTTCTTAATTTAGTTATTATCTGACTATTTGTACTTTCACTGGGTATTTGCTGAATGCTTGCTAAGGATATGGTGTCATCTCATACCCAGTAATTATACAATTACTAAGGATAGAGGAACCCAGCTGTGTTTTGGTTTCATTGAGCATCTTGAACTATTATTCAAACATTTTGGGTAAAATAAAATCTAAAATGCATTTGCCAAGGACTTTTCTTCTATTTAATTGTAAACCCATGTACATTTCAAAGAAAATCTAACCCATATGTTTCTGATTCATTTACAATTAACTCATCAAAGTTTTTGCTAAGTAAGAACTGTATGATGTTCATGAAGTTGGATAAGCCATTTCATGATGTTTATTTGTCCATTTTTTTCATTACCTAAAAGAATGTCACCTTTCTGAAACAAATACTATTTTAAACCACGTCACAAAACTCAAAATCGAAAATTTTTTAGTTGTTTCTAATTGTATCTAACATGAATTTTTCCCTTATTATTGTAAAAACATTTTGGAAGACTGAGTTATCATTAGTAAAAAAAAAAATTAAGAAGCCTAGTGACAAAATCTGATTTTGTGTAATACTCCTTTTCATTGGCAACTTAAAGCAGGGATTAAATATTTGCTAAATCACTATTTTGTATACTGCTATTAACTTAAAGTAGGGAGCAGCCAACACAAAGCCTGGCAAAGAGTTGGAACTTAAAAATATTTTTAAAATGAATGGATGAAAAAATGATTTAATATATTAAGCTCAACTGGGGAATATGGTGCACCTTTGTTATTTGATTTTAATTTCATTTACTAGGACTGCTATGTAAACAAAACAATGTAATAATCCTATGTTGATAATTTCTTTTTAAAATTTGCTCAAGTACTAAAAGTTAATGTAAAATGAAAAGTATACATTTATTCACTCAATCATTTGGTTGACTGAGTTATACATATTATACACAGATGTTATACAATGGACATAATATGTAAACACATTGTATATGATATATCTTATATGTTATACATATATTATATATGCATATGTTATACTAAAATATGTACATATATACACATAGTTTACAATATATACATATAAGGATTATGTATACTGTATATTATTATATATGCTATATTATGTTATATAACTATATGTAGATATATATTCTTACACTATCTCATCTCATTTGATATTCACAGTGATATCATAATGTATTAACCTGATTTTCTAGAGAAAGGTACAGAAATGTGCTACTCTGTGTCTGTATATATCTGAAAAATCTGAAGTCTCCTTTAAGCACTTTCAAGATGAGATACTATTATTTCACTGATTTTTGCTTTCTTTGGCTATATTAAAAAGATAAACATTCTCTAGACATGTTCTAGATTTTACAGTAGAATTATACAATAGCAAGATATACTCCATACAAGGTGCAGGATAATTAAGATTCCTGAAATCTTGCCAGGCCAAATTGTAGAAACCACGAATCTAGGGGATTTTCCACACCACTGAGCTGTTGGATCTTCCTCTTCCTTTCATCTCTCTCTCTCTAGTCTTTCTTAAATCACAAAAAAATTATAGTTGTATAACTCTTGTAATAGGTAATCTGTCCTTCAATTACTTTGCACTTAGAATGAATAATGTGATAGAGACCGTAAGGTTGTACATAAAAAACGAAACATGTACATCTCATTTTGCTTTGTCTACGTCCAGGAATAGGAAATAAGCAGTTATGGGTATCCTTTACATATTTTACTATAGGCTGTCTTACTGATTGTCAAGGAACTCCCAGAATAGTGAACATTTAGCAGAAATTTGTGCTGCTTGATCTGTTTTATATGTTGGAGGACATGAAAGTTAGACATTCTTAGAAAAATGTTTCTTCATTTTTCTTTATACTCTGTGACTTATGTACTTTTGGTGCATTGAAAAGTGCATTTATCTTAAACTTTCACTTCATCAAAAGCTCAGACCTTTCCTAATCCATTACAAACATTCATTATTGAAAATGTTCCCAGAGACATATGCATTGGATGCCTTTTCTTAAACTAAAAGATAAACAAATAAAGAGTGAATTCTGTTAAGTGAACAGATGCCATAATTCTATATTCTATATCTATCACCAGACTGTGAAAATCCTCATCTATTTTTGAGAACTGTTAGAACATTAGCTCTGGTTTTAAATGATGTTTTTCTAGCAGGCTTGCACATGCCATATGAATTTTATGTACACATGTAAAGCATGGCCTGTGGTTCTTCTGTCAAAAATAAACTGTTCAAGGACATATCAAATTCTGATGGTACTGACATCCAGATTGGTTTTCTGTACACAGATTCGAATATGTTATGCTGTTACATTTGACATCTCTCTTTAACATTGTCCTGTTAATTTACTCTAGATGATATACTCAAGAAAAATAGACTGACTGTTCTCATTTACTTCAGTTGGATTTCTTTTTAGATTAACTTCCATAGCAGGTGAAATTCCTCATGATTTTGTATTGCAAACTGTTCACAATTCCTTTGTCAGCTTTTGCTGGAGTGTAAGCAATGAATTCTTCCTTGTTAAGGGTCTCTCTATAAACCTAAGAGGGAGTCCCACTTTTCTCCCAGCCACCTGAGCCTACCCATGTGGAGAACTCGCTCATAAGGGAATGTGCTCTAGCACACACTGGCCACACACACCAATTGTGCACTCTTTCTTTCTAAATAAACATTTCATTATGTTTTTTGGTTTTCACTTGGGAACTGCCCAACCACACACAGAGCTGATTTGAAATTAACCTTTCCACTCAACTCAACAGAAAGGGCAACTTTGCCTGGGCAGATGGTCATGTGCACTGCCATGTGCAATCCATTTTCATGTCAGTGGGCATTCTGGACTTTTTAGAAGCAATTTCAAGTATATTTTAAAATAAAATGTGTTGCAATGAGTTGTGCTCTAAATTTCTGGATTAGCCAACAAACCCCATTTTCCTGCTTTAGGATAATAAGCTAATGAATGTTAAGTAAGTGAAATCAAGTTATAAAGTAATCTTTTGCACTTTGTGTGTATGTGTTGGAGTGGGGGATTTTAGCCTAAATAGCATAAGAGTTTTAATAAGCTTCTAGCTATACCACCAACAATAATTTGTGAGATAGGAAAATGTGGTGACAAAATTTTCTCATAAGAAAATATTAGTTTGCCATCATATTATATAAAATATCAGTTTTAGAAGAAATAAAAGAAAAAAAATCACTGGACAAGATAAGGATCTACAGTTTCTAGTATTGTCTCTGCCATTACCTAGCCACTTAATTACCCTGGATTTTAGTTCTGTCACATAAAATAAAAAGTTCAATTTATATTTCTGAAAGTAAACTTGTACCCTAGCTCTTCAAGATCCACGGTTAAGAGTTGCATGATCACATAGGTTAAATAAACATAAATATTGTAATTCTACCACATTTAGGAATTCATGAAGAAATTTGCATTTGAAAGACTTTTAGAGGTACAACAGTAAAGAAACCATGTAACTCAGTGTTTCTGAATTTTATTTGACCACGAAACATTGTATCTATTAAAATGCTAGGAGACATACTTTGGGAATCAGTGCTTTAATTTCTATTCTGATTGTTAAAATGATCTTGAATTAAAAAAATAATAATTTCTAAAAATCTGTTATTCTAAGCTTTATGAAATTTTATACATCTCTGATGAGTTGATTAGTAACATTAAAAATTCAGTATTTTAATTAATATAACACATTTGATATTTTACCATTTAAATTTCCCTATCCCATGTATTGAATACCTCATATCTCAGAAATGAATATAAATAGTGTTGAGATAATGAACAATTCTGGTTTTCAGATTCCATGGTCATGTTCTTTATCTTCATAAAACTTGTGTTTTTAATAGTCTTTACTTTTTAATTAACTGACCATTTTGAACTCACATACCTTACAACCATTTAGTATATTATTAATTTTATTATTGTATCCTTAAGTGCCAAAAGAACTTGAGGTCCAGTAAATACCTTCTAAAGTTAGACCTCAAAGTTCAGATGTTTTGTTCTGTGGCTTAATTTACTGGGCTCTGTACCACACAAATGGTTAGAATGGTCCAAACACTTTAGAAGAAAGTAATAGATCACTTTTATTTAAAACTCTAGACAAATCACTATGGTGCTTGGTTTATGGGCAGTTTGCAGTAGAGATGATAAAGTTTTGGTGGTATGAGGAATTGATGAAATACTGTGGGGTATAATTAACTGTAGCTTAAGAATAGTAATCTCTATAAATTACATGATAAGAAAAATAAAAACATTTGGGATCGTCCAAATTACATTAGCTGTCATATAGCCTGGTCATCTTGAAATGATATCTTGAAAATAATTTGGCAGCAGTCACATTGTGGGTGCCATATGTCTGGTGATCTCACAGAGCTGGCTTGATGTCTTCTGAATCAGCTTCATAACTGTGATTCATACTCTGTGAGATAATCACCCTACATCCTTTACCTCTCATGCTATTTTAGCCTCTTTCTTGTTCTGCATCTCATCTCCATAACTAAACACCTAATTATTCCAGAATGGGTAATGAATGAACAGAGAAGACATACAGTACTCCTCATACTTGTTTCAGAAAATTGTTAACTTATGAGAGGCAAGGTTTGACTAATGTTTGTTCTTTAAGGTAATACTAATTCTAAACCGCCCCCAATTATACAAAGGTGCTTTGTTGAGTACTTACTATGTTCTGGTAAAATACAAATCATTTCCCATGAATTTTCTCCTGTAATTGTCAAGACAACACTAGAAGTGCTTTGAAAATGAGGAAAATGAAGATTAAGTCAGGCAGCTAGTATCAGAGTTGTAAGTTAACTCTACTCTCTCACAAAACTCTACTGTCTCCTGACTTCCATTTTCATAGTGTCTGATCTTCAGGAAAGGAAGTTTTATAGCCTCACAAATAAGGCCAAATACATTTCTCTATCATTTGATTAATATTGATGTTTTTCTACACGTTGAAGATTCAGCTTAGGAAGTAATAACATCAGCATAAACAACAAAACTACATAGTATTTAAATAAATATTTGAGAATAAGAGGATGTTTGTTAGATTAATTAGATTAAAAATCCACTATTAATTAATTTAAATGTACATTGAAAGCTATGCATAATGAAACATTGGAATAAGCCTATGAATTCTTATTTTCAACATTACACCCAGAAATCAGTCATGACTGTTTAAATGAGTCTATGCAGAAACTTATGCTGTTGGTTTATTCCACCTTCCAATATTCTCCTGGTACAAACCGACATGAATGTATTACCACTGGTGCTAAGTAGGAATTTTCTCAGATATGTTGGCTAAAGTCAACTGTTTGCAATAGAATACTGTAAAAGCTGTTATGGCATTTCACCTGATTTTCACAGCTATTATTGGGAAAAGAAGTCATAGCTTGGCTATAGTCTTGGCCAATTTTAAGTGGAAAAAGTAAACACTGTTTTACATACCATTCCATTAAAAGGAGATTTTGATTTTAAATTGTATCAAGCTGGAAAAACCAGTACCATAATGCCAAGCAAAGCAGGAGAAAAAAGAATTTAGGACAACATTCAAAATTACATTGCTAATCTAATACAATAAAGAGATAAATTAAGAAAATATTTCCTAGATTTCACCTCACAAATCACCTAGATTTTAATTCATGAAAAATGTGTGAAAATATCTCCCATCACAAAATAGTGCATCTGTTTCACTACTGTGTAAGGGCTAAATTCTGAGGCATATAGAAAATTGTACCAAAACCCACTCATTCTATCCCCACCCCACTGCCACAGCTTTGCACATCTGCACAATGTCAGCAACTCCAATAAAGCTTCTGAACAGACAGAGGAGTCCATCCAGGGCACCTTGCTTCTGAAGAAGTCTAGTGTTAATAGGAACATATTTTGCGTGGGGTAAGAGACAGGAAGAACCTGGGAATGCCTGCTGGTTTACATACAACTTTGTTTGAACTGTCAGAAGAACATATTGCAGGATGATAAGAGACCAGCAAAACATAGCAGATTTGCAAATGATGAATGTCTACACTGAGAACTATGCACATAGGTCTCTTCTCCAATTAAAGATTTGAGAAGAGAATTTGGCTGCCATACAATTTAATCATAATTCACACTCTCTGACAGCTGATGAATACTTAAGATGGATAAAATTAACCTTGGAAAACAGGAAAAAATAAAGCTCCTTAGAACCTATGAAAAGGTGCTGAAAAATAGCAAAATGAAGGAACAGGGATCACATTATAAAGCTCAAAGAAAGAACATATTTATGAAAATCATTTTTATATATCAAGAAAAAATTTCAGTCAACTGTTAAGCATCCTCAGAAAATGCAAGAAGTTACAGTCTTAAAGAAATAGGAGGATGTCAAAAGATGAGAAAATGCTGAGATGAAAAGGAAGAGGAAAAGATTATAGGATGAAGAGAAAATGGAAAATGGATAGATGACAGACAGTTGTAAGAAAAATAGACTGTAAAAGCAAATTAAAACCCACAAGATAGGCAGTAAAAAGAGAAATTGATATTTCAGGAAACTATTTTTTTGATGGCAGCAAATGTAAAATTATCTACTAAACATGATATGTGAGACTGTTAAACTAAATGGATAGCCATGTGGAAAATGACAACATTCCTTAAAGCATACACCAGGATAAATTCCAAGTCAATCAAAGAAGTAAATGAGAAAGAAAAAAGCACACAAGTACTAGAAGAAGCATAGCTGTGTTCCTCTAACATCTCAGAGTTTGTCAGACTTTCCTAACTATGACCCCAAATCTAGAAGCAATAAAGGAAAAGTGTGTAATTTGATTACATAGAAGATTTTTAAAAATCTGTTCAAGGCAAAAAGTAAGTAAAATAAAATGACAAATGACATACAGAAATAATGTTTGCAAGTTACATTAGAAGCATAGGGCTAATATCCTTTTGATATAAATAGCTTCTAAAGAAACAGAGGGGGAAAATAAGGCCCACAATCCTATAAAAGGGGAGGGGGTAGAGACATTAAACTGACAGATTACAGAGGAAAAAAAATGGCTTTTAAGCATGTAAGAATATACTCAAACTTACCCATAATATAAATGCATATATAAGCTACATTCAGAGATCACCTAACAGATTAGCAAAATTCAAAATTTTAACCAGTTAGTCGATTAGTGATTCCTTCATATAAACTGATAAGAATGCAAAACAGTATGAACCCTATGGATGTGAATTTGGCAATATCTAACAAGTTATTTATCCTTGTAACTTTTTAAAAAATTATTGAAATTTATTCTTGTTTAACTTCAGTAATAATTTAAAAAATTGAGTATTTCTGGAAAGACTGTCTAGGTAGGATACCTTAATATTTCTTTGACAGATATAGGAAATACAGCGTTCTTCTCTTATTTACTTAAGTGTATCTTACGTAATTATTCAAGTCCATGAATTCTCAGAATCTAACAATAAAAACTCAGAACTGAAGGCAACTTTTTATGTTTTAAATAAAATTCTTGTGACTTTTGATGAAGGAATTCTAGGTATTGATCCCAAAGATACACAGGAAAAATAATTGAAATAGTAAATTCAAATTTGTAAAAGTAAAGTTTGTAATAGCAAAAGACTAGAAATAACCCAAAATATCCATCAATTGGGATTGATTAAATAAACTATTATAAATCTACACTATGGGGTACTGTGTAATTGTCAAAATGAGTGAAGACTCTCTCTATACATTGTTATAGGATAATCTCCAGAATATGTGGTTATGTAAACAAGGGGAGAGGAAAAGCAAGATGACAAATGTACATGCAGTGTGCTAACATTTATCTAAGTAAAAATATATACTTGTTTTTAATAAATGCATATATATTTGCTTTTAATAAAGAAAAGTAGTGGGAAGATAAATTATTAAAATTTTATAAATGTTTTCTTTTTCATGAGGGAGAAAAGGGATAGGATTGTGGAAAAGGATAAATTTTAGACTTCTTTAAATATAGCTGGTTTTGTAGATTTGACTTCAGAACCAAATATTTTTCATAAGTATACAACAAAATAAAAAAATTAAAAATTTTGAAAGTTAAAATAAAATGAAACAAACGACTAAAAATTTGTACCTATTTGGTAGCATTTTCACACAAAGAGAAATCATTGTAAGTGATCATAAAGCACAGTAATTTGATTCTATCTCTCTAATGTGATATATATGCCCAAAGAACAAAAAAACACACAAAAAATTTTAGATCATTTAGTAATTAAATTGTTGGTAGTATTATTCGATATTGGTATTCTAATAGTGTATTTATATTATAAAATGAATCAAATAAATCATTATGTTGCCTCCTTAGGGAGGTTTATTCATAGGTATTTTATTCTTTTTGATGCAATGGTAAATAGGATTGTTTCCTTAATTTCTCTTTCTGATTTTTCATTGTCAGTGTATAGGAATGCAAGAGATTTCTGTGCATTGATTTTGTACCTGCAACTTTACCAAATTCACTTATTAGTTCTTGTAGTTTTCTGGTGGCATCTTTAGAATTTTCTTTGTATAGTATCATATAATCTGCAAACAGTGACAGTTTTACTTCTTCTTTTCCAATTTGTATTCCTTTTATTTCTTTTTCTTCTCTGATTGCCATGGATAGAACTTCCAAAACTATGTTGAATAAAAGTGGCATGAGGAGACATCCTTGTCTTGTTCCTGATCTTAGAGGAAATGCTTTCAGTTTTTCACCATTGAGAATATTTGCTGTGGGTTTGTTGCATATGTTCTTTATTATGTTGAGGAATGTTCCCTCTGTGCCCACTTTCTGGAGAGTTTTTATCACAAATGAGTGTTGGATTTTGTCAAAAGCTTTTTCTGCATCTATTGAAATGATCATATGGTTTTTCTTCTTCAGTTTGTTAATATAGTGTATCACATTGACTGATTTGCCACTTGATCATCATGTATGGTCCTTTTAATGCATTGTTGGATTCTGTTTGCTGGTATTTTGTTGAGGATTTTTGCATCAGTGTTCATCAGTGATATCAGCCTGTGATTTTCTTTTTTTGAGTTATCTTTGGTTTTTATATCAGGGTGCCTGTGGCCTCATAGAATAAGCTTGGGAGTGTTCCTTTCTCTGCAAATTTTTGGCAGAATTTGAGAAGGATAGGTATTAGCTCATCTCTAAATATTTGATAGCATTCGTCTGTGAAGCCACCTGGTCCTGGACTTTTTTTTGTTGGAAATTTTTAAATCACAGTTTCAATTTCAGTATTTGTAATAGGTCTGTTCATATTTTCTATTTCTTCCTGGTTCAGTTTTGGAAGGTTGTATCTTTCTAAGAATTTTTTCATTTCTTCCAGTTTATCCATTTTATTGGCATATAGTTGCTTGTAGTAGTCTCTTATGATCCTTTGTATTTCTGTGGTGTCTGTTTTAACTTCTACTTTTTCAATTGTGATTTTATTGGTCTGAGTCCTCTTCTTTTTTTCTTTGGATGATTCTAGCTAAAGTTCTATCAATTTTGTTTTTCTTCTCAAGGAAGCAGCTTTTAGTTTCATTGATCTTTGCTATTGTTATCTTCGTTTCTATTTCATTCATTTCTGTTCTGATCTTTATGATTTCTTTCCTTCTACTAACTTTAGGTTTTGTTTGTTTTTCTTTCTCTAGTAGCTTTAGGTGTAAAGGTAGGTTGTTTATTTGAGAATTTTTGGTTTCTTGAGGTAGGCTCACATTGCTCTAAACTTCCCTCTTAGAACAGCTTTTGCTGCACCCCATAGGTATTTGGTCATCATGATATTGTTGTCATTTGTCTCTAGGTATTTTTTAATTTCTTCTTTGATTTCTTTAGTGAGCCATTGATTATTTAGTAACACAATGTTTAGCCTCCATGTGTTTGTGTTTTTTACTTTTTTTTCCCTGTAATTGATTTCTAATCTCACAACATTGTGGTTGGGAAAGATGCTTGATATGATTTCGATTTTCTTAAATTTACCAGTGCTTGATTTGTGACCCAAGATGTGATCTGTCCTGGAGAATGTTCCATGTGCAGTTGAGAAGAAAGTGTATTCTGCTGTTTCCAGATGGAATGTCCTATAAATATCAATTAAGTCTATCTGGTCTAATGTGTCATTTAAGGCTTGTGTTCTGTTATTAACTTTCTGGTCCATTGGTGTAAGTGAGGTGTTAAAGTCCCCCACTATTACTGTGTTACTGTTGATTTCCCCTTTTACAGCTGTTAGCATTTGCCTTACGTACTGAGGTACTCCTATGTTGGGTGCATAAATATTTACTATTTTTAAATCTTCTTCTTGGATCATTATGTAGAGTCCTTTCTTTTCTCTTGTAACAGTATTTATCTTAAAATCTATTTTTTCTGATGTGAATATTGCTACTCCAGCATTCTTTTGATTTCCATTTGCATGGAATATCTTTTTCCATCCCCTCACTTTCAGTCTGTATGTGTCTCTAGGTCTTAAGTGGGTCTCTTCTAGACAGCATATATACAGATCTTGTTTTTGTATCCATTCAGCCAGTCTGTGTCCTTTGGTTGGAACATTTAATCCATTTACATTTAAGCTAGTTACCCATATGTATGTTCCTATTGCCATTTTCTTAATTGTTTTCAGTTTGTTTTTGTGGGTCTTTATTTCTTTCTTCCTTTCTTTCTTTCTTTCTTTCTTTCTTTCTTTCTTTCTTTCTTTCTTTCTTTCTTTCTTTTCTTGTCTTTGCCACCTAGAGAAGTTCCTTTAGCATTTGTTGCAAAGCTGGTTTGGTGGTGCTGAGTTCTCTAAGCTTTTGCCTGTCTGTAAAGCTTTTGATTTCTTCATCAAATCTGAATGAGAGCCTTGCTGTGTAGAGTAATCTTGTTTCTAGGTTTTTCCCTTTCAGTACTTTAAATATATCCTGCCACTCCCTTCTGTCCTGCAGAGTTTCTGCTGAAAAATCTGCTTATAACCTTATGGGGATTCCCTTGTATGTCATTTGTTGCATTTCCCTTGCTGTTTTTTTTTTTTTTAATTAATTAATTTATTTATTTTTGGCTGTCTTGGGTCTTAATTTCTGTGTGAGGGCTCTCTAATTGTGGCAACCAGGGGCTGCTCTTCATCACAGTGCATGGCCCTCTCACTATCATGGCCTCTCTTGTTGCAGAGCACAGGCTCCCGACGTACAGGCTCAGTAGTTGTGGCTCACAGTTCCAGTTGCTCTGTGGCATGTGGGATCTTCCCAGACCAGGGCTCAAACCCGTGACCCCTGCAGCAGCAGGCAGATTCTCAACCTCTGCACCACCAGGGAAACCCTCCCTTGCTGCTTTTAATATTTTTTCTTGTATTTAATATTTGTTAGTTTGATTAATATGTGTTTTAGTGTGTTTCTCCTTGGGTTTATCCTGTATGGGACTCTCTGTTATTCCTGGACTTAGGTGACTATTTTTTTCCCATTTAGGTCAGTTTTTGACTACAATCTCTTCAAATAGTTTTGCAGACTCTCTCTCTTTCTCTTCTCCTTCTGAGACTGCTATAATCCTAACGTTTGGTGCATTTAATGTTTTCCAGAGGTCTCTGAGACTGTCCTCATTTCTTTTCATTCTTTTCCTTTATTCTGCTCTGTGTCAGTTATTTCCACCACTCTGTCTTCCAGCTCACTTATCCATTCTTCTGTCTCAATTATTCTGCTATTGATTCCTTCTAATGTATTTTTAATTTCAGTTTTTACATTGTTCATCACTGTTTGTTTGTTCTATATTTCTTCTAGGTCCTTGTTAAACATTTCTTTTATCTTCTCTATCTGTGCCTCATTCTATATTTGAGAGCTTGGATCATTTTTACTTTCATTACTCTGAATTCTTTTTCAGGTAGATTCCCTATTTTCCATTCATTTATTTGGCCTTGTGTTTTTTTATACCTTGCCCCTTTGTCTGCATCATATTTCTCTGTTATCTCATTTTGTCTCACTTACTGTATTTGTGGTCTCCTTTTCATAGGCCATGGGTTCATAGTTCCTCTTGCTTCTTATGCCTGGCCCCTGGTGAGTGTGATTGATCCAGGGGTGTGTGTAGGCTTCCTGATGGGAGGGACTTGTGCCTGGACCCTGGTAGGTGGAGCAGAGTATTGTCCCTCTGATGGGCAGGGCCATGTGCTGGAGTATGTTTTGGGGTGTCTTGAGCTTAGTACAACTTTAGGCAGCATGTCTGCTGAGAGATGGGGCTGTGTTCCTGTATTGCTTGTTGTTTGGCATAATGCAATCAGCACTGGAGCCTGCAGTGTTTTGGGTGGAGCCATGTCTTGATGTCAAGATAGGGACCTCTGTGAGAGCTCATGCCAATTAATATTCCCTGGCACTGGGAATTCTCTGGCAATCCAGTGTCCTGGACTCAGTGCTCCCACTCTGGATGCTCAGGCCTGACCCCAGCAGGGGAGCAAAAACCCCTGCAGGCTGCATGGTGCAGCAAAAGAAAAAAAAAGGAACAGAAAACAAACAAGCAAACCCAAGGCAAACTGTAAAAGGAAACCAAACAAATAAAAAGAAAAATAGACAAAAAAGGAAAGAAAACAAGAGAACAACCAAACAAACACAAGAATCCAAAAACAATAAAAGCAAAGCTAACAAAAAAAAGTAAAAACAGAGAGCAAACTAAAAAAAAAAACAAAGAAAACATAAAGTAAACACATAAAATGATGAATAAAGTTAAAAACAGAACAAAAACAAGAAAAAAAAACCACAAAATAATAAAAAAGTAAAGTAGAAAAATAAAAAATATTAAAAAATTAAAAAGAAAGAAAACAAAAAATAAATTTAAAATAAAAAATATAATAATAAACAACAGAACAAAATGAAACCAAAAAATAATAGTAATAATAATATTTTCCTGGGGCCTGAGCTGTCAGTGTCCTTGTTCCCACCTTGAGCCATAGCCAACCCTGCCTCCTTAGGAGGTCCTCCAATACCTCTAGGTAGATCTCTGGACCCACTGTCGGCACTGTGGGGGTAGCTCAGACTCTGACCTGGCCCAACTCCCACATGTACTTGCCCCCAAAGTACACAGCTGCTAAAGCTAGACAGGCTCACAGGAAGGTGGTGGCAGTGACCTGCACTAGCTCACAGGATCCTCATTGGCAGTTACAGAAGTGGTAGCAGTCCCCTCCCACCTCTGGGGTCCAAGATGGCAGCTGTGGCTCGTGTGCACCCCTGGAGCTCATTTAGGTGGTGCCCTGCCACCTGTGAGTGCACAGAGAAATACACTTCTATGACAGGCCCACCTCTCCTCATGCACCCCCCGACAATGGTCCCTGGACTCTCTGGCAGGCCCAGGCTTCTTCCTGGACTCCCTCAGCTGTGGTGCACTATATTCTGACCTCCTAAGGCTGTCTTCACACAGCCAACCCCAGTCCTCTCCCTGGGGTCTGACTTCCAAAGCCCAAGCCTCAGCACGGAGCCCCCACCTGCCCCAGCAGGTGAGCTGACAAGCATTTCAGGCTGGGGAGTGCCAGTCAGTGCTGATCTTCTGTGCATGTCTCTCTCTGCTTTGCTCTCCACTGACCTGATGCTGTGCTCTCCTCTGAGGCTCCGAAGCTTCCCCTCTGTCCCCTGCAGTGAGGGGACTTCCAAGTGTGCAGAAACCTTTCCTCCTTCACAGCTCCCTCCCAGAGGCGCAGGTCCCAACCTGATTGCTTGTTTTCATTTTCCTTTTGACCTATCCAGTTATGTGCAGATATTCTTGCCCTTTTGAAAGTCTGAGATCTTCTACAAGCATTCAGTAGATGTTCCACATGTAGACATATTTTTGTTATGTCTGTGGGGAGAAGGTGAGCTCCATGTCCTACTCCTCTGCCATCTTGATCTCCTCCTCAAGTATTTAGTTTTAGACAATAATGGCATTCAAATTGGCTTGAGAAAGATTATTTGATGAATCTTTTAGATATTCAATTAGTCTGATAACTCTGTGTTTCCTGAAGTATGATATTGAACAGCAATTTTGGAGCATATTAAAAGGTGTGATGTGAAGTAAAAGATTTCAAGGTTCAAAAAAGACTAGATAACAGCAAACATTTTTGTTAAATTCAGAGACAGAAAAAAAAAATGAAGAGAATACATGTGTAAAGCAACTCACCATAGAAAATAAAACAGCCAATAATTTTTTTTAAATGTTACTATTCTCTAGTCAAGAAAATGCAAATAAAACAAGATACTATTTCTTAACTCAGCAACTGGCAAATATTAAAAAGTTGTAAATAAAATACCATGTCACTGACTAGAGAAATATTATATGCTGCTGATAGGTACAAATTTTTCTGGCATGTTATTAGTCAGTATGTACCAAACTCTTTAAAAGCATCATATTGCTTATTTCAGATATTACATTGGTTGGAATTAATCCTTAAGGGCATGATATACTCAAAGATGTTTCTCACAGCTTTATCAACTGAAATATTAGAAACAAGCTCAATGTTTAACAATAAGAAATTGTGGCAGCTGTTTAATGCTGATTTAACTTATTTTCTTAGAAATCAGTTTTGGAGGACATGTAAAGTCTGAGATAACATGTCCCCTGAAAAACCTCTGGACAAAGTTAATTTTCAAATAGGTTATCTACCACAACTACTGAGCCTGTGCTCTAGAGCCTGCAAACCACAACTATTGAACCCATGTGCCACAACTACTGAAGCCCATGCACCTAGAGCCCGTGTTCTACAACAAGAGAAGCCACCACAATGAGAAGCGTACGTACCTCAACAAAGTGTAGCCCCCACTCACTGCAACTAGAGAATGCCTGCGTGCAGCAACGAAGATTCAACACAGCCAAAAATAAATAAATAAATAATTTATTTATTTAAAAAAATTCCTTTGACCTTCAAAAAAATAGGTTATCTATTCTAGAAAACAAGGTGTCAAGGTAAATTATTAGAACTTGATGTTTATATTTCCAAAGATGAAATTCTATGTAGTCATTGAAAAATAGTGTCAAAGAAGAATAGTTTCTCATGAGTGGTCTGTGGAGCCTTAGTGATTCTATGGGGACACAAGGAGGTCACTTAGGAGGGAGATGTGAAAGGAGGACTCTGGACATTTCACTTAACTCCTTGTTTCAAGGAATCTTTCTGGTTTAAGTTTCTATGACTTTTCTGATTAACTTTTACTTCTGAGGTAGGTTCAGATGGCTAAAACAACACTGAAAATGTTCATAAAATGTCAGGAAAAAATTTGAAAGGCTTTTGAAATGGGGAAAAACACATTATTGAGTGTCTGTAAGTGGTACAAACTGACAATAATGCAAATGATTCTTGTCCATTGAAATACAAATGAATTGAGTCTTCACAGATGCAATTGATTATTGCCCATTGAGTAGGACATTTTGTATCTATTTGACAATTCATTTCAACATTCTTTATTTGCCTATTCATGTGTGGTTCTTTGAATTTTCCTTTGAACTGATTATATCACTTTACTGATTCTGTCATTAATTATTGAGTAAAATAAAATCATGTTCATTTTACATATGATGAGTCATAATTTCATTTTATTTAAAAAGATATTAATTATCCTTTAACATAAGTGTCTTTTTTTTTCAGTAAACTTTATCTTGGATAAAGGTTTACTCAGCTAAAATAACTTTTTTCAAGCAATGGAAAATATTTAATGACACACCTGTTTACAAAACAAGTGGAAAAGTAGGTAATAAAACAGAATGTATCATAGTAACTTGTTTTTTGCTGACATGTGCCGTAAATTTAACAGGGTTATTTCTTATGGTCTCTCTCTCTCTCCTGTCTGTTGCTTTGGGCTTCTTGGCTAGTTAACTTCTGTTTTTTGTTTGTCAGTTTGATTTTAGTGCATCTCCTTGATTTACTTCTTCCTAAGTGTACACAGGAGCACTCTCAAGTTTTCCAAAACCCACCTAACAACAGGCTTAGAGTTCAATAAAATGTTACAGAAGGCTTGGAGGAAAACAAACAGGGAATTAAAATGGAAAGAAAGGGGGACAAGTCTTAATGCTAAGTATTCTAAATTATTGTATGTTGAGTCCACCAAGAATGCTGTTCTAAAGAAGACCATTCACCATTGGGTGTTTGTTTTCTCAGCTGTGTTCTGCTGCAATGTTGCAAAAACTTCCTTACTTCCCATGATGTAGGATAAGGAAGTGCTGCCTTCATAATAATCTCTTCAAAAATCCAATTGTGTCTTTAAAGAACAGGTTCCTTCATATTTCAATAAAAATTATCTACATTGATTCCTTTATTCTTAAAATATTGGGAAGGGGCCAACCTTACATTTTCATGTCTAATGTCTCCTAGAACCAGGGGAGATACTGTCCCAAATACCAACTCCATATTGCACCCTAAGAAGAAAGAGTTAATGGCTCCCCTAATAGCTGTTTTCTGTCCTACACAGTGTTTAATCTTCAAATTCCACATTCAGCAACAGGAAAAATTTTTGACAGTATAAAAACCAGCAGCTTTTCAATATTACATGATTGTTCCATATTTTCTTTGAACCCCTAATAATAAAAATAATAATAACAAGAACAAAAACTACACTATGATAATGATTACAATGGAAACAAAGAACTAAATACAAGTGAAAAAAAAATCTAAATGAAGGGGTTTGAGTGATACTGGCAAGGTGTCAGTTATAACAAAATATAATATTTAGTAAAACTTGCTGTTTTATTCATTATTATTTTTATTATAGCAATATATTCTGCAAAAAAGTACAAGGCATAAGCTACCACACCATCTGATGATAATCTCAACTGAATAAATGTGTGTTTTACTTGCAAATAAAGATAAAACCCAAATCCATGTGTTAACATTTGATTTCCCAATCAATATTTTTTTCTGGACAATTTTGTCTTGGCTCTGAAGGGAGCGTGTTGTGAGACTGCTAAGGTGATGACTTTTTTCTCAACACATTAGGTTAGATATGGAATAGATGATCTAATATGTTTCCAGCTAATTTTTAGCTAGCGTATTTGGGGTTTCATTAAAATGCTTTGATATATTGGGATCTTAGCATATTCTGAAGTCATGAACTCATATACACACACAACTGTTTTTATGATACTTTTGAATTTCTGTCTATTTTTTTTTAAATACAGCAAAATGGTCCCATAGCTGGGTTAATCCTATTCATATCTCCTCAATTTCTCTGACTGGCAGTAGATGGTTTTTGGTTTTCTTGGTCACTATCCATGACGCAGCTTTCTTAACCCAAATACATTATTTATTTTCCTTAATGTGTAAGTTTTCTTTGTGATTTGCTTTGTAGAGGGATTGAAAATATGTAGCATATTCTACAGGGAAGATACAACTTTTGGAAAACTTGGCAGAAGTGGCTTTTTGTATTTGTTACTTAGAATTACTGACACCCAGAACAACAGAGGGGTTTATAGTAACCCTGGGGAAAATTTCCTTTAGTTCCAACTATTATTTTAAATTAACAGAAAGTTATAAAATTTAAATCAGTAGCAGGTTTAAAAAGTAAATAATTTACTCAGAGTTTCTGTTTTTGAATCTTCAGACAAGGAGTAGTTTGCTTTTTAAAGAGCTATACAAACAATTTAATTTTTGGTCTTTGTCCAGGGAGGCAAACAATGTCAAATTTTGTTATTCTTATTTTACAAATTGAACAACAGAAAATGAGAATTTGGTTCCGTAATATGAGATGATTTAGTAGGTATTAAAACTCATGTGTGTTTGATCTTCATTTACCTTGCTTCTTGCCTGGTATTACACACATACACACACAACATAATACATATATACAAGTATATTAACAATATTATATATGAAATCCAACTGCTGATGAGGAAAGTAATAAAACTGGAGAGAATTTAATTCATTCTCCCCATGAACTTTACTCAGAGTTTACTATGAAAGAATCAGTTCAAAGTTTGGTGCTTTTTTTCATATTTACATTTATTCAGGCAACTTGTTTCTTTTTTAATCTCCATTTCAGGAACAGAAAAGCTCTTCTAGCCTTAGTTTACTCTTTTATCACTCCAGAAAGACCTCCAAATATTTAGAGTTTAGAAAGATTCCAACTAAAATGTTGGCTGATGATTGCTGTTTTCTCAAGAAGTTCTAGAATTAAGAAAGTTCTTTGTTGTACAAGCAATGAGTAGAATGGTTTGAAGTTTAGTAGAGATACCAAAAAAAGATTACACATTATGAACACAGGAGAATTGAAGGATTCAATGCATTTAAAATTCTTTGCAACAAAAAACTACAATTCTTATCTTGTTGAACCCTTCTCTTATTTTTCACATATTGCTATTTGATTAGCTTCTTTTAATTTGATAATACAAATAAATGCAAAACAGGGCATGTAGATTATCCTGATAACTTAATTCAGTTTCACTCTTGAAAAATATTAAGCTTAGGCACAAGTTCTGTAAGCTGTTATAAAATGAAACTATTAGTAAGAAAGCCATTTGATTTATTTTTTTCCTGTAATGATTTCTTGCATCTAAAGGTGGTCCATTTGTAAACATTGTATTCTTTCTGGCTGATCTTAATATAGGGTATGCATTATTATAGTATAGCTTTGTGAGAGTGTGTGCTAACAAGTAATTATGCAATGCAGTCATTATGTGAGCACATAAGGCTGGCATTGAGGGATTCAGTCATACCTCATAGTAGTCTGAATTTAAGATAGATGTACACCTGTGTATCATTGCCATCATTATTTCCTCATTGTTGATAGCAGAACATTGTCTAGAAAGCACTTTTATTTTTAGCTTATTTAAATCACAGGCCTTTTCTTTCCTTTGGGAAAACTTTTACCTCCCTTACAACTTACATATTAACTTGACATTTCATAGACTAATTTGAAGCAAATGATGTAGCATTCTTATGGAAAACATTTTTCATAAATTCAGAGATGCTTGGAATTTTTCACATTCTAAAAACAGAACTATCTTTGTGTAGACTGATCAAGTATTTAATATTATTTTTGATGTTTATTTCTAAAAGTTATAATCATTTGAAAGTATATCTTATATGGAAATTATATGGAAGACTTTATCCTATCACATACATTGTCACTGTTAAATAATATGCTTTACAATAATTATAGTAGTAATGAAAAATAATAATGATACTTTACTGTCTTGAGTCAGCTTTCCACAGTGGTAGAGAAGTGGGAAAGAATTCAAAAGCTTACATTCTATAGGTGAGGGAATAGAAGTCAGAGAAAGTGGACATTTTGCCCCTGGTCATGGAAGGTATTATGTAAAGTAGGTATGATTCTACCATGGATCTCTTTGACACTAAAATCCATACCCCTAAAAGACTGGCTATAAAAACGGAGACAAATCTGGCACTGGAAATTACCATGCTTTAACAACCTGGGAAATAGAGTTATATGTAATCAAGCTTACCAGGCCAAAAATTGGGTCTAGGAAACAATGGTCACTTTACAACTTTGATGCACTTCATTTAATTCAGGTATATATTGTTCCATTGTATGTGCTCAATACAAAGTTTGCTTTGTTTCACAACTCCAGGGTCCACAATTTACATTGTATTCTATGTCATGTGGATCCCCAGGAATACGTCTCTCAGCAGTGCCAATGACCTTATGGAAAATACAGAAAATTACAGCAGATGCCTGGTTAAAGATGCTTCTAATTTTAGTTCATATATAGTCCTTCCACAGTCAAACAACTTGCAGAGCAATACAAAAAATTAAAATAATTTAATTGTGAGTTAAACATGTGGTAAAGGCACAGCTTCTAGCAAACTGTGGAGCATTTAAAGTTTTTATTTGGTGGCTTCCCATTCTTACTTTTCTCTATTTGCACTGCATGGACACTCATGATATGTCACCACACTGGCCTCCACAATGGCTCATCAGCACAGTCATGTCTAAGCCTCTAAAGTAATTCCTCTTGCCTATGGAATTCCTTTAAAATTCTCTCTTTATCTAGTTTGTGCGTGTGTGGGGGGGGTGAGTATTTGTGGGAGGGGAAGATATCTGATTAATCCAAAAAACTGGAGGACTCATCCTTTCCAGGAGTGTCTGTATGTCAAGAAGTGTGATCCAAAGGAATGAATCTCCAAGAGTTGAACAGGAAGTAACTTGATTTCTGAATTGGTAGGACAACTGTGCTGGTCTTTCTGGGTGTGAAGCTGTTGTCTTCAACAATTTAGGATCACCTCTGTCATTATCTCTTCAAAATTGTTGGGGGAGGGGCCAAGTCAAAAGAGTGGAATGGGAGAACATGGAGTTCACCTCTCCCCACAAGTACATCAAGAACATATCTACAAATTGAACAATTCTCACAGAGCACCTGCTGAACAATAGCAGAGGACCTCAGACACCTAAAAGGATAAGAAAAATGCCAACACAACTGAGTAGGATGAAAGAAAGAAAAAATAAAGAGGAAACAGGATGAGACCTGCACCCCTGGAGGAGAGCTGAAAGGCAGGAGACATGTCTGTACTCACGGAAGCCCCCTCACTGGTGGGGAGATCAGGCAAGAAAGAGTAAGACCTACAAGGATGGTCCATGCCACAGACCTGTATGCCCCAGCCTGAGTCGTGTGTCTGCTGGTGTGGAGGAGGGGCTGAGTGTTGGAACATGGGGTTTTGAGAGTGGACCCAGGGAGGGGATGGCTGTTGGCCAAGAAGAGACAGTCTGAAGGGATAGGAGTGAGGAGCTCCACAACTGGGAAACTTTGTGGAATAAGCCCCAGCCAACATAGAAACAGGACAATATTTTTGAGTGCTGCACAAGGGGCAGGGTCACCATTGCAGACCTCTTCCCCAACAACTGGCCCCTGCTGTGTGAGCACTCAGACACACTTGTGAGGAATGGACAAGGTCAGAATCTGAGCTGCCTCTATAGCTCTCACAGTGGGTATAAGTCCATAATTACTACAGTCCTGGGACTGACTTTGGTGGATCTGCACTGGTAGCCTTGTGAAAACAGTGCCTGAGAGGCACCAGGGACAATTGCTGGCATACCCATGGTTAAAGTGGGTCTGAGAGCAGTTCCAAAAAGAGTGTAATTTGTGAGCCAGCACAATGGGTAAAAAGTGACACAACAGAGTACACTCACAGTTGGAGGTGAACAACTCCAGAGGAGGAAAACTCAGTGGCTTCTCTCCTACTAAGAGTGCTCCAGTCCCACGTACCTCACACTGAGGATCAGAAACACAGCTAAGAAACAGATCCAGGTGTGTCTACTCCAACAACTAGGGGTAAGACAGTACCCCTGACAGGGCAATAACAACCAAAGAGCAAAGGGGAGGCCCTGCTCAATATCCAGGGCAGGCTCCAGTCACCACAATGTCAGTCACACCTTCAATCAAGGGGATAACAGCCAGCATACACTGAGGAAAGTGGTGGCAGACATTCATACTAAAATCATCCCTCATACCAAAAAATATTAAACACACAGAAACTGCACAGGGATGTTCCCACATGAAAATAGCCCTCCAAGACAGTCTGAGGGTCAGGCATAGGGGAGAAGAACTCCCAGAGCATTTTGCCTTAAAAGCCAGTGGGACCTGAATGCAAGAGCCCCACAGGGCTAGGAGAAATAGAGACTCCACTCTTAGAAGGTGCACACAACACCCCAAATGAGTTGGGACACAGCACAAAGCAATACCTCCATAGGAACTGGGGAGAGACCTATTTAGGGGTCTGAGAGAGTCTCCTGGGGAGGCAGAGGTTAGGTGTACCTTACTGTGTGGGCAAGGACACTGGTGGCAGAGAACCCAGACAGTATTGATCAGTGTGAGATTTCCTGGAGGTCCTTATTTCAGTACCTAGACCCAACCCCACCCCCAAACTTACAGGCTCCAGAACTGAAATGCCTCAGGCCAAGCAACCAGAAAGACAGGAACACAGCTCCACCCATCAGCAGACAGGCAACCTAAACTTGTGCTGAGCTCACAGCTACCTCAAAACACACCGCTCGACATCAGAGGGACAAGACCCAACTCTACCCCTCAGAGGGCAGGCACCAGTCCCTACCAGCAGGAACCACTGGATCAACCTCACCCACCAGGGGGCAGACACCAAAAGCAAGAAGAACTACAATCCTGAAACCTGTGGAAAGAAGTCCCAAAACACAGAAAGTTGAACAAAAGGAGATGACAGAGAAATGTGTTGCAAATGAAGGAACAAGAAAAAAACTCACAAGAACAACTAAATGTAGAGGAGATAGGCAATCTACCTGAAAAAGAATTCAGAGTAATAATAGTAAAGATGATCCAAAATCTCAGAAAAATAACAGAGGCAAAGATTGAGAAGATACAAGAAATGTTTAACAAGGAGCTAGAAGATTTAAAGAACAAACAGAGATGAACAATACAATAACTGAAATGAAAAATACACTAGAAGCAATCAATAGCAGAATAACTGAGGCAGAGGAACGAATAAGTGAGCTGGAAAACAAAGTGTTGGAAATGACTGCCACAGAACAAAATAAAGAAAAAAGAATGAAAAGAAATGAGGACAGTCTCAAAGACCTCTGGGACAACATTAAATGCACAAACAATCAAGTTATAGGGGTCCCAGAAGGAGAAGAGAAAGAGACAGGGCCTGAGAAAATTTTGGAAAATATTAAGCCAAAAACTTCCCTAACATGAGAAATAAAACACTCACTGAAGTCCAGGAAGTGCAGAGAATCCCATACAGGGTGAACCCAAGGAGGAACATGCAGAGACATATATTAATCAAACTAACAAAAATTAAACACAAGAAAAAATATTAAAAGCAACAAGCGAGGGCTTCCCTGGTGGCACAGTGATTAAGAATCTGCCTGCCAATGCGGGGGATACAGGTTTAAGCCTTGGTCTGGGAAGATCCCACATGCTGTAGAGCAACTAATCCTGTGCTCCACAACTATTTAGCCTGGCCTCTAGAGCCCGCAAGCCACAACTACTGAGCCCACATGCCACAACTGCTGAAGCCCATGCACCAAGAGCCCATGCTCCACAACAAGAGAAGCCATCACAATGAGAAGTCTGCACACTGCAACGAAGAATAGCTCCCACTCACCACAACTAGAGAAAGCCCACATGCAGCAACAAAGAACCAATGCAGCCAAAAATAAATAAATAAAATAGATACAACATTAAAGAGATAGAAAATATGTTTTTAAAAAAAGCAACAAGTAACATACAAGAATATCCTCACAAGGTTGATATCTGATTTCTCAGGAGAAATTCTGCAGGTCAGAAGGGAGTGGCATAATATATTTAAAGTGATGAAAGGGAAAAACCTACAACCAAGAGTATTCTACCCATCAATGTTCTCATAGAGATTTAACAGAGGAATTGAAAGCTTCACAGACAAACAAAATCTAACAGAATTCAGCAGCACCAAACCAACTATACATCAAATGCTAAAGGAAATTCTCTAAAAGGGAAAGAGATCAGCAACTTAAAACAACCTTGTACACATACAGACTGATATATCAAAACCTCATTGGGAATGCAAACCAATAAACTACAATGGATACACACACAAAATAAAAAACAACCCAAACACAACACCAAAGATTGTTATCAAATCACAGGAGAAGAGAACAAAAGAGGAAGAGAAGAAAAAAGAACTACAAAAAAAAAAATTAAGAAAATGGCAATAGGAACACGCATATCGATAATTACCTTAAATGTAAATGGATTAAATGTTCCAACCAAAAGACAAAGACTGGCTGAATGGATACTAAAACAAGACCCATATATATGCTGTCTACAAGAGACCCACTTCAGATCTAGGGACACATACTGAAAGTGAGGGGATGGAAAATGGTATTCATGTAAATGGAAATCAAAAGAAAGCTGGAGTAGCAATACTTATATCAGAAAAAATAGAGACTTTAAAATAAAGACTGTTAAAAGAGACAAGAAAGAACACTACATAATGATCAAGGGATCAATTCAAGAAGAAAATATAAAAATAGTAAATATATATGCAGCCAAAATAAGAGCACCTCAATATATAACCCAATTGCCAACAACCGTAAAAGGGGAAATCAACAGTAACACAATAATATTGAAGGATTTTAACACAACACTTTCACCAATGGACAAATCATCCAGACAGAGAATTAATAAACACCAGCCTTAAGTGACACATTAAACGAGGTAGAATTAATTGATATCTATTGGACGTTCCATCCAAGGGAAGCAGAATACATTTTCTTCTCAAGTGCACATGGAACATTCTCCAGAATAAATCACATCTTGGGCCACAAATCAAGCCTCAGTAAATTTAAGAAAATTGAAATAATATCAAGCATCTTTTCTGACCCTATGATATTAGACATCATACTCATAGATAACCCTATGATATTAGAAATCAATTACAGGGAAAAACCTGTAAAAAAACATGAACACATGAAGGCTAAACAATATGTTACTAAACAACAAATGGATCACTGAAGAAACCAAAGAAAAAATTGAAAAACACCTAGAGGCAAAAGACAATGAAAAAAGAACCATCCAAAATCTATGGGATGCAGCAAAAACAGTTTTAAGAAGGAAGTTTATAGCAGTACAGTTTTAAGTCAGAAAACAAGAAAATCTGAGATAAACCTCCTAACTTTATACCTCAGGCAACTAAAGAAAGAAGAACAAACAAAACCCAAAGTTAGTATAAGGAAAGAATAAGAAATATCAGAGCAGAAATGAATAAAATAGAGATGAAGAAAAGAAGAGCAAAGATAAGTGAAACTAAAAGCTGGTTCTCTGAGAAGATAAATAAAATTGATAAACCTTTGGTCAGACTCATCAAGGAATAAAAAGGAGAGGACTCAAATCAATAAAATTAGAAATGAAAAAAGAGAAGTTACAATGGATACTGCAGAAATACAAGGGATTATAAGACTTCTAAAAGTAACTATACACCAATAAAATGGACAACTTAGAAGAAATGGAAAAATTCTTAGAAAAGTACACCCTTCCAAGACTGAAGCAGGAAAAAATAGAAAATATGAACAGACCAATCACAAGTACTGAAATTAAAACTGTGATTAAAAAATTTCTAACAAACAAAAGTCCAGGACCAGATGGTATTGTAGGCAAATTGTATCAAATATTTAGAGAAGAGTTAACAGCTATGCTTCTGACAAACGAAGGAACACCCCTAAGTTCTACAAAGCCAACATTATCCTGATACCAAAACCAGACAAAGACATCACAAAAGAAGAAAATTACCAGCCAATATCACTGATGAACACAGACGCAAAAATCCTCAACAAAATACTAGGAAGCTGAAGCCAACAACATAGTAAAAGCATCATGCACCATGAACAACTGGGATTCATCCCAGTGATGCAAGGATTTTTCAATATAGGCATATCAGTCAATGTGATACACCACATTAACAAACTGAAGAACAAAAACCATATGATCATCTCAGTGTATGCAGAAAAAGCTTTTGACAAAATTCAACACCCATTTATGATAAAATACTCTGCAGAAAGTGGGCATAGAGGGAACATACCTCACATAATAAAGGCCATATAGGACAAACCCACAGCTACATCATTTTCAATTGTGAAAAACAGAAAGCATTTCCTCTAAAATCAGGAACAAGACAATAATGGCCACTGTCACCACTTTTATTCAACACAGTTTGGAAGTCCTAGCCACATCAATCAGAGAAGAAAAGGAAATAAAGGGATCCAACTTTGAAAGGAAGAAGTAAAACTGTCACTGCAGAAGACATGACACTATACACAGAAAATTCTAAAGGGGTTAACAGAAAACTACTAGAGCTTATCATTGAATTTGGTATAGTTGCAGGATACAATATAAATGCACAGAAATCTCTTGCATTCCTATACACTAAGATTGAAAGATGAGAAAGAGAAATTGAGGAAATAATCTCATTCACTATTGCAACAAAAGGAATAAAGCACCTAGGAATAAACCTACCTAAGGAGGCAAAAGACCTGTACTCAGAAAACTACAAGATACTGATGAAAAAAAAATCAAAGATGACACAAAGAGATGGAGAGATATAACATGTTCTTGAATCAGAAGAATTAATATTGTAAAAATGATTATATTTCACAAAGCAACCTACAGATTCAATGCAATCTCTATCAAATTACCAATAGCACTTTTCGCAGAATTAGAACAAAAATATCACAATTTGTATAGAAACACAAATAACCCCAAATAGCAAAAGCAATCTTGAAAAAGAAAAACAGAGCTGGAGGAATCAGGCTCCCTGACTTCAGACTATACTACAAAGCCACAGTCTTCAAAATGGCATGGTACTGTCACAAAAACAGAGATATAGATCAATGGAACAGGAAAGAAATTTCAGAGACAAACACCCACACCTATTGTCTCCTAATCTTTGACAAAGGAGACAAGAATATACAATGGAGAAAAGAATAAGTGGTGCTAGGAAAACTGGACAACTACATAGAAAAGAATGAAATTAGAACACTCCCTAACACCATACACAAAAATAAACTCAAAATGGATTAAAAACCTAAATATAAGGTCAGAACTATAAAACTCTTAGAGGAAAACATAGGAAGAACATTCTCTGATATAAATCATAGCACAATCTTTTCCGACCCACCTCTTAAAGTAATGAAGATAAAAACAAAAATAAACAAATCAGACCTAATTAAACTTAAAAACTTTTGTACAGCAAAGGATACCATAAACAAAACAAAAACAATCCACAGAATGGGAGGATATATTTGCCAATGAAGCAACTGACAAGGGATTAATTTCCAAAATATACAAACAGCTCATGCAGCTCAATAACTAAAAGACAAACTATCCAATTAAAAAATGGGCAGAATATCTAATTAGACATTTCTCCAAAGAAGACATACAGATGGCCAAAAAGCACATGAAAAGATGCTCAACATCACTAATTATAAGAGAAATGCAAATTAAAACTACAATGTGGTATCACCCCACACTGGTCAGAATGGCCATCATCAAAAACCTACAAACAATAAATGCTGGAGACGATGTGGAGCAAATGGAATCCTTCTACACCATTGCTGGGAATGTAAGTTATTACAGCCACTATGGAGAGCAGTATAGATGTTCCTTAAAAACCTCAATATAGAGCTACCATATGATCCTGTAATCCCACTCCTAGCTATATACCTGGGAAAACCATATTTCAAAAAGATACATGCACCCCAATGTTCATTGCAGCACTATTTACAATAGCTAAGTCATGGAAGCAACCTAAATGTCCATCCAAAGATGAATGAATAAAGAAGATGTGGTATATATATACAATGGAATATTACTCAGCCATTAGAAAGAATTAAATAATGCCATTTACAGCAACATGGGTGAACCTAGAGTGAAGTAAGTCAGACAGAGGACAGACTTTGATAGTGCTTATATGTGGAATCTAAAAATGTGGTAAAAATGAACTTATTTACAAAACAGAAATAGAGTTACAGATTAGAAAATAGTCTTACAGTTAACAGGGGGAAAGGGGGAGGGATAAATTGTAATATTGGGATTGACATATACACACTACTATATATAAAATAGCTAACAAGGATCTACTGTATGGCACAGGGAACTCTACTCAATACTCTGTAATGACCTATATGGGAAAAGAATCTAAAAAAGAGTGGATGTATGTATATCTATAACTGAATCACTTTGCTGTACACCTGAAACTAATACAACATTGTAAATCAACTATATTTCGATAAAAATTAAAACAAAACAAAACAAACAAAAACAAAATTGCCTTTCTCCCATTCTTTCTCTTCTCTCTTTACTTTATCCTCCATGACTTTTTAATCTACATTACATATTTCCTAATTCTTTGTCTCTCTATGCCACATTCTAAGTATTTTCTTCATATTTATCTTCTAGTTTACTAATTATCTTTTTGCTACTGTGTAATCTGCTTTTAAAGTAAGGGGTAATTAAATTTTCAGTTATTATAGTTTTGTTTTTAAAAGTTCTAAGTTCTTTTCCATAACTGCTTTCTCCATTTTTATAGCTTTTGGTTGATGCTTGTATATAATTTCAATGTCTTTTATTTATTTAAACATAGTAGATATTATTTTATATTTTAATCTGATTATTCAGTACCTGAATTTTCTAAAACATGTGTCTTCATTCTTTTGTTTCTGTTGCTTCTTTAGGTATTTCATAATATTTTACTGTGCCCTCATGTGTTTTCAGAACTTGTCTGTGGGAATTAAGACCTTGGCTCAAAGTAAGTTTTTCCTCAGAAAACTGTATTTATTTATACCAGGTATTTGAGGGCACTTTCAGCTCAAGACTGAATAAATTCTCAATTTAAAGTTTTGAAGATGCTGGCAATGAGAAGCCCATGTGCCGCAACAGAGTAGTCCCTGCTCGCCACAACTAGAGAAGGCCCATGTGCAGCAATGAAGACCCAACACAGCCAAAATTAAATAAATAAATTAAAATAAAATTAATTTAATTTTAAAAAATTTAAAAAAAATTCCGATCTCAAACCCTGGTGATACTCTGTTTATAGTTTTTAACTATCAGGACATTTTTTTCTCTTTAACCAGATAAGACAGGCAAGTTTTCTTGCTATATATTTCTGTTCTTAGTTGTATTTTTGGATTTCCTTTATACTCAGGGAATAACTCTTTGCATTCCTCATTTTAGTTTGGTGTTTCTATTAGCCTTCCTGCCTCCCTGGAAAACCTGTAGACTATGTTTTGTTAGCTCTTGACACATTCAGACTGAAAAATGAAAATTTGGTGTATGCCCTCGGGTTAGAAGCTACCTTCAGTGCTCGCTTACTCTCTAGATTCCTGCTTTTACCTCATTTTTGTCTGCTTAAATTTCCTTCCTTTTCATTAGGTTAGCAATGAATTAAAAATACTTAAGAATATATTTATCACAAGCACCACTTAAACAAGAAAAAAAGAAGAAAGAAAAAAAAGGAAAATACTAGAGGCAAATTTCCATTCCAAAGAGGAATTTACCCAGAGAAGGAAAATGATGAAGTACTGTAGGAAAACGTGTTTGGTTGTCATTACTATGACTTTACCTGTGAAATATCAGGTACCAGTGTTCTGTAATCTGTCCCACTTCACAGTGGGGGAATATTCCTCAGGAGAGTGGCATTGATCTGCTTCTCCTAACTTTCTTTGTTCCACCCATAAGACTCACACAGTTATCCATCACTGCTCTCCTATCATGTACCTGGGGCACATCTCTAGGAGCCATGACAAAGCCTGTATCCCCTCTACCACCCCACCATCGCCACGTCCCTGGTCAGCCCTGTACTGTTGGATCTACCAAGGTGGAGGAAAGATGGTGGGCATGGGGGTGGAGATAGAGATGCTATTAGAGAAGAAAACAGTCCCACAGAAGTTTTAAGCCTCTGTACTGTGTTATTATTTAACTTTAATCTTCCTCCCTACCTCCCCTCCCCCATCACCTCATATACTCTCAGACCTATAGCTCCAGGAATTACTCTCTTGCCTAGATCTCAGTTTATACCCATCTTAGCAGCTCTAATCCAGCCAGAGGAACACATCCTGATTAAAAAAAACAAAAAACTAACACAGTCCTTGTTTCTGTATCCCATGATGTTCTATAGTTTTTGTAGTTGCAGTTATTTACACTGAAATAGGAAAGGAATATAGTGATATCTGCACCAATTTACATTCCCTCTCTACTTCCTTCCTATTTTCAGTTTTATTTATATAGATATGCACTGGTTAACAAATACATGAAGCATATTTATTGTTAGTAATTTTTTTTTTTTTAATTCTAGCTCTCAATTTTAGATGTTTACTGACAAGGTTTTCCGGAACTCTAATTCTACCTATTGTGAGAATTGAAGGTCCTCTCTAAGTTTTTATTAAAATAACACTTTTGATCTCCCCAAAGAATTGACTTCCCCAAATGTGGTTTTGATAAACATCTTGACTTATATTTACAAGTAGCATAGCAGCTGGCAAATAATAAAGATATTATTCCTGAAAACACTCACTCAGAAAATATAACCTGGTAGTTTTTCCAATTACTTGGCAATTCATCATGACTTAGAAAAGCTCTTCATAAGTCCAGTCCTGTTGGAGCCTCAGTCCTGTTGGAGCCTCACTATATTTCTGAGTTTCCCATTAGAAACGAGAATGCCCTGAAACCAGTTGTGATCTCCAAGGAAGCAGAACTGTTAAAATCAGTTTACTCTGGTTTCTTCATTTGTATCACAGAGTGTTACAAGAAGCAAACAAAAGAATAGATTAAAAGCACACTGGACAGGGGAAAAGTGCCACAAACATGTAAAATAACACAAGACTTGTTAGAACTGTAAATGGGGTAACTTTGTTGCAGGAAAAATTGGAGTGCAAGAAGTTGGTCATGTCCCAGGTCTTGAGTGAGTCCCTGGGATGGGTCTCCAAGCGAGGGTCCTTGGCTTCGTGCAGGAAAGAATTCAAGAGCAAGCCATAGTAAAGTGAAAGCAGGTTTATTAGAAAAATACACACTCCATAGACAGAATGAAGACCATTTCAAAAGGTGAAAGCACGCCTAGGTGAGGGGTGGTTAGTTTTTATGGGCTGGGTAATTTCATAGGCTAACAAGTATAAGGAATATTCTACCTATCTTGGAGAAGGGTTGGGGATTTCCAGGAATTGGGCCATCGCCCACTTTTTAGCCTTTTATGGTTGGCCTTGGAACTGTCATGATGCCTGTGGGTGTGTCACTTAGCATATTAATGTATTACAATGAGTGTATAATGAGGCTCAGGTCAAATGGAAGTCGAATCTTTCACCATCTTGGGCCTGATATGTTCTAAACGTTTTTTTGACATATTCTGTTCTCTATGGTTGTATCATTCTTTTAATGGTTGTGCCCTGCCCCGTTCCTTCCTGTCTCACCTTGAGAATATTTTTTTTCCCCAGCTTCATTGTCCTTGAGACTACATAAACCACTGCAAGTACCTGAGGAATTTGACTAGCACTAGAGTGACTGGGCACTCAGCTAGGGCAACAGTTCCCCTCAGCAGCCTGCAGTGCTTCCAATCTTCCTTGTTTTTTTGTTGCCCTTCCTGGTGAACCAGGAGTATTAGGCTGGGTAAGTTTGAGTAAGACTACTAAAACTGGTAAAAAATAAAAGTAATGACTACTATTTATTCTTCTACAAATGGAGTAGTTTCATTTTAATGCCCTTTGTTCTCCATTCTTTTCCTATGATTGTCCAAGATGGTCCTCTAACAAGCACGATGTGACAAGAGCATTTCCAGGACACTTCCCAGAAGGTGCACTAGTGTGACAATTGCCTCTTAATGATTCTAGATTTTGGTTAAAAACTGTGGTTTGCACAGCAAAAACATTCAACTAGCCAATAGTCCTGTTTTTATTCAGTTACTGTGTACACAGATATAGAAAGAAGAAGAAAGACATGGGCCGAGGAGGGGGATGCTTTCCCAATAGTGAGGAAATTGCCAATAATTCACAAAGGTAGAGCTTCAAAAGTTGAAAAGGTCACTCTCCCAGCTGTGACAACAGTGGGTATTTGTTTTATACAGGAGTTATGCACATTGTTATCTGTTATATGCTAACTGTATAAATCATTTTGACCTGTGTTACTTCTTTTTTTTTAAACATCTTTATTGGGGTATAATTGCTTTACAATGGTGTGTTAGTTTCTGCTTTATAACAAAGTGAATCAGTTATACATATACATATGTTCCCATATGTCTTCCCTCTTGCGTCTCCCTCCCTCCCACTCTCCCTATCCCACCCCTCCAGGCTGTCACAATTGACCTGTGTTACTTCTTAAGCAAAATTACCTACTTTAGAGTTGCTTCCTATCATGATGTCATCAATATTTATATCTTTTTTATTATGTTAAAATTCCAGTGTAATTTTAATAGACTGTTTTTGAAACTAGAATTTTTACTTGCAACATTTTGATGTGATATATGAATTTTAAGGCAAAGTTGGAAGTTTCTTGAAGCCAGATTTTAAGAGTAGGGGAATTCAACTCTTATGTGAATCAGATAGAAATAGAAGCTTTCGAAAGCTGTTGTGGTTATAAAATATTAAAATATTAATTAAATTATGATTTAAACTCATAAAAGTAGCACAGTGGAAATTTAACACTAAAAAAGCCTTAAAAATTATGTCTGGTAAAAGTCACTTACTGTGGAACACAGAATCCCTACCATATGATGGCATCTATAAAGTGGTCTTTATTAATTTAGAAAAGTTTTGGATTTTATTTATTTTTTTTGGTCAAATAGCCCCTTTAAGAAAAGTGTTTAATACATAGATTTGATTATCTTCATTAACAAAAGTGGAACTGAAAAAGAAGAAAGGGGGGCTGTAGCTCTCCTATAATAAACATTTTCTCTGGATGGAATCTGTAAATTCTTTCTAATGCATCATGAATGAAACATAAGTCACAAGGGCCACTTGACCAGCATTTACCACAATACAAAATAAGACAACTACAAACACATTTCCTTTCTGGAAGTAGTAAGATTTTGCCTCAATTGCTTCTTTCAGAAATAGCTAATGGAAATTGGGTGTTCTCTTCAAATGTTTTAAGAGTAAACAAATCAAAGGTAATGTTTTGTTATTCATACAATATTTCTATCACTCCCTATTCTCCACCTTCTTTTTGTATGTCGATTAAGCGATTTTCCCCTGACCCTTACTGTGAATAATATTCCTCCAACAAGGATTCTGGCCAGGTGCCACATTCTTGGGCATCCTCTGACATATTTGAAAATGCTTTCTAATCTATCAAGTCTTTGAGTTGTATTAATGAGGGTTCTTGTTTAAACGCTCACTTTTATGTTTGTTTCTTTTCTTTGATAGAATATTCACAACATGTTGTTCATTAGACCCAGAGTGAAAATAATGTGATTTCTGGTATGATTATGATTTTTTTACATACTATGTTCAGTGTCCTTTAAAATGTATAAGTCAAGTGGTATGCTACAAAGACTTCCTTTGATTTTTTCTTTCTCAACTTTTTATATCTTTTTTTTTTTTTTTTTGCAATATGCGGACGTCTCACTGCTGCTGCCTCTCCCGTTGCGTAGCACAGGCTCCAGACGCGCAGGCTCAGCGGCCATGGCTCATGGGCCCAGCCGCTCCGCGGCATGTGGGATCTTCCCAGACCGGGACACGAACCCGTGTCCCCTGCATCAGCAGGCAGACTCTCAACCACTGGGCCACCAGGGAAGCCCACCTTTTTATATCTTAAAGCTTCCTTCCAAGCATACTATGAATAGGCTGAAAATTTGGCTACCTTTTAATAACATCCAGTGATAATAAGGCAATATGACCATTGTTGTTATAGTTCTTTGTTTCTATTTTGTTTTGAAATCCCCTGCCTTTTATAAGTTGATTCTGTTGTAAAGTTTAAAATATGTACTTGTATATATGAATGTAGATAAATGTGCTTGAGAAAGAAATGAAGAGAAATGCTAGTACCATTTAAATACCCACTCTTTGATCTAAATCATCACAAGACACCCTAATAGGTCTGAGGGGAAAATGTGAAGAAAAAAAAGTCCATTACAGTGTTTTAAGAATCATTATTTACTTGTTAAAAATGAGGAATTATTTAGATCATAGCATCTATCTTTGTCCCTCTCCATTGGATTTATTTGGTTTACTTTGTTTTCAGCAAAACTTATACATGCAACTTGAAGTAAATTTGCTTGACAGAAAATACCAGAAGGAAGAAATTTGGATTACTGACTGATTACATATTCCCAGCCAAACCTAAATCTAACAACAGAAGAGTCTGTCTCTGTTGGTTTTATTTGCTCCAGGTCAGTTTGTGAGGGCAGACCAAATAGAAATGAAATATTTATTGTTGATAAAAAATAAAGTGTTTATCTGAAGAACAGAGGCAAATGGAAGACTGAAAGGAACATTCTATTTCAAGTGACTGGATTATCAGACAAAGTTACACTGCCCCATGCTCCCATGATCAGCTAGAAGATAAGGTCTCCACCATCTGTTCTCTGGAGGTCCTGAGTTTAAATCTCAATGGAAGACTACTGCAGGATGCCAGGGGAGAGGGAAAGGTAATTTGTAAATAGTTCCTTCTTTATGCCAAAGCAATAATGATTCTTGCATACGTTTGTTTATGAGAAAGGATAGCATTCCACCCACACACTAAAGTTAAAGAGACTACCATCAAATAAAAAATCAAGATCCATTTTAACTTACCTTATATGTTTCAATTTTAGCTTATTGGGACATACTATACAAATAAAAAAGGTGTCAGCAATATTACCTACTGTTTAGTTTGTCTAACCATTAATGCTGTTGGATTCTGCCATTGTTTAAATTGGAGTTGGCTGATGAAATTTAAAAGTATTTAAAAATTCCATCAAATGTAATCCTGTATTTTTACCTAATTCTGGAAATACAGTAAATTAAGCATTCACAATCATGTTGAAGTTGCATTAGTATTAAAACAAAATAAAACAAAACAAATACACTTTTAGATGTATACTTGTATGTTTGAAAATAACCCAGCAGATATTGGCATCTGATGCTATCTAAACTGGACTTTAACAGCCGAAGATAACCGGTTGCAATGGTTGTTATAGGTACTCAAAAGGAGAAGGGTCATACATTTCTCCATATATATCAGGTTTTTTGCATCATGTCTATTTCAATTTCCTGTAATTTCTCCTGGTATCCCAGAGAGACAACATTTATAACTCCAAAAAGCTTTAATACTGAAAGCATTTATATAAAATATAACATTTTTTTCTTAAAATAACAAATGTCCTAAAATACAAAAGCTACTTCTCCATTTCCTCTCCTTTTCCTGCTCACATCCACCCATGTTTGTCTCTCTCTTACCTCCGTGGTACATGTAATCATTTCATAATGAATCAAAGAATATGTCCAGAGAAACACATTGGATATTTTTAAGGGAGTATTTATTGTCTGTGCAATGCAACACACAGTTGTGCCCCTTACCTAGGGACCTTAAAGGAAAGGTCTGATCTTTACTTTCTCTGGACACTGCAACTGGAACAGCCTTGATATCTCTTTAGTATGTAACTCCCTTGGTCAGAGCCTTCCTTGCCCACTGCCTGCCTGATGAAGCACAGACATTCAAAGCCCTTCACAATCTGGCTTCTGCCTATCTCTTCCAGGTTTATTTCTGTTTTCATATACTACTCTTCAGCCAACCACCCATTATTACTGTAACAAGTCATGCTTTCTCCTGCCTTTGTGTTCTTGTTCAAACTTGTTCTTCCTAGAACATTCTTGGGACCTTTCTAGTAGTTCTGTTAATTGATTTCCTAACAATTTTTCAAGATCTAGGCCAAATACCTCTTCATTCATGAAGACTTTCTAGATACAACCATTGAGAAATAATTTCTCCCTTCTTAGTATTTTGTAACTCTTTTAGCAAATACCTTATTTTAATGATATTAATGTAAATTATACATAACTATATACATTAAGGCAAAAGTTATGTCATTCATCTTAAATTGTTTTCTCCAAATTATCTTGCATACTCACTGATAGAAAATACTCAGTAATTACTGAAATGAATTTGTTATAGACCAAATAGATGTTGCTTATGAAGATCTAAATGCTAAAGGTATATAAAGCAGGCCTGGTTTTCTTATCTTTGTTTTCACTCAAGCATTCGTCTAACAAATATGTATCTAGTGCCTACCTGCCTCTTTTTAAAGCACTGTGGATATAAGAATTAACAAAACAGAGAGGTGATTCCTCTCTCATGGACTACCACTCTCTGGACTTATGGTTTTTAGAGATTTGAATTTCTTTATCTCTAAAATGAAAGGTTTAGATTATATAATCTCATAGTCTCTTTCCAATTTTAAAATTATGAAGATTTATAAGCAGAATATATATTTTTATTTAATTTTTATTTCATATTGGAGTACAGTTGGTTTATAATGTTCTTTTAGTTATAGCAAAGTGATTCAGTTATACATATATCCATTCTTTTTCAGATTCTTTTCCCATATAAGTTATTACAAAACTTATATGGGAGTAGAGTTCCCTGTGCTATACATTAGGTCCTTGTTGATTACCTATTTTATATATAGTAGTGTGCATAGGTTAATCCCAAACTCCTAATTTATCCCTCTCCCACCTTTCCCCTTGGGTAACCATAAGTTTGTTTTCAAAGTCTGTTTCTGTTTTGTAAATAAGTTATTTGTATCATTGTTTTAGATTCCACATATAAGTGATATCATATGATGTTTGTTTTTGTCTGACTTCACTTAGTATGAGAATCTCTAGGTCCATCCATGTTGCTGCAAATGGCATTATTTCATTATTTTCTATGTATAAGCAGAATATAGTTTATAAGATGAAATATCTACATTAGAGACATAAACTAACTTATGCATTCTATATTTATAAATATAATACTGTTTTTTTTATAGCTCCTATGTCATAAAAATATGACAGTCATAAAAAGCTGGGTTTGGGGGGAGGTAGAAAACTAATTGTCACTTGCTAATTAGATGTGGTAGTCAAAGAAGTTATCAGACAATTCCTCTGAATTTTGGGGATTTTGGATGAAAATATTATCCTTCCTCATTGTAAGAATCAAGAAACAAGATGATATTGGAGACATGGAAATTTGTATATTATATATATTTTTGTTAGATATCTGTAATCTTTCCACATATCAACTTCACCATAATGTTAAATTCCCCCCTTTTCTTATATGTATTTTAAAAGTAGCACTGGGAATGTTTCCAATAGAAAATATGGTAATATTCTTGACATCATGTGGTCTGGTTGAATTAGGTCTTAAATCATTTAAGTAAAAGTTACATATGCAGCTAAGTCTTCAATCTGAGGAAACTTTGTAAATTTTCTTCAGATGCTCTTTTACAGAAGATAGTGACTATGATGAATGTGGTTAGAAATATCCATGCAGCTATGAGATTTTCTTTAGCCAATTAATCTGGCTGCATAATAGAATGACAGTTAATCCTTTTAAATCTTTTAAAACACTAATGAAAAGACACAGTATATTTCCAGCTCTGTACCAATGCTGATTAATCCTATTGTTCAAAACCTTTAGATGGCCATCATCAAAAAATTTACAAACAATAAATGCTGGAGAGGGTGTGGAGAAAAGGGAATGCTCTTGCTCTATTGGTGGTAATGTAAATTGATACAGCCACTATGGAGAACAGTATGGAGGTTCCTCAAAAACCTAAAAATAGAACTACCATACGACCCAGCAATCCCACTACTGGGCATATGCCCTGAGAAAACCATAATTCAAAAAGATACATGTACCACAATGTTCATTGTGTTCATGACTCCAATATATAAAAATGAGTAAAAGTACTCTTTTGTGAGCTCTGTATTCTTTGAGCCAGGCAAGATGAAGAACTACAGTCCAGAAATGTGATATCCTGAATATTTGATCCTGTATTGGGGGGGTCTTTGGGGAAAACTATGTTTGCTTTTGATTGGATAATCTGGACACAGCAAATTCTTAACAAAAGAGAGATAAAGTAAGTAGAGCAGAAAGTGGAAAGGGTAAAGTGGAAGAATTACTTAAAATCAAATAAGATCAGGATAATAATTACATTGTTTTCATTTAAATATAACCCTTATCCTATTATGAGAAATTATCAGACTGAGTGTAGGAGGTGAATCCATGTTTATACAGATGTGAAACTGGTGTCAGGGCTCATTATTCCGTCGTGACTCAGTTAAATCATGCTTGCAAAGGAGAGTGATTTGTATATTTGTGAACAGGTGGCAGCTTCATTGTACTCAGAGACCAATTATGTAAAGCAGCATGAAAATGGCCAGGGTGCCAATGCTGGCACAGAGAGAGAGACACACACACACAGAGACAGAGAGAGAGAGAGAGAGAGAGAGAGGAGAAATTTGCGAAATATTACAAAAGCAATAGGGATTCAAGTTTTTAACAAGGAAGTTTTTTGTTTTGTTTTGTTTTGTTTTTAAATATCCAGTGAAATAACTCCCTGCATAAGTGTCTATCATGTAAAATCCATCTGAGTACCTCATAGTGAATCTATTAGTGCATGTAGTAGGAATGAAACTCACCTCTATTATATATCAATGGTATTTTGCTTTAGGATATGCTGGATAGGCAGACTAAATGTTAAAAATTGAAAAATACCGATGGATGAGCTTGCAACCCCAAGAGATCTGGCTGCACATACCATCCTTTCGGGTTAAAACATTACCTATCAAAGCTACTATAAACATGCAAATGTATCTGTTCAGTACAGATTTGTTTATTGAATTAGCTGGTTATCTCCTGGAAATGTAGAGAGAAGATCTTTAGAGAAATGGGGGACAAATCTGGTTAATTTTGAAAAGGGTGAAATAATCAGTAGAGTTGCTGGGGGACTGAAAGTTTCTAGGAACCAGGGATAGCATGAATGAACAGGACTCTGAGAGAGTAAAGTGTCTGCAGGAGGAAATAGAAGCCAACTGTTTTGCAGAGTTACCAGTGACTGCGTCTGCCAACAATTTAAAAAATGCTTTTCTCCAGTACTTCTGGGTAAAGGTCTTCTATACTAAAGTTTGCAAGTTTTGGCAGGGGATTAACTCATTTTACAGCTTAATGACAATTCTCACAAGCCCAAAGATGAGTTGAGCTTATTTCTTTAGCCTGGAAATGACTTAGATGATGGTAAACAAGTTAGAAATATAAAGGTGTTTAGATAATTGAGACTTGACCATATTTTTTGATTTTCACATGGCAAATCTTGTCTTCAGGAAATGAAAATATAACAATAATCAAAACGCTGTATTGTTTGTGAGTATTGGGGAAATACTGAATTCTCTTTGTTTCAAAATAAGTATTTTTTCAATAATTATTTGAGATTCAACTCCTGTGCTAAATATATTGATTTAATAGAATAAGCATCACTAGATTTTGACCAACCAGACACAAGTAAGTGGGATATATAAAATGTATTGGGAATCACTCTGATTGAGCTCATCTTGACTTTACAACGATACAGTATGTAATAATGAATAACTTAGGTTTGAGGAAAATTGAGTTTCTGAAGAAGATTTTCTTGTGAAATGTTTTCAGGTCTCTCAGACGGCATGCAGTTTCTTTTGTCATTTGGGAATGTGACACAGCTGAGCATGGAAATAAACATCCAGCTGCACCTATCTAAACACATAATTATTCCACCTAAGAGGTCTTCAGTGTAATCAGCATTAATGAATTGTTTTGGGGTTGTAGCTGATGTTGACTCTCTCCTTAATGTTTTATGTGAATTTAAGCTTAGGCTAATAAGCAACTAGCAAAAGTTCTGTTACCATACAGATGTTTACACATAATTTAGGTTATAGCCTACAGTCAGGTTTAATGTTTCTTTCTGAATGAATCAAACTTTCTATCTATAGTTTGCTTAATTTAGATCAATTTTTGTAACTTCTGTTGTTTTAGATTTGTGTTTGCTTTTCCAAGGTGCTTACCACAGTCTCCTGATTTGGCTATTTCTATGTAATTTGAGATAAATCCCCAAGACCTATTAGAGGTATAGGAGAAGAAATCTACAGAATTGAGAATTTTTGTGGGAATAAAATGTTTCTCAGTTTTTAGAAATTTGATTAGTCAGATATGAATTATTAAAATAGCCCTTTTGATCTGTCTCCAGTGTGAGTTGGAGAGGAAAGGAAGCTGCTAAACCTTGGGGGTTTTCAACACTTCTTAATTCAGTATTATTTGTGACTTTATTAGTATGCTACCTACCTTTTTAGCTAGATTTAAATAAAATTAGGTTATTCTGATTCCTCTGGCAGCACTTAATCATCCCATCATTGATAGTCTAGACAATTTGCCTTCAATTTTTTCAAGGCTCTTCATCTTTTCATTAAGTTCCATTTTAAATAACTAACTTTTAGTTACATTATATTTGTCTGTCTCCAGTCTACTAGTTTGTTAATATGTGAGTCACTCATTTGAATTCTATTCACAATAGAAAACTATTCTAAATGTGAAAAAGCCTAGTAACAAATACATGTTAGAGATATTTTGTGTCTATAACATCAGAGCAAAAGTCTCATACTCCTGTATAATATTTTTTAAAGTAAAATGATCACAAATATTAAAATATTTTCCAAAGTATTTTGTTTCTGTTAACTGCTAACTTTTCTTCTGCAGATACCTTATGTGTGGGAATGAGCATAGTACACAAAGGGAAAAGGAGAGGAAATCTTTTAGGTACAACTATCCTTCCTGAATCTGTTTATCTGACCCACTGAACTGTTTTAGTGTCTCATGTAGTGTATTCAAGGCCCCTGAACAACTTAGCTCAGGTTTCTAGTTGGAGTCTGTGATGGGCATAACTGCTTAGATTTAACAATTTTTTTGGTAAATACCGAGAATGGTAACAGGCATGAAAGACTTTGCTTAGTTTTTCACATACATTCACAACTGGATGGGGCAATATATCATATGTTAATGTTTGTAATCTCCTCAAATAAAATTTACACATACACAAGTGACATTTTCCTACAATTCCCTAAATAAGAAGGATTTCTTTCCTAATATCATGATTCATTTTCCCTGTAAGAATTACATACTTGCATGGTGAACCTGTGAGAGGTTTTGTTACTTATTTCACAAGAATGGAATATAAAAATACATAACTACAGGATTTTATATCAAGATAAAAGAACAATTTCTGCATTGGAAAAACAGCAAATTGAGGGATCCCAGTTATCAAACAACACAGAATCTAATCAGCCATGAAATAAACATATTGATGTCTACAAAGTCAATAACTGAATCTATCCAGAAAGCATGTAATATTTAAAATAACATTCTAGATGGCACCCAAGATCTTTCAGAACACCGTGACTTCATAAAGATATGGACTAAAGCTCACTGTCCTACTCAGTCTCACCTGTAAGCTATCTTTTGAGTAGAAAGGCTACCTGAGTTCCATCATCAGCTCACTTCTAATTATTCATATCTGCAGATATGGGACATATTCCCAATGTCCTGATTTCTACAATTTATTTTTAGCCTCCTCTCCAACTTTCCATTTTTCTTTTCAAAACAACAAAAACAACTAGTATTGTGGTATGTTAATATGTGTATGTGTGTCTATACACCACCCCCCAACACATTCACAGTGTTCTAAGATGCTTCCACTCAGAGTTTTTTTGTGTATATATTTCTTGCCCATTTTTTTAAATAGGTGTCTAAAACTCTCATGAAAACAAAATCTGATTACAACTTACTATTTACTGTACACTGGAGAACCATTTCATATGAAACCCACTTTCAGTTCCTTTAAATGAGAAAATTCCTTTACTCAGTCTGGAGAGGATATACTCTCATGGAAGGCAGCCAGCTGATTGTGCCAGAGAATTCTATCTCCACAGGCACTGGAAATTTCTCACATAGTGGTACTAGTATCCCTGGTGAGGACAATGATGACTTGGCTTTAAAATTTTATCAATGATCAGTCAGATTTGGAATATATTGAGCTGTTTACAAGTTGTTCTACTAATATATCTTCCATGAATATAATTAGGAGGGAAGTTATGCAGGTTAATAGAAGTTTCCAGGATTTCCCTGTTCTCTTTGTTTGGCGTTTACCTCCATATTTATTTTTCTTTAGTTGCTCTGACACCTGCTTAGATTTCTTTTAAAGTTTATTTTGAAATTCTCAGTTTAAAAATATTAGATTGTTAGATTTGCTTCTGATTCACATTTTTTCACTTTTCTATGTCAAATTATACTTTGCTATATTTATGAATTTTTTTTCTATTTCATTATCAACCTAGGATCCATCCCCATACAGTCTTCTGTCATTTAAGATGATTACACTCCTTATTTCCAAATTCTGCCACTTTTCTTGTCCCAAATAACTATGTTTTCTCTTAAACTGCTTATGAAATAATCACTCATCCTTTATTATCACATTAATAACAACAATCTATATTTCTGGAATACTTAATAGATGTAATGCTAAATGCTTTGGAATTAGTTTACTTGACCTTAGTAACAACCTTCTCATGTGGGTGCCATTTTAAAGATGAGAAAATTGAGGCACTGAGAGTTAAGTAATCCACTCCACATTTTCAGTTGCTTTCCAGTTCACCTATCCATTGACTAGATTAATACCAAAGCTTTCTTTTAAACAGTGATTCTTAACCTCTGCAGCCTTCTGAAGCTCCTTTTCCTTTGCTGGCTCCCCTCTACCTTTTTCTTGCACTGACTTTTCCTGACATGATTCTTTATTTGGGCTTGATTCTTTCCCAATATTTCCATTTAAATTGTGAGATCTTTTTCACCTCATAAATCCCTAAGTGTTACCTGAGAGTCAAGAGGAAATCTGGGAGTACACAAAGCCCTCTTTACAGGTATGCTCTTAGAGGCAAGATAACTGGGAGTTGGGAGTCATAATGAGCATTTTTGTTAGTAGAGGGCAGGAAAGCATACTCCCTCAGTCATGTAGATTAGTGTTGATTATAACTGCCTGGAGTTCTCGCTGGGATACAAGGCAAAAATAATAACTTGATATTTGATTTATCTGCTTGGAAAACCAGAGGTTTATTCCACTGAAAATGTTTGTTATATATGAGCCTTCTCTGTTTGGTGAAGGATTTTTGGGAATGGGAATGGGGTGAAGAGAAGGGAGGTAAATTCATTTTGTTGTCTTTCTCCTCCTCCAAACCTGGTGTGAAATTCCATTTGGCATACTTTCTAAAATTTGGCCAGAGTAACACATACAATGATACACAGTGTATGCAGGAAGCAACATTCAACAGAGTACCTTTGGCTACCACCCATACTTATACGAAAGAGGAAATGGGCCATTATCCCACTCTCTACTTGCTGAACTTTGGCTACCACTGCTTTGAGGACAATATTTATCTTCATCTCACTTCATTCAAACTACTGTATTGTTTTCAAAGCACAGTATGAGGCAACAGGAACAAAACCCAAGCAAAACAAAATCTTACCTACCACAGCCAGACAGCTAATAAGTAAGAGAAAATACTTTACCAAATTGGGTATACTAAACGTTGGTGGTATTTGGATGTAAGGTAGTTTATAAGGTAGGAGTGGATAAATCACCAAGATTTACTCTCTTGAGGGCATTTAAAGTTCTTGAAATCATAGAATTTATAAGTGGAAAGGTCATTAGGTGTTGTTTAATTCATAGACAATTTACCAGTTTTACAAAAATGTTCAGAATACAGACATACAAAATTTTAGAATCAAAGGGAATAAACTCATTGCCCAGTGTGAGATAGCTAGTAAGAGACAGAACCAAGAGCTGGATTAGGATCTCTGGATTCTCTGCCTAATATTCCTCACATATATTACATGCTTCTATATTGTTCTTCATGGTACCTGAAACTGATGTGAAGACTGAGTAGTTATGGGTTTGATTATAGTCAGCTGATTCCTACCCACATTTAACATATTCTACTTGTAAATTTTCTACCAAAAAATTGAAATCTTGTGCTGTTTTCTCTATGATAGAGCACACATCATTCCACCTCCAACTTCATTTTACCAATATTACTTCATTGTAGCTAAATACTATAATTATTATACTGTTTCAAAAGAAGTACAGAGGGATTATTTCTGTCTGGAGGAAACTGGGGAAGCTCTCACAGAGGACCTTTAGCTCAGGATTCAAGAAGTGAAGAAGTTAACTAGAATAGGAAAGAGGGAAGCACGAACTGAGTCAATAGTCTGCATACTCAGCACCTAGGACAATGGCTGGTCCATTGTAGGTGTTAAATGGGAAAAGGCAGGGGTATAAAAACATAACGCACTGGAGGCAATGAGAGAGAAAGGGAAAGGAGGGAGATAGAGATAGAGAAATAGACATAGATGAGAGAGGGAAAGTGGAGAGATGGGGGAAGAAGAGAGAGAGAAGGAGGAAAGAAGAAGGAGGATAAGGAAGAGGGGAGAGGGAGGAGGAAGAAAAGGAGAGAGAAAGCACAGGATAGAGAAGAAAGAGAAAAATCCAGAATACTGCAACAGAAGAAAAAAGCAGCTATTTAAATCATTGGTGACAGAGTCACTCTTAGTGAGAAAATTGTTTTGTTAGTATATTTGTGTATTATGAAACATTTAATAGGTTATTTAAGAGTGACATGATAGACACTTTGAGGTTAGATTCTGGAAGAAGCTGGCATGACAGTATATTAAAAGTAGTTGTAATTGATTGCATTATAAAAAGAGAAAAAACACAAAAAGTATAAGCCAAAAAAAAACAACTTTAGAGGAATCTGATTTTTAATTTATACAATGAAGTCAGTGGCAGAAATAAGCAATTACCAAAAATAGTATTGCAGTGATATTTCAGTTCTGCTTATTAATCTAACAATATTATATAATGCAATAACACTCTCATCAAATTAACATTATTTAAATGTCCATTTAGCCAAAAATATTGAATCATTCATTTTCAGTCAGAAATTTAGCTCACATCTAGCATTAGAATGCAGAAAACCTTATTCATATACGTAACGCTTATTCAGTTGGGTCATAACTCTAACATGTCACTTCATGGGGATATGTTGCTGTAGACAGCAAACAGTTGTTTCTATGGGTTTGTACAATATGACACGGTGCAGAGAACTTTTGTAATCCATCAGGTGGATTCTCATAGAAACTCTTTGAATTCAAAATAGAGTGACACGGTACAAACAACTTAACCTTCTCTATAATAAGCCTTAGATTACTTAGATATAAAGTGGAAATTATAATACTTATAGCTTTCTTTTTTTAACATCTTTATTGGAGTATAATTGCTTTATGACGGTGTGTTAGTTTCTGCTTTATAACAAAGTGAATCAGCTATACATATACATATATCCCTATATCTCCTCCTTCTTGTATAGCTTTCTTTTCTGAGGATTAAATAAAGTAAGATATGGGAAGCATGTACCACAATGCCTGATATACATAGGATATACTCAAGTATAAGTTCTCTTTCTACTTGCCTGTCTAATCTAAACACTGATATTTACTTTTTATCCCTCAGGGAGAAAAACATAATTCAAAAGACAGGAAGTTGAGTTAACTAGTAAATTTGAGATAGAGAAATATACTTTAATTTTTAAGTTAGTTTAATTTTTTTCTAGTACTACTAGAAAATCAATGCTAATATCCAGCTAATTTTGTGCTGAAGAAATACTTAGATTATTTCTCCAGACAATTCTGAAATCCATGGACACTAATCCAACTTTCTTTCTGAATAAGAAATCTTGCCCCTGAATAATGCACCTAGTCTGTATAAGTGCTGGAAGGAGAGCAAGGACAAACCTAAAAAGGCAAAGTGCCCAATCTCACCTCTCTTTCTAAGTAAAATAGATTCTAGACCCACAGGTCTCTACTAAATTGTGATCATGAGACACTAAAAGGAGATTCAGATCCTATTTACATAATTTCCTTTTCAAAGGACATTTTACAAAATTTTGTCTCCTCTCTATCCCTACCCCCCAAAGAACAACAAAAGGAGAAGAGAAACATTCAGCCAATGTTTTCCTGAGACTTACTCTACTCTGACAATTAATTCAGCTCAGCAATTGGTTAAAGCCATGTGAGTTGAAGTGCTGAGTACTCTTCCATCACTGCCTTTATGGAGGGTAACAGTTTAGCTGTCCTGCACTGTTTGTATTCTAAACTCAGTTATCTTCAGGACAGAAAGAAGGTGTCAGATTTCTCACTACAACAGACAAATAATGCTGTATATTTTATGGACCTTCTTGTAGAGTTTCTGGTTAATTACCATTCTGAGAAAAACTAAACCCATAATATCATGTATGTCCTTAGGATCAAAATTCCTTGTAAAATTCAGACGTCTCTATTTATTTGTGTAAAATTTATAATTAAAAATCAATTATGGGGCTTCCCTGGTGGCGCAGTGGTTGAGGGTCCGCCTGCCGGTACAGGGGACACGGGTTCGTGCCCCGGTCCGGGAAGATCCCACATGCCGCGGAGCGGCTGGGCCCGTGAGCCATGGCCGCTGAGCCTGCGCGTCTGGAGCCTGTGCTCCGCAACGGGAGAGGCCACAACAGTGAGAGGCCTGCGTACCGCAAAAAAAAGAAAAAAAAAAATCAATTATGGTAACAATATTCATATTAAATATGCTATTAAACTAACAGCACTTTTTGCCCTTTGTATTTTTTCAAGTGTGGTGTGTAGTGATTAAAATGATTTTTTTAAAGAAAGAAAATGCTTTGGTTTAGGCTCATTAAACTTCATTTTAACAAACCGAGCAATACCCCCTCCCTCTTGCGTCTCCCTCCTACCCTCCCTATCCCACCCCTCTAGGTGGTCACATATATGAATGCATATAGCTGATTCACTTTGTTATACAGTAGAAACTAACACAACATTGTAAAGCAATTATACACCAATAAAGATGTTTAAATAAATAAATACATAAATAAATAAATAAATAAATAAATAAAAGAGACATGATACATTTGCATCCTCTGATTAAATCAGGTTATTTTCTCAAAGGCTGACCATGTAAATAATTCAAATTCATTCATCACTGTACAATAGATTTAATAAACATAATAAACACTTTGAAGAAAAAAATACAAAGGCAGAAAAACTAGTATATGAAGAATGAAAGTTATTATTGAGCCAATAGAAAGAACTTACAATGCATCTTTTGAATCATGGTTTGACATATCTTAATAGTCTCAGAACTACTTAGATACACAAGCATACCCTCTTCCACATCTGATGTACCATCTGCCCCATTGTGAACGAGGGCCAAACACCTTCTCAGAATCAAACAATTCACAGCCTCTATCCCACTGTTTCTTACAGAAGCAACATCCTCTATATGGGCAAATTCCACTCCTGGGTAACATGATGTCTGTGCCACTAACAGAATGCCTGCTATCCTCCAGGACATTCTGTATCCTCCGTGTCCCCTTACCTGTGTTGTCCTGGATTACACAATGCTAGGAGCAGTAGGAAAGCATGGGCATCATTTTTTTTTCCCTAGTTCAAAATAAAAATCAAAATATTCTTCTTTGTAAACATAAATTATAATTAATTTCTGGTTTAGTATTAATAGTATTTCCACCCTTATATCCTGCCCTGCTCCTGCCCTTGAGTGCCAGAGAATCACTTCAACCTCAAGTTCTCTTCTACTTAGAACATCCTGTACTTTTTTGTTTACCCCATTGTGTTCCCTTTCCATATACCATCCAGCCTCCCATTCTTACATTTTTAAAATTTACAGCGGATTACAGCTAATCAAAATAGAAGGATTCATTTGTGTTAGACACTAATTTATTTGTATTATACAAATATTGCTTAAGTAATGATTTCCTTCATACATGGACAGTTTCAGAAACTTTCTCAATTAAATTCAAACGATTGTCTAAATGTCAGATTTTTGCTTCTGCGCATCGCTTTTTTTTTTTTAATGTGAAAGACAACATGACTTATGTTTGGCCCTATGAATAAATGCATATTTGATCCTGTACTCTAATTAATGGATTTCATTTTCCTACCAGGTTTCTATTGGCACCCCAGGGTGGATCAGAGCCAAATTTCTGAGCTTGGTTGCTCGCTGAGTAGCCTAAACATACAGACACACACACACACAGGCATGCACACTCACACAGGCATGCACACTCACACATTCACTCACTCATGCAGCAAATGGCATCAGCAAATGGGGGTTTAAGGTGCTCCTTCTGGAGCAGGTTCATTGCAAATGGAAATTTCTCCTTCCTCCTCTTCAAAGCCTTCCCTTGAAATTATATTTAAGTATAAAAACTTGCTTAATTTCTCTTGAGCTTTCATGCCTGATCATAGGAGATACTGACAACTCCCAGTATATCTTATCTTCTTTACCCAGATACTTTTTAAAAAATAATTTTGAACTGTAGATTAATTTAAAACCTTCTTACAACAAGAAGAATATGCAGTATAGGGTGGTGGTAATGAGTGCAGTCTCTGGGATGGACAAGACTGGATGATGACTCAACCATTTAGAGCTATATGACTAGACTATTACTTAATCCTTGTAAACCTCAGTTTTCATATCTAGAAAATGGGAACATTTTAGTATCTACCTAATGGTGCTGTCATATAGATTAACTGAGATTTAGCATTAGTGTCCAAGCACTCAGTAAATGGTAATTATTATTATTGAAATTATTGGGATACTCTCCATCATGAAGATGTGGGCTATAATTAATTTTGATCCGTTTTAACCTGGCTAAAAGTGATCAACATTCTCATCTGATTGGGAGATATTTTAACTTTCAGGATCTCTGAAATATTTATAGCAGTGAACGTAAATTCTATATCCAGGCTTTAGAGTAGATGGGAGCACAGCTCAATCTCTCTCCAACAGACACCATAGCCTCTAATTCCTTTTTTTTTTTTTTTTTTTCTTTTTTAAGTTTGAAAAAGACTATGTGCTGTCCAAGGATAAATAATATTTAAATTTTCTGTCATTTCTTCTCAAGTGCACAAGGAACATTCTCCAGGCTAGATCAAATCTTGGGTCACAAATCAAGCTGCGGTAAATTTAAGAAAATTGAAATCATATCAAACATCTTTTCTGACCAAAACACTATGAGGTTAGAAATCCATTACAGGAAAAAAAAACTGTAAAAAATACACAAACACATGGAAGTTAAACAACAAGCTACTAAATAACGAAGAGATCACTGAGGGATTCAAAAAGGAAATTAAAAAATACACACAAACAAATGACAACGAAAACACAATGACCTCAAACCTATGGATGCAGCAAAAGCAGTCCTAAGAGAGAAGTTTATACCAATTCAATCCTACCTCTAGAAACAAGAAAAATCTCAAATAAACAACCTAACCTTACACCTAAATTAACTAGAGAAAGAAGAACAAACAAAACCCACAGTTAGTAGAAGGAAAGAAATCAGAGCAGAAATAAATGAAATAGAAATGAAGACAACAATAGCAAAAATCAATGAAACTAAAAGCTGGTTCTTTGAGAAGATGAACAAAATTGATAAACCTTTAGCCAGACTCATCAAAAAAAAAGGGAGAGGATTCAAATCAGTAAAATTAGAAATGAAAAAGGAGAAATCACAACTGACACTGCAGAAATAAAAAGGATCATAAGAGACTACTACAAGCAACAATATGCCAGTAAAATGGACAACCTGGAAGAAATGGACAAATTCTTAGAAAGGTACAACCTTCCAAGACTGAACCAGGAAGAAATAGAAAATTTAAACAGACCAATCACAAGTAATAAAATTGAAACTGTGATTAAACATCTTCCAACAAACAGAAATCCAGGACTAGATGGTGTCACAGGTGAATTCTATCAAACATAGAGAGAAAAGTTAACAACTATTCTTCTTCTCAAACTCTTCCAAAAATTTGCAGAGGAAGGAATACTCCCAAACTCATTCTACAAGGCCACAATCACCCTGATACCAAAACCAGACAGAGATACTACAAAAAAGAAAATTACAGACCAATATCACTGATGAACATAGATGCAAAAATCCTCAACAAAATAGTAGCAAACAGAATCCAACAACACATTAAAAGAATCATACACCATGATCGAGTGGGATTTATACCAGGGAAGCAAGGATTCTTCAATATACACAAATTAATATGATACACAATATTAACAAATTAAATAATAAAAACTATTTGATCATCTCAATAGATAAAGGAAAAGCTTTTGACAAAATTCAACATCCATTTATGATAAAAACTCTCCAGAAAGTGGGCATAGAGTGAACCTACATCAACATAATAAAGGCCATATACAACAAACCCACAGTGAACATCATTCTCAATGGTGAAAAACTGAAAGCATTTCCTCTAAGATCAGGAGCAAGACAAGGATGTCCACTCTCGCCACTATTATTCAACATAGCTTTGGAAGTCCTAGCCATGGCAATCAGAGAAGAAAAAGAAATAAAAGGAATCCAAATTAGAAAAGAAGAAGTAAAACTGTCACTGTTTGCAGATGACATGATACTATACATAGAGAATCCTAAAGATATCACCAGAAAACTACTGAGGCTAATCAATGAATTTGATAAAGTTGCAGGATATAAAATTAATGCACAGAAATCTCTTGCATTCCTATACGCTAACAATGAAAGATCAGAAAGAGAATTAAGGAAACAATCCCATTCACCATTGCAACAAAAAGAATAAAATACCTAGGAATAAGCCTACCTCAGGAGGTAAAAGACCTGTAAGAAAACTATAAGACACTGACAAAAGAAATCAAAGATGACACAAACAGATGGAGAGATATACCATGTTCTTGGATTGGAAGAATCAATATTGTGAAAATGACTATACTACCCAAAGCAATCTTCAGATTCAATGCAATCCCTATCAAATTACCAGTGACAATTTTTTACAGAAATAGATCAAAAAATTTCACAATTTGTATGGAGACACAAAAGACCCTGAATAGCAAAAGCAGTCTTGAGGGAAAAAAAGCAGAGCTGGAGGAATTAGACTCCCTGACTTCAGACTATACTACAAAGCAATCAAGACAATATGGTCCTGGCACAAAAACAGAAATACAGATAAATGGAACAAGATGGAAAGCCCAGTTATAAACCCATGCATCTATGGTCAACTAATCAATGACAAAAGAGGCAAGGATATACAATGGAAAAAATACAGTCTCTTCAATAAGTGGTGCTGGGAAAACTGGAAAGCTACATGTAAAAGAATGAAATTAGAACACTCTCTAATACCATACACAAAAATAAACTCAAAATGGATTAAAGACCTAAATGTAAGACCAGACACTATAAAACTGTTAGAGGAAAACATAGGAAGAACTCTTTGACACAAATCACAGCAAGATCCTTTTTTATCCGCCTCCTAGAGTAATGGAAATAAAAATAAAAATAAACAAATGGGACCTAATGAAACTTAAAAGCTTTTGCACAACAAAGGAAATTACAAACAAGATGAAAAGACAATACTCAGAATGGGAGAAAATATTTGCAAACAAATCAACAAAAGATTAATCTCCAAAATATATAAATAGCTCATGCAGCTCAATATTAAAAAGACAAACAACCCAACTAAAAAAATGGGCAGACCTAAATAAACTTTTCTTCAAAGAAGACATTCAGATGGCCAAGAGGCACGTGAAAAGATGATCAACACTGCTAATTATTAGAGAAATGCAAATCAAAACTACAATGCGGTACCACATCACACCAGTCAGAATGGCCATCATTAAAAAGTTTACAAATAAAAAACTCTGGAGAGGGTGTGGAGAAAAGGGAACCCTCCACACTGTTGATGGGAATGTAAGTTGGTGCAGCCACTCTGAAAAACATTATGGAGGTTCCTCAGAAAACTAAAAATAGAATTACCATATGACCCAGCAATCCCACTACTGGGCACATATCCAGAGAAAACCATAATTCAAAAAGACCCATGCACCCCAATGTTCACTGCAGCACTATTTACAATAGCCAGGTCATGGAAGCAACCTAAATGCCCATCGTCAGAGGAATGGATAAAGAAGATGTGGTACATATATACAATGGAATAGTACTCAGCCATAAAAAGAAACAATTGGGTCATTTGTAGAGACGTGAATGGATCTGGAGACTGTCATACAGGGTGAAGTAAGTCAGAAAGGGAAAAACAAATATCGTATATTAACGCATATATGTGGAATCTGGAAAAATGGTATGAACTGGATTGCAGGGCAGAAATACAGACACAGATGTAGAGAACAATTGTATGGACACCAAGCGGGGAAAGTCGGCAGGGGGGTGAATTGGGAGATTAGGATTGACATGTATACACTAATATGTATAAAATAGATAACTAATAAGAACCTGCTGTATAAAAAAATAAAATTCAAGAATTCTAAAAAAATAAATATTCATTTTGTTTAGAATTTTTTAAATTAATTAAATAAATAAGAACTCAATACTTTCAATTTGGAAGGAAATGGCTTGCACTGAAAAAAAGGAAAGAACCTGTTATTGATTAATAAAATATACTCTTCTTGAATTACTGCTCTTATGACTTAACATTTTTATTCTAATAAAAGAGATATTTAAACCATGTATTTTTTCCTTAAGTAAAAAAGACAATAAGACCTAGAGGTACTTGTCAAATCATAATGCAAAATAACAATTCATATCGCTAATCTAGGTCAGACTGATAACCTTTAATAAAACAGTAATGTTTCAAAACCGTGGGTTTAAAGAAGTGACATTTAACATTTGATAAAGCTTGACATTTTGCAATAGATACTAAGATTAAAAAATAGTTTTAAATCAATTGCCTTTCTTTCTAATAGCATCAGGAAATTGTATTCTGTAGTGTCACCTCCATTTGGGTTTTAGGTCTCCAATCACATTTTAAAAAAAACAAAACTGTTTTCCTGTTGCAATACTGATCAGTCCTCAGCAATATTAGGTGAAGTCCAACTTAAAAAAAAAAAAGTTTATGGGGGTGGAGGTGGGAAGGGTGGACATAACTGATATATAAGATTTTTCAAGTGACACCTCTCATTTGTCTTTTATCATGCCTTTCCTAGGTCTCCTTCTTGAACAGTTTGTTATCACCGGCCATGTTCACAGGATAAACTCAGTATTTTCAAGTAATCTGGATCCAAATATGCCCTAGGCTTTTATCTCCAGGGCCAACTTCCGGTTTAAATCATTTGTACATCTTGACTACTTGAGAAAAAAAATCAATATGCCTTGTAAAACATTTTTAAAACGTATGTACATTCATTTGGATCATGTTTTGTTTATTAGATTTTCCTGGACTAAAATGAAACCATTGATCTCAGCACAAAAATATCCACTTGAAAACTCTAGAGGAGCACAGGGAAGTTACTGAAAATTGACTGAAGAATAACTGGCTGTCTTATCTATATCAACCACACAGTTCTTCTTGACAAGTCTTCTTATTGCAACACACACACACACATACACATACACAAGCACACATACACCAGCACACATACACAAGCACATACACTTTCAAATCTACAGAAATGGCTAGTTTTGTGCATCCGTTTGTATGTTCTATGTTCTGTAGATCACAAAAACGTCTGCTTTCCTGTATGGAAAGAAAAGTTAGGCTTGCTATTATTCCTTAAATAGCCAATAAATTATATATAGGTTGTATATAGGTTAAACAAGAGAACAAAACAAGAAAGAGGGCTACTTGACATTCTTCTCTTAGCAATTCAACCAAACTCAGTGTGAGACACCAGAGCCTGGAATCATATGGTATCATCATCAGTCATTGTTTATTGTGTGCCTACCAAATACATGGTATTATTATAAATTACTTTTCTCCAGGCTCCTTAGGATGACCCTCAAAAATTTAATAGGCAAATTAAAACATAAACAAAATAATATTCACTCAAAAAATATCAATTGGTGATGACTCTTTTGAGAAAAGTTTTGCCAGGAAAAGTTCAATTAATTTTGAATCAGAATCTCTTGTACTTTTTCAAAAATCCCAAATGATTTTTTATCAATTTATAAATCTTCTCTATTTGCTCATACACAAATAAAAAAGTAACGGTTTTTGAAAATGTGTTTTTATTACACCGAAACTCTCTCTCTCTCTGTCTCTCTCTGTCTCTCTGTCTCTCTCTAACCCTTTTTCTGTCTCTCTATATCCCTTTTTGTCTCTGTGTCCCTGTCTCTGTCTCTGTCTTTCTCTATACATACATGATGACTTACCCATTGTCTTTAACAAGGTCAGAAGCTCCTGACTTGAAATTTGCCAGTTTTGGAGCAAACATTAGTATCAGTTCTTCCAACAGATATTTAGTCAGTTTTCATTACCAGAAAACAATGTATTTCTACCATAATCTAAAAAATGTCATAAATTGTGAAGATGAATTGATATTTGCTATTAGATATTTGTATTAGTTAGATAGAAAGTTTTTCTTAGTGAGAACTTAGCCATACATGTGGAAGTTGAGTAGAGTAATTTGAAGAGGCCCCAACTTTCCAAAAGGGACTAAATGAAACTCAAAAACAGAGAGAAAACTAGCAACAATCTTGTTGAAAATTATTGTTCTCTTCTTACATAGAAGAGAATAGATTTTTCTGTTTATTAAGTTAAAACAAGATTTTTTCATATATTAAGCTCTTAAGTTATGACAAATTGTGAGACATCATTTTTTCAATATATAAATATGCATATAAATATTATTTTGATATACATATCAATATAACATGAACAAACAATATAATACATGTTGGCATACACATTAATGTAACCATGAGAAAAATTCCCACTTCTTTGAAGTATCAGAGGGAGCTTTTAAATCTTTTTTTAACCAGCATATTAAGAGCAAGGTGCTGTTCAATTTATTTGCAGCAAAGTAGTTTAATGCCAAAAAACCCACGGGATATATACAGTAATAATTGCCTAATTGTCTAGAAAATTTAGGCTTAAAGCACATTGCTTAGGGGAGAATTCTGAAAATAGAGTTACCTTCTCAACTCCCAAGTCCATAGTATCTACTTCTGAGCTAAGCAGTGACTTGTTCTCAAGAGCTCCAGACAATCAGGAGGTGTCAGAGTCTCTGAGAGGCCCAGAGGAAGAAAAAAATAATGACATACTTTCTTCCTATGGCCTAGTGAGAGCCTGAGGCTCACTGTTGGGAGGTTCAGCACTCAGACCAGAAAAGAGTAGATTCTGGGAGAAGCCTCACCAGTGTGAATCTCAGTAATTCAAGATGAAGGCTGAATTTGGCTGATCCCAAGTGTGTCAGGACTCCCTGTTTCCCAAGGAGTCAGGATGGAGCTGCAAAGGAAGGCCAAATGTGTATGTGTTATTAAAATATTTTAAAAGAATAATAGTGACATTAATGATATTATCAAGATAGTTTAACTATATAGCTACTACTCAATAATCTCTTAGTGCCAGAATAATCGTCTTAATTGTTTTTGTACCTTATCTAATCAAATGTACATTTAGCCAGATCAGAGTTTGCTCTTTAATATTAGTATTCATTTTTATAATTCAGTTTAGAATTTAAAAATTTCATCAGAGTTTAAGAATAATGAAAGTGGAGCAGGCCCAATACTGGGCAATAATTTCAAAATAGGCTAACACTTGCAAGATACCAGGTCATTTGTCTAATGCCATAACTTCTGGGCCAAACAATGAAGGTAATGTCACAGACCATTCAGTGACATATTTTTGTTTGTTTGTTTGTTTGTTAACTTTCTCATTTATCGTCTTTGAACTTAAGGAAACTGAATCTCAACATTATTTTTTTAAGCTGTGAAATCTGGCAGGCTCATCTCCTCATTTCATCTCTAATTTTCATATATTCATATGGTCTCTAGTGTTTGACTTGATTACATTTGCCATGACTTGACAAAGAGTTGGTATTTTTACTATAATACAGTATTAATTATAGAGAATTTAATTTAGTTATGTTTCCATTTGAACTCTGAAAGCTCATGCAGGCCTCCAATTGATCCTTTTGTGTTGGATTAACATGGTGCCAGTCAAATGAAATGTTTTAATTTGGGGGTTTTCTTAAACTATATGAAAAATTATACATTGATTCTTTTTTTTCTTATCTAAGGATATATTCCAGAAATATTGCTATATGTTACTTTAACATTTTAACTGGGTTAATTTCCTCTATCATAAGCTTTGTGTCTTCCAGTTTGTAAGGGAATTATTTTCCCTTTTAAATCATTCTTGCCCTGTGAGCTGCCATGGAGGTTAAGTTGGCAAGAGCCATTCCAGAGGTATGAATGTGGTTAAAAACTGGTTTTTCTTTCTTTCTCTTTCCCACATGCACACAACTACAACCTAAACACACACACCACATATCACACACACACACACACACAGAAAAACACTATTAATTTGTAGCAATCCAGGGGAATTCTAGGTTTAAGAGTCTTTGTTCTGCCCATAGGAAAATGAATTTTTGTTCATGACCTTTTGTGCCAGGACTACTGTGACTGCTAAAATGCACCATGATCACCTAAGAAGCATTGCCTCTCTGCCAGAGCTCAGTTAGCAAATTAGTATTATAAATATTACCAGCAATCATATAATATCCAGCAGCAATAGAGATTTCATTTTTCTCTTCTATATTGCCAATAAAATGGTTTGTAATTGCATGTGCTCTATAAATTATTTTTTACTATCAACTTTGATCATCTCTAACCACAAGTTAAATAATTCAAGGTTAATTACAATGTCAAGTAACATGATATGTAAATATTAAAATAGTATTAATTTTTAAATATTCCTGACACCGAGGCTAATGTAAGTGAGCTATTTTTACTGTTCTTTCTGCCACTGTACTGTCTGAAGATTCTGGCCAGTATTTGAAAGCTCTTTCAACTCCAGCCTCCCTTGGATACTCTTTTATGACAAGGAAAAAGGAGGAAGCAGGATAACTTTGTGTTCTGTGTGATGAAGGACCAGAAACAACAGCATACAGATTTTTAGAAAGAATGATAACTTTTTAGAGAGAAAAGATAAAGATTATTAGCAACATTGACCTTGCAATCCAGTGACCATTCTTAAGACTAAATTGAAGAACTGAAGCAAATAACATGCTGACCCTCAAAACCACCTCATATGACCATGAAGAATATGTAGCAGTTGGGCAGAGGCCATGAGGGGTTTAGTTTTAATTATAGCAGTAACATCAGGCTCACATAACAAACTCTAAGCAGTTTCCCCAATATTTTATCTATTTTGTGTATACTAGGAGGACTGTAAATACTGTATTTTTTGGCTTGTGTCATCGCTATAGTAAGCATAAAAATTATCACCTAAACTACAATACTTTTGAGAGTGCCAGGGATACTACTACTCTTCTGGAACCACAGGCATAAACTAGGACTGACTGGGAGAAACAAGGAAACAAGAATGCATGGTCACCTAGGAATATATTTGTGGTGGAGAAGAGATCTTATCAAAGAATATGCACTAGTATGCACCTTTTGGAACCTCAGTAGTAGCTTCTAATGATTTTTCACGCAATCTAAAAATAAACCAGTTCATCTTGCAAAGTTTGGTCAGCAGTGAGATTTGTTGCCAGAGGAAAAAGTGAGAGAGTTTCACCTAAGTTTTAAACACAATGCTTTAAAAGTTGTGTTCAATAAGCAATGATGATATGGTCTAGTAAATATCAGAAATGAAGTCTCATGTATGAGTTGCAAATATGATATAAAACATTGTTGAAATATAAGTCTATAAATGGAATATTCCTAGGATGCAGTTTTTGTTCTAAGTACCTGTAGAATATTGTGGAAATTCTAATAAAAATACATGTATGGCTCATCAAACAGAAATTCCATTATGTTTCTGTTTTATGGAAGGGTGTTTATAATTAATGTCTAGTCTAGAGACTGGAGTAGTCACAGCTAGTAATACTGAGAAATTCTTTAGGTAAAAAGAAATTTGTGTTGAAAATACTATCACAATACACATAAGTACAAAGGATTAGGCTAAATTTAGTTATTTCCTTCAACTGGCCACCTTAATTTTTAAGTCTGCTTTTATGTGAAATTGTGGCATTAGACTAAAATGTAAAATTTTCCAAAGTCAGCTTATTTGATCTAGGACAAATAGTAAATACGTATATTTACTTTGAGTTTTAATTGAGTAAGTTGGCTTAAAAAGCTGAACAAGTGATATGTTGTGGCACAATCTGACTCTGTTTAGACATTCCAAGTGCAAAGTCAAGCTGTAGGTTTCATGGATCAAAGAGGGAATGCTGATATCACAACAAGGGCCTTGGTTTGTGGAACTGGTCCTGAGTGACTGGGTGTTGGTGGAACCTCTCTGAACCTCAATTTTCTCACCTATAAAAATTAAACAACTGGATTAGATTGTACTGTAGGTCTTTTCCAGCTCTGACATTTTGTATTTCTGTCCCAGAGATTCAAACCATCAAAACCATTTTGCTATCATTTGGCCAATAATCTTCCTCTTGACCTTGTAAGTATTTATGTATGAGAATGGCTTTCACTGAAATCCATAAAAAATTAACTGTTGGGCTTCCCTGGTGGCGCAGTGGTTGGGAGTCCGCCTGCCGACGCAGGGGACACGGGTTCGTGCCCCGGTCTGGGAGGATCCCACATGCCGCGGAGCGGCTGGGCCCGTGAGCCATGGCCGCTGGGCCTGCGCGTCCGGAGCCTGTCCTCCGCAGCGGGAGAGGCCACAACAGTGAGAGGCCCGCGTAACGCATAAAAAAAAAAAAAAAAAAAAAAAAAATTAACTGTTTTTAAATGAACAATGATAGGAAAATTTGGGGTTTGGATTTTTAACCTCTAAGAAGTATATCTTTCTAACAGCTTCCCTCTAAACTCTTCATGTTAGCAATAAGCTGCACATAGTGTCATTCTCTAGGTAGTGTGTTTCAGCTGCATTTTTATTTCACTTTTACATGAGAAAATAATCAAAGTTGACTCATAAGAATTCACTTTCTGGAGAAATATAGAGGAAATTTCTGATTTTTCTCCAGAGGTACATTTGCCAGGGGCAAGTGAGATTCCATATGCTGTGTGGAATTCAAAGAGAAACTGCTTTTGATTTTTTTTCACACACAAACTACCCTATTTCAGATGTTTTGAAGAATGCCTGCCTGAAAAGGAGCTGCAAAATGATTATAAAATTATTTTGGTATCATTTACTGGAGAAAAATGCACAGTATTTACTAACATATTATCATACCAGCATATATAAAAAAGGAAGCTAGTAAAGTTGCTAGTTACTAGCATATCATTGAAAGCAACTGATTCTGGAATCTAAAATAATAAAACAAACACACATATATAACAAAACAGAAATCGTTCACAGATAGAGAACACACTAGTGGTTACCAGAGGGGAGAGGGGTGGGGGGAGGGGTGAAATAAGTAAAAGGGATTGAGGGGTACAAACGACTAGATATCAAATAAATAAATACAAGGATATATTGTAGAGCACAGTGAATATAGTCAATATTTTATAACTTTGTATGGAATATAATCTATAAAAATATTGAATCACTATGTTGTACACTTAAAACTAATATCATACTGTAAGTCAACTATACTTCAATAAAAATAATTAGGTTATTACAAGATATTACTTTGCTGTACACCTGAAACATTGTAAATCAATGTATAGTTAAATTTAAAAAACGAATAAAAAATAAAATTGCAATGAATAAATAAATAAAACATGCAAGCAAGCAAGCAACTGAGTGAACAGAAAGGTTCGTTATATCTCTTTTTCTTGCTTGAAATGACTTCCACACTCAACTGTTACACTTAGCTATGTGTTTTCTAAGATCCTGATCTTTCTCTGTAACACTTTACAATTATTAATAGTCCATTAAAATTTACAATATACAATCATAATTATAAATGCACGTAATCTTGGTTTTGTGATGACAAACTTGAACATAATTCAAGTGATTTGTTCACTTGTAAGTGTTACACCCTCCTTAGTAATTCTAACAATGTACTAGAGAATGAGAGCTGTGTAGGCACTAAATAAGTCCCTACTGACAGAGGCTATGCATAGCAGGACTGCTTGTGGGTGCAAGTTCAGTTATACAAAGCATTTATTAAACCAGATCCACCACTGCAGGATGTTACTGAATTTTCTGAGGCTTGAATATAATACGCATTAATAAAGTCTCTACTGAAGCATAGAGAGTGAGAAACTGCCCCAAGAATAGATACCCTCTTGGTGTGAACCTATAAATCTCTCCTTTTAAAATTGGTGCTCTTTAGACTGAATTCTAATAACACAATAAAACAGCTGAACATAATTGGTTCAATTTATTTCCTGCTATACAATTTTATGTATCTTTTCTTTAGTTGTGGCTATTTTTATGATACTAATGGAAAGGACTTTGCCTGGTATAGCATCTTGTGCATCATATTCTAAAACCTTTTTTTCCTGGAACCTTAAGAACAATGAAATGTACACGATGATGCAGAGATGCCTACAATATGAATCACTGTAGAATGCTACATAAACTGTTCTCTCAACAAGTAATGAAATATCATCTCTAAGTATTCCAAATATAATCAGATTGTTGTAGCATATTTTTTCAAAGCATCTTTTTTTTTCTAAACTCAGAGAATGCCATGCAAAACCTTGAAAGTACTCATTCATGGCTAAAGCAGAAACATAAACATACATTTTTTACCAACTGGAATTTAATCATTTAGTCACAACTTGTTATGTTAAAAAATATATAATTGTCCAAGAAACGTCCTTAAGCCTTGGATTGACTCTTCTGATTTTTAAGTCTGAACTAAACATAAAAGCTACATCCTATGACATGATGAAAACACAGTTCTGGATATACAGCTGTTACAAAGCAATGCTGACACCTACAGAGAATGTATGCAAATATCCAAGTTTAAGTGGTATGTACTTCATTGATTGGTATTAATCCTTTAAATTCCAGCTATCTTGATGTGCAAAAACAAAACATCTTAAGTTGGATTGCAGCATTTAAAAATGTTATTTGAGTTAAAATTAAAAGGATATTTTATTGTCTGTTCAATAAACTTAATTGTTTTAACATTATTATTTGAGTGTAAAATCAAAATGATTTGGTTATTTTAATAATCAAGGGTGGAATTTATCTTACCAGCACCATTGCTATGGGGCCATCTGCTAATGTCAGCTGATGACCTGTGTGAAATATGCTCACAATGAAAAACAAACAAATGTGTTTTTTCTTTTTCCTCCTGCATTTGTGTAGTACTTCTAGTGAGGAAAGAGAGCTAGTTGCCTCTTTCTGGGAGAATTAAGATAGGGTGTTCCCAAATCTATTACTGGAGGCCAGGAAGAAGCATATTGCCCCTTATCCAGTATTCTCTCTAATGCTCTTCACCTCCATGCTGTAGAAGAACTATTCCCCTCAAATTAAAGCACATGTGAATTTGGTCCAATGAATATCTTTTATGTAGACAAAACTCAATACTCTCTTTAATTAGCATTAGCCAAAGGAAGGCAAAAACCAAATTCTTTATTAAACAAGTATTGGAGTGCCTAGTTGTCTGGGGGGTGGGGAGAAATCAGGCTCCTGCACTGATGCATAATGAGAGTCCACTGATTCCAGTTTAAGGCTCAGTATCCAACTAGCTACTCTGATAAAAAATATCCTATCTATTTTCAATAAAAATCCTGAAGAATAACTTTTCAAATGAAAGTTCAGCAGCTTTATAAAGAAAAAGTAGGGAGACCTTCAAGATGGCAGAGGAGTAAGATGTGATCACCTTCCTCCCCACAAATACATCAGAAATATGTCTACATGTGGAACAGTTCCTACAGAACACCTACTGAACACTGGCAGAAGACCTCAGACTTCCCAAAAGGCAAGAAACTCCCCACGTACCTGGATAGGGCAGAAGAAAATGCAGAGACAAAAGAATAGGGACGGGGTCTGCACTTCTGGAAGGGAGCTGTGAAGGACTAAAAGTTTCCACACACTAGGAAGCCCCTTCACTGGTGGAGATGGGGTGTGTGTGGCGGGGGGCGGGGGGAAGCTTCAGAGTCAAGGAGGGGAGCACAGCAACAGGGGTGCAGAGGGCAAAATGGAGAGATTCCCGCACAGAACATCACTGGTGACCAGCCTGAGAGGCTTGTCTGCTCACCAGCCGGGATGGGCAGGAGCTGGGAGCTGAGGCTCAGGCTTCGGAGTTCATATCCCAGGGAGAGGACTGGGGTTGGCTGCATGAACACTGTCTGAAGGGGGCTAGTGTGCCACAGCTAGCCAGGAGGGAGTCCAGGAAAAATTCTGGAACTGCCTAAGAGGCCATTGTTTCAGGGTGCATGAGGAGAGGAGATTCAGAGCACCACCTAAAGAAGCTCCAGAGACGGGTGTGAGCTGTGGCTATCAGCACAGACACCAAAGACGGGCATGAAATGCTAAGGCAGCTTCTGCAGCCACCAAGAAGCCTGTGTGCAAGCACGGGTCACTATCCACACAACCCCTCTCCTGAGACCTTGTTACAGCCCACCACTGCCAGGGTCCCGTGATCCAGAGACAACTTCCCCTGGAGAACACATGGCATGCCTCAGGCTGTTGCCACATCATGCTGGCCTCTGCCACTGCAGGCTTGCCCCTCATTCTGTACGCCTCCCTCCTCCCAGCCTGACTGAGCCAGAGCCCCCTAGCCAGCTGCTTCTTTAATCCCATCCTGTCTGGGCAGGAACAGATGCCCTCAGGTGACCTACATGCAGAGCCAGGGCCAATCCAAAACTGAACCCCAGGAGCTGTGGGAACAAAGAAGAGAAAGGGAAATTCCTCCCAGCAGCCTCAGGAGCAGCAGATTAAATCCTCACAATCAACTTGATGTACTCTCCATATGTGGAATACCTGAATAGACAATGAATCATCCCAAATTTGAGGTGGTGGACTTTGGGAGCAACTGTAGACATGGGGTTTGCTTTCTGCATCTAATTTGTTTCTGGTTTTATGTTTATCTGAGTTTAGTATTTAGAGTTTATTATCACTGGTAGATATGTTTATTAAATTGTTGCTCTCTCCCTCATTTTTTTTAATATATATATATTTTTTTCCTTTTTCTCTTTTTGTGAGTGTGTATATGAATGCTTCTTTGTGTGATTTTGTCTGTATAGCTTTGCTTTACCATTTGTCCTAGGGTTCTGTCTGTCCGTTTTTTTTTTGGTTTTTTTAAGTATAGTTTTTAGCGCTTGTTATCATTGGTAGAATTGTTTTTTGGTTTGGTGATCTCTTCCTTCATTCTTTCCTTTTTTAATACTTTTTTTTTAATTTTTGATAATTTTTAAAAACTTTTTTATTTTAATAGATATTTTTCTCTTTCTTTCTTTCTTTCTTTCTTTCTTTCTTTCTTTCTTTCTTTCTTTCGTTCTTTCTTTCTTTATCCCTTCTCTTCTTAGCCATGTGGCAACAGTGTCTTGGAGCTCCAGCCAAGTATCAGGCCTGGGCCTCTGAGGTGGGAGAGCCGAGTTCAGGACATAGGTCCACCAGAGATCTCCTGGCTCCACATAATATCAAATGGCGAAAGCTCTCCCAGAGATCTCCATCTCAACGCTAACACCCAGCTCCACTCAACGACAAACAAGCTACACTGCTGGACACCCTACAGCAAACAGCTAGCAAGACAGGAACACAACCCCAACCATTAGCAGAGAGGATGCCTAAAATCATAATAAGTTCACAGACACCCCAAAACACCACCGGACACAGTCCTGCCCAGCAGAAAGACAAGATCCAACTTCATCCACCAGAACACAGGCACTAGTCCCCTCCAGCAGGAAGCCTACACAACCCACTGAACCAACCTTAGCCACTGAGGGCAGACACCACAAACAACGGGAACTATGACCTGCAGTGTGCAAAAAGGAGACCCCAAACACAGCAAGATAAGCAAAATGAGAAGAGAGCTAAACACACAATAGATGAAGGAGCAAGGTAAAAACTCACCAGACCAAAACAAATGAAGAGGAAATAGGCAGTCTACCAGAAAAAGAATTCAGAGTAATGATGGTAAAGATGATCCAAAATCTTGGACATAGAATGGAGAAGAATACAAGAAATGCTTAACAAGGACCTACAAGAACTAAAGAGCAAACAAACAATGATGAACAACACAATAAATGAAATTAAAAATTCTCTAGAAGGAATCAAGAGCAGAATAACTGAGCCAAAAGAATGGATAAGTGACCTGGAAGATAATATAGTGGAAATAATTACCACAGAGCAGAATAAAGCAAAAAGAAAGAAAAGAATTGAGGACAGGTTTAGAGACCTCTGGGACAACATTTAACACATGAACATTCAAATTATAGGGGTCCTAGAAGAAAAAGAAAGGCACTGAGAAAATATTTGAAGAGATTATAGTTGAAAACTTCCCTAATGTGGGAAAGGAAATAGTCAATCAAGTCCAGGAAGCACAGAGAGTCCCAAACAGGATAAATCCAAGGAGAAACATGTCAAGACACATATTAACCAAACTATCAAAAATTAAATACAAAGAAAAAATATTAAAAGCAGCAAGGGAAAAACAAGAAATAACGTACAAGGGAATCCCCATAAGGTTAACAGCTGATCTTTCAGCAGAAACTCTGCAAGCCAGAAGGGACTGGCAGGACATATATAAAGTGATGAAAGGGAAAAACCTACAACCAAGATTACTCTATCCAGCAAGGATCTCATTCAGATTCGACAGAGAAATTAAAACGTTTGTGGACAAGCAAAAGCTAAGAGAATTCAGCACCATCAAACAAGCTTTACAACAAATGCTAAAGGAACCTCTCTAGGCAGGAAACACAAGAGAAGGAAAAGACCTACAGTAACAAACCCAAAGCAATTTAAAAAATGGGAATAGGAACATACATATCGATAATTACCTTAAATGTAAATGGATTAAATGCTCCAACCAAAAGACATAGACTGGCTGAATGGATACAAAAACAAGATCTGTATATATGCTGTCTACAAGAGACCCATTTCAGACCTAGGGACACATACAGACTGAAAGTGAGGGGATGGAAAAAGATATTCCATGCAAATGCAAATCAAAAGAAAACTGGAGTAGCAACTCTCATATCAGACAAAATAGGTTTTAAAATAAAGACTACTACAAGAGGCAAAGAAGGACACTACATAATGATCAAGGGATCGATCCAAGAAGAAGATATAACAATTGTAAATATTTATGCACCCAACATAGGAGCACATCACTACATAAGGCAAATGTTAACAACCATAAAAGGGGATATGCACAGTAGCAAAATCATAGTAGGGGATTTCAACACCCCACTTTCACCAATTTCCAGATCATCCAAACTGAAAATAAATAAGGAAACACAAGCTTTAAATGATACAGTAAACAAGATGCACTTAATTGAAATTTATAGGACATTCCATCCACAAACAACAGAATACACTTTTTTCTCAAATGCTCATGGAACATTCTCCAGGATAGATCATATCTTGGGTCACAAATCAAGCCTTTGTATTTTTAATAAAATTGATATTGTAAGAAGTATCTTTTCCGACCACAACATTATGAGACTAGATATTAATTACAGGAAAAAAACTGTAAAAAATACAAACACATGGAGGCTAAACAATACATTACATAATAACCAAGAGATCACTGAAGAAATCAAAGAGGAAATAAAAAATTACCTAGAAACAAATGACAATGGAAACACGATGACCCAAAACCAATGGGATGCAGCAAAAGCAGTTCTAAGAGGGAAGTTTATAGCAGTACAATCTTACCTCAAGAAACAAGAAACATCTCAAATAAACAACCTAACCTTACACCTAAAACAATTAGAGAAAGAAGAGCAAAAAAACCCCCAAAGTTAGCAGAAGGAAATAAATCATAAAGATCAGATCAGAAATAAATGAAAAAGAAATGAAGGAAACAATAGAAAAGATCAATAAAACTAAAAGCTGGTTCTTTGAGAAGATTAACAAAATTGAAAAACCATTAGCCAGACTCATCAAGGAAGAAAGGGAGAAGACTCACAGTATACTACAATGCCACAGTAATCAAGACAGTATGGTACTGGCACAAAAACAGAAATATAGACAATGGAACAGGATAGAGAGCCCAGAGATAAACCCACACACCTATGGTCACCTTATCTTTGACAAAGGAGACAAGAATATAGAATGGAGAAAAGACAGCCTCTTCCATAAGTGGTGCTGGAAAAACTGGACAGCCACATGTAAAAGAATGAAATTAGAACACTTCCTAACACCATACACAAAAATAAACTCAAGATGGATTAAAGACCTAAATGTACGACTGAACACTATAAAACTCTTAAAGGAAGACATAGGCAGAACACTCTATGACATAAATCACAGCAAGATTCTTTTTGACTCACCTCCTAGACTAATGAAAATTAAAATGAACAACTGGGGCCTAATGAAACTTTAAAACTTTTGCACAGCAAAGGAAACCATAAATAAGAAGAAAACAGAAACCTCAGAATGGAAGAAAATATTTGCAAAAGAAGCAACTGTTGGAGGATTAATCTCTAAAGTATCCAAGCAGCTCAGGCAGCTCAATATCAAAAAAACAAACAACCCAATCCAAAAATGGGCAGAAAACCTAAAGGAACATATCTCCAAAGAAGACATACAGATTGCCAACAAACCCATGAAAAGATGCTCAACATCACTAATCATTAGAGAAATGCAAATCAAAACCACAATGAAGTATCACCTCACACAAGTCAGAATGGCCATCGTAAAAAAATCTGCAAACAATAAATGCTGGAGAGGGTTTGGAGAAAAGGGAACCCTCTTGCATTCTTGGTGGAAATGTAAATTGATACAGCCATTATGCAGAACAGTATGGAGGGTTCCCTAAAAAACTAAAAATAGAACTACCATACAACACAGCAATCCCACTATTGGGCATACACCCTGAGAAAACCATAATTCAAAAAGAGTCATGTACCAGAATGTTCATTGCAGCTCTATTTACAATAGCCAGGACATGGAAGCAACTTAAGTGTCCATCGACAGATGAATGGATAAAGAAGATGTGGCACCTGTACAGAATGGAATACTTACTCATCCATAAAAAAAATGAAATTGAGTTATTTGTAGTGAGATGGATGGACCTAGAGCCTGTCATACAGAGTGCAGTAAGTCAGAAAGAGAAAGGCAAATACTGTATGCTAACACATATATATGGAATATAAAATAAAACAACAAAAAATGGTTCAGAAGAACCTAGGGGCAGGACACGAATAAAGACACAGACGTAGAGAATGGACTTGAGGACACGGGGAGGGGGAAAGGTAAGCTGGGACGGAGTGAGAGAGTGGCATGGACTTATATACACTACCAAATGTAAAACAGATAGCTAGTGGGAAGCAGCCACATAGCACAGGGAGATCAGCTCGGTGCTTTGTGACCACCTAGAGGGGTGGGAAAGGGAGGGTGGGAAGGAGACACAAGAGGGAGGGGATATGGGGATATATGTGTATGTATAGTTGATTCACTTTGTTATACAGCAGAAGCTAACACACCATTGTAAAACAATTCTACTGCAATAAAGATGTTAAAAAATAAAAAATTTAGGTCCTAGGTAACTGAAATTAAAGACAGATAAAATGAGAAAAAAAAAGGAAAAGTAGAAAACTCTCCTGAGAGACAATAAAGCTGATGTATATGAATAAAAGAAACATGTTCCTGAATAAAAACATGGATTAGTATAGAGATGTTAATTACCTCCTAATTAACTTGTAGTTTTTATATAATTACAGAAAATCTCCAGTGGAGTTTTATTTGCTTAAGCTTGTTAGAAATTGTATAAGTCAGGGTTTTCCAGAGAAACAGTACTGATAGGAGACATATACATATATCTCTGAGACTCACACACATTGGAGAGGGCAGTCTCCTTTACTCAATCTGTTGATTCAAATGTTTGTCTCATTCAGAAATACCCTCATAGACACACCCAGAGTAATGTTTAACCAAATATCTGGGCACCCCCTGGTCCAGTCAATAAGTTTAACTATCATAGAAGTTCATGGGTAAAACTAGCTAAGAGCATTTTGCACAAGAAGACTCATAACAGAACAGTCTTAGCAAATAATTATATGCCTAAAGAAGTGTATATTCCATAATATATACTTTATGCCATATTAAATATATATAATATGAAGTCAAAATAATTAAAACAATGTAGCACTACATAGGCAGACACTTAGAAAGAACAGAATCTATAGTTTGTAAGTAGACTGGTATCACAAACTATTGTGAAAAGAACAATTGGTCAACAAAATGGTGTTAAAAATTGATTTCTAGGCCTGCATACTGCAAAAAAAAAATTGATTTCTTAGCTTACTAAATTAGGAAAAATATAGAGAAAATATGCAGAATGTAAATTGCATATATCATCTGGTCTTGAGATATGAATGAAGAGATCATAAACTAAAATGAAATTGAAAAGTAAAGAGTGATTGAATTAAGACCCCAAAAAGTTGAAATTGCTATGTGTTACAAATATGCCATGTGAATTAAAACAAAAATATCAAAGCTGAGGAAAATATTTACAATGATTATAAAAAATCAAAACCTATAAGGAAAATCCAAAATGTCCAGTTGAAAACTAGGCAAGGATTATAAAAGGGCCATTTCAGAAAAATTAATACAAATATTTAATAAATAAAAGAAAGCATTGTTCACTATCACTAGTATTTAACCAAATAAATTCTAGTTAATGTGATAATACTTTTTCGGAAATTAAAGTTGTCAAAGATTAAAAGTAGATTATATTCACTATTGGGTAGGTATGTATATGGTGAGAATACATACTCTTATATACTGCTGATAGAATATTAACATAGTAAAACCTTCTGAAAAGATAATGTATGGATTAATGCTCATAATTTTTGATATTATTTTCACTATATGCTTTTATTCTTATTGAATTATGCTAAGAACTATATTCTAAGGAAATAACAAAAGTAGCTTAAGATATTAATACAAGTAAGAACATTCACTTAAGCACCACAAAATTGGGAACTGTCTAAATGTTCAACAGTTGAGAAATGGTGAAGGTGATTTTGCTGCTTCCATAAGGTAGAATATTATGTAGCTATTAAGAAAATATTTTCAAGGAAATTTTAACATGTAAGACAGAAAATTCACTGAGATAAGAAATATGGCTGTAATATAGGGTAAAGTCAGGATGGGGAAGATCTGTTTGGGTTAAGAACTTAACTTGTGTGTGCTAACGTTTAGCTGAATGAGAAGTATCCAAACAGATTGGCAATTGAATACGTGAGACCTGAGCACAGAGGAGATATAAATTGGAGAGTTAACATATCTTGCCAACCTTTTTATTTCTGTTTCTAGCGTCTCTGGTCATTCTGGCTAAAACTCTTTGTGTAGGGATTGACTTTTTTTTCCATATGCTGTCCCTTTCCACTGGAAAAATTTAATCTACTTTATCAAATTCTATGAGTTACTCCTTCATAGTAATATATTTACTTAATGGAGTATTTAATATTCCATTCAGTGGACTGACATTTTCATTGTCATGAATGACATGAACTGTGGCAATATATTCCTCCACATCCTCTACACTAGATAATCTTCCAAAACCATCAGCTCTATTATGTCTCTCTCTTTCTCGATATCTTCAATGGATTCTCATTGCTTATAACATTAAAAATCCCACATTAGCTTTAGCAAACATTTACTGTATTGTCACAAGACCAACCTCGGATTATTTGTTCCCACGGGCTGTAATGTCTTCCTCTCTTCTATAACACTAAATCTTATTCATATTTCAAGAATCACATAAAATATCTTATCCTATATGGTACCATTTTTCAATCCCCACAGACAAAAATTTCCTCACACAGAACTTTTCATGGTTCCTATTTTTACTTTTCGGTTACATATATCCCATACTAACCTATATTTTGCTCATTTGTTAAATATTTTACTTCATCTCCTAATTCTAAGTTATTTTTAGCAAAATCGGAGACTTTTAAACATTCCTATCTTTAGCAGATCTCCCGGGGTTTAAAACAAAACAAAATGCAACAACAAAAATAATAAAACAAAACAAAAAACAAGGGAGTGACAGTTTGACTAATATAAATAAAGACATTAACACATACAAATTAGTTTCTTATGTTACAGAAGAGAAAACCTGTTCCTTTCCCATGTCTATGGGGCTTTTACAAAGCTGGTTGGCAACACACATAAAAACCTTAATACATTCCAAACAGCAAAATAATGTGCAAGACCACTTTCTTTGATCACACTGTAAAAAATAAAAGGAAATAAAAATTAATAATAAATTGGCAAAAAAAGAAAAAAAAATTCAGATGTTTTGAGATTAAAAAAATAAATCTAATTAATTTTTGAGTGAAATTTAATAAAATTAGAATAAAACTACATACTATCAAAAAGCATTACAATGAGAAAAATAAATTTTAAACTTTATGAGATATTGCCTAAGCTCTTCACTAAAAAATACTTCATGTGGAAGATATAGTGCCTTAGCTTGCTCAATATTCATTTCAACTTTCAGTCAGGGGGGCTTTCTGAATGACAGGAGCTAGAAAGCTAAAGCCTACTTTTACATGACTTCCTCACAACTAGATTTTTGGATGTGAAATTGGTTCTTCTAAGAGATGCACTCTTGTGAGTTTTAGAACAGCACTGTTCAATAGAAATTTAATCTGAGCACACATGCAATTTTAAATCTTCTAGTAGGCACATTATAAACAGTAAAAAGAAAACAGATGAAATTAATTTTTAATACTGCATTTTACTTTATGCAGTATATTCAAAATACTGTTGTTTTAACATGTAATTAATATTTAAAAATTGGAATGTTTTACATTCTTTTTTTTTTCCCATTTAGTCTTTGAAGTCTGGTGTGTATTTTAAACTTAGAGTACATCTCCATTTGAACTAATCACATTTCAAATGCTCAGCAGCCACATGCGGCTAATGACTACCGTGCTGGGCAGCGGAGCTCTAAATAATGAAAACAGGGAGAAGCAGTTTCCTGCTGTAGAGGCAGTTTCTCCTGGTAGACACTGTGGTAGAGAAGTTGGGTTTTCTGCAGGGGAAATAGATGAAGTGGTGATAGCAACTTGCTGATTTCTGGATCAAAGCTAAGTAGTGCGTTCATGAAGTCAGCATTTCCAGCAATTGGCATCCCAATTCCTCCCTTTCTGATTGTATCAAATGTGGTACCTCCCTAACAGGCTGGTTCTGTGGTCTTCGTCTGGGGTCATTCCTGCTGGATCAGAATCAAGCTTGCTTCTTCAGGCCTTCCAATGTCTAAGTGTACAATCCCAACAGATTTCTTTTTGCTTAAAATAGAAGTTTTTCCTCCTGCAACTAAACTCCAAATGATATACTACATTATAATAAATCTTCTCAGGCTTAAAAAGTAGAAGTACATATGCTGAGAATTTTTAACTGTTTTTAAACCCAACTTCAATAAGATGAGTATAAAATGTAAAAGAAATCAATTAATAGAAAGATAAATTAACTAAAGAAAATCATTTTTACTAGTCTAATAAGTAAATAAAACCTAATTGGAAATTAGGCATAAAGCATAAAAGCATAAAAATGAAAACAGCATGAGTTGTACAATAAAAAACTAGAAAATTATAATAAAACACTTGTTTACATCAGTCTTTGTAAATTTTAAAATCTTAATCAAACTAATGAAATGAAGGTCATAATTTTCTAAGAAAAATGAAATTATCAAATTTGATTCAAGATACAGTAAAAACCTGAATATCCATGAAAGAACCAGGCATCTCAAAAGATAGAATATCATCATTCTACAAAGGAACTTCTACTAATGGAAAAGTCACTCTAATCCCTGTACCAGATGTACCAGTTGGAAAAGTTTGAAAAAAATTAAAAAGTCAGCTGAGCAGAGACTAGAGTCTTTAAATTCTTTAGGTTGCATGCTGTTAAGGCTCCAAAGTTTAGAGCATGCAGCAATCAGAAATATTCATAAAAGTTAGTGGGGAAAACTCATAATCTCAGTGATGAAAAGTATAATCTAAGCGTTCAAAAAGGTCTGTACATATGATTTATCTTAGAGCAAACAGGGTATTGATACAGAAAAACAGTTGATGCTTATGGGTAGATAATGTTTGACAGTTTAAAAGAAGCAAAATCTTTCTCCAACTTACTGTCATTGCCAAGATGAGTGTACCTTTCAATTCAGCTAACCAACAAAGTAGATGATAAAGTTACTCAGAAAGAAAGATAGGCTATCTAGCATGTGATTTATGAATTAGAAATTAATGTTTTACTCACCATTCCTTAATTACTAAAAAAAGTCATTATACAGAGCCTACTGTATCCAGCACTGTGCTCATGAAAGGGTGATAAAACATTGTAAAATGTTCAAAAGATTCATACTTATTTCTTTAGACATCATTTTATAGTTATGGACCCATTTTGAATTTCCATTACAGCCAAATAATCAGCTTCTGGATAACTATATTCACATTACATAAAACATATTTTGCTTCATGTAAGAAATCATGTCTTTGCCTCTTTATTCCCTAGAGTACATAACAGAATGCTGTTTGAATTGAGTTGGAAATAAAATAAAATTGAATTTAATACCCTGCATTGGTTTACTTTGTGAGTAATAAAATAATACCAACACCACCAGCAACAAATTCTACCATATAATCTTAATCTTCACAGTTAACCTGTTACTAATTTCTCTCTGAGTAATTAGACAGCTTCTGAGTGACCACATCTGTTGCTGGTGTAAGAGACAAGAGAACATCAGGAGAGTGATCTGGATGTTTTTGGTCAGTTCCCCTTCATCCATTATGTAGAAGAAATTGCCTTTATCCATACTCTTTTGTCTGTGGAGACACAGCTGAGCAATGCTGCTCCCAAGATCTGACTACAAAGAACTTCAAGTACTTTCTAAAGTACGAACACTTACAAACACTCCAAAGAATTTGTGCCAACCGGAGACTCAGTCATCTGACTCAAATCCTAAATCAGAAACTGAGAAAGAAAATTCAGACTAAACCCAAAGAAAATGACTATAGCTAAGAGTCATACTGGCTACCTGGCACTCATGCAGGTCTCCAAGGTAAGAACAGATTCAATTATTTTAGAAATGAGAGAGTAGGACATGATCTATGATCATTTCAATTGTTATGATTCTGATGATCCATGCCAACAGTTTCATTAAAAGAGTCTAATAGCTGATGTTTTAAAAATTAAAACAAGTTTTCTGACTACGTCACCTCACTCTATACATTTGTTTAGTTGAATTATATTGGTTGACTAATTGAAATTACATTTTCTAAATTACTAATCACAAAATTTGAAACTACATCAGTATTGCCAAATATGATGGAGAAAAATATCATCTAATTCCCTATTTTTTCTTATGATATTCTTTAGTTTAAAAACCAATTTACAAGAATTTTAGGAAGCTAGATCCATAAGAATAGAACTATTTAGACTAAATTCCCTCCCTAAAAGAAAGAGAGAAAAGATAATCATAGCAAACAAATTACATACTATATGGCCAAATATAATCAATTTTGTGCTCAGTTGATTGAGAAAAGATTTCTATAGTCAATAATTATTCAATATCTTTGTATGGTAACTATTGTGACAATTATTTTGAAATGTATAGAAATATCAAATCACTATGCTGTGTAACAGGGACTACATAGTGTTATAGGTCAATTATACTTCAATAACAAATAAGCAAACTGATAGAGATTAGATTCGTGGTTACCAGAGTCAGGCGTGGGGGAGGGTGAATTGGATAAAGGTGGTCAAAAGGCACAAACTTCTAGTTATAATATAAGTACTAGGGATGTAATGTACAACATTATTAGTATAATTAACACTGCTCTGTGTTATATATGAAAGTTGTTAAGAAAGTAAATCCTAAGAGTTCTCGTCACGAGGGAGAAATATTTTTTTTCTATTCCTTTAATTTTGTACCTATATGAGACAATGAATGTTCCCTAAACTTACTGTGGTAATCATTTCATGATATGTAAGTCAAATTATTATGCAGCACACCTCAAACATACAGTGCTGCATGTCAATTATAGCTCAATAAAACTGGAAAGAAAACTTTAAATTAAAGAAATTTTTAAATGTTTAAAAAATGAAATATTTTATTATTATCTGGGTAGAGTTTATCCAATGGAATCTTTAGGACATAATGAGAATCACTCTCACACTCAAATCTCAGAAAAATTACATGTGTAGGTAATAAGTCTTAAGAGATTGTCAAAAAGTTTGAGATTCAATTAAATTAAATACATTTACTTAGTCTGGGGGATATAAATTTTATAAATAAGTATAAAGTATAAAAAATAAATAAAATAGATACCCAAGAAAATATTTATTTGATCACAGAATCTTGCCCTTTTTTTTGAGGAAGCGTTTTTTTTTTTTGATTGAACTCATGTTTCTTGGAACATTTTTAAATGTCATAGCACTAAGGAGGTACGGAGCACTTCAGTTTTTCTAAGTGAGGATAAATTTATAATTCCCAAAGCAACTATAGTCCTGAAATGTTGAAAAACTATATATAAGTGTTAAGTGTAAAACTGTTTTAAAATGTGTATTATTTATACCAAACACCCTAATGTAAACAATGCATTAATATGTTCACTACTGTTATTTCTATTAACAATAGAAAGATTAAAATACACAAAGTTATAAAATATATGTGAAATTTAAGAAAAAATGGAAGGTTATTACCCAAAGTAAAATGTAAAGAGAGAATATTTTTCATAAATAAGGCCAAGTAAGATAAACAGGATTTAGACACACCAAAGGAAGCAGAAAGGTACTTGCTTTTTCCTCTTTCATTCTCCCTCATATTCTCTTTTAAGGTACAAGACCCCCATGAACACTCTTCCCTCATTCTCTAAAGTGAAAGCTATCACTTTTCATAGAACATCTATAAGCTTTCATTTGTTCATCATATAAGGTATTTATCACATTTGATCAAGTTACTTCTGACATCCACCTTACTAAATTGTACATTCAGGGTGATGACCATATGTCATTCATTTTTCTGTGCCTATGTTTTCCTGTTAATATATATTGATCTCAAACAACTAGGCATCATTATAAAAGTTATAGTTGTTACAACTAAATTTATCAGAATGCCAGCTGCTGTGCTATGTGCTTTGAGAGTTAAGGCCATGATATTCTCATTCAAACCGTATGTACTTATTTATGCATTTATATATTATGCATTTATATTTATGCATTGAAATATACTTAACTAATTATTTAATGTCTTAATTTAAGGAACTAAACTAAGCATAGTTGCTTTATGGGATTAATTAAAATATAGTAAAATTGTATCATTCTAAAATTTGAGTATATAAAATTTGCAAAAATAGTTGCTTAAAAAATGTCAAATAACTGTCCAGTTTTATTTGTAATATATAGTCATTTTCTTTTTTCTTTAATACTTAGCTTATATCATCATTGAACTTTTCACACTTTTCCATTTATTTGTATGCATTTTAATTTTCTTTAGTGTAGTAACTGACTGCAATGAAATATCTAGAAAATTTGAAGAAAACTTTCTAAAGATATATTTTAAAAAATATTTTCACCCTCCCAAACTTGAATTAATACTGTGATCTGAAAAAAGAAAAAGTATTCTACGAGCCTTGCTGAGGTTCTTTTCTGTCATTTTCTGTAGTTCCTATAGGGACTCAGACTTGACGAGGAAATTTATGTTGGCTAACAACTTCTGGTTCTCACTAGAGGTCGCCGGATGTCAAATAACTGACCAGCCAACAAGGACATAGTTGCCAAATGTAGTCTGCGTAAAGCATCCTTTTTGTACAGTATGGGTAGTGCCTCACACAGCATGCCAATTAGAACACCATACTCTAAAACATATTAAGGCCAATTAGTGCCTAGCTCCTGCACTAATTCTGTCTTTGAAACTAAGAGCTTCAATGTTATGTGGCCTTTGAAGACCTGGCAGAAAAACAAGATCTGAAGGATTGGTATAACATTCTTTAGAGCAAATGCGTCAATGTAGTTAAGATTATCTGATGACTTAGGTTATTATTATATTTTCTCTCTTTTATGAAGTGCTAGACATATTTAATGAGCATCACAATCAATATTATAAATTCAACTTTTACAAAATCAATAATTCTTTGAGTTTACTTATGTTGCTAGAAAAGGATGTGACATCATCCTGTCCTTTACTCAACACACTTGAGTAGGTTCCACAGGCAAATATTCATCTGATGATCTCAATTTCCAAATTTCATCATATACAGTACTTTCAGTGTTCAAATTCTGATGTGGAGCTCATACTTTTTTTTTTTTTTTGCAGTACGCGGACCTCTCACTGTTGTGGCCTCTCCTGTTGTGGAGCACAGGCTCTGGACGCGCAGGCTCAGCGGCCATGGGTCACGGGCCCAGCCGCTCTGCGGCATGTGGGATCTTTCCCGGACCAGGGCACGAACCTGCGTCCTCTGCGTCGGCAGGCGGACTCTCAACCACTGCACCACCAGGGAAGCCCCTGGAGCTCATACTTTTGATTTTTTGCCCATCATATTAACTAGAACATTAATAAAATAATGCTTAAAATATATACAAAAATATCTCACAACTATACATCCTCAGGAGAAATTTTAAATGGAGAAATCATTCAAAAAACATACCCTAAAATGAGTGATAAGGTTAAAGGGTTAATCTTATGGAAAAATATATTATGACAATTGGGGAAAAACAGACTTCATCTTCGAAATTCAAAATTAGAAATTTAAAACTTAGAAATTCAAAAGCCACAGAAAATCTTTCAGATCAAAAGAAATAATCACTTCAGCCTATAGTACTTGACATGTGAAAGAAACAACTAATTTTGCAATAAAATAAGTTCTATTGAGCTAAACGAAAATTTATCATCAGATTATTCACTTTACTATTTATTATTTTGGGAAATTATTTATTAAAAATAACTCAGATAACTGACGTCAAAACAGTAAATATAGATTTAACTAGGGGCAAGTGAGTTTTGGGGGGGTAACAAGAATACAATTTAGTAACTGGTCTGCTCTGATATTGTTTTTTGTATAGTTAAGATCATTAACAAAAGATATGAAGAGCTTATTGTTTTATGATCATTTTATTATTCTTGGAGAGCATGTCCTGTGAACTGAGGCATTTATGTACTGGGTTATTAGAATAAAATGGCTAGTAAAAGATTCTACTACATATTGAATTAATTGCTCTACTAATTGTTTTCCTGTCTTACTAGTAATTAAGAGCAAACAGCTCAGGTTCTCTACATGTGGCCTGATGATTTCAAAAGAGAAAGCCATAAACTTTGCACTGATTTTAAAGCCAAACACATGACATTTTCCATCTCTCATAGCAATTGTTATTAGAGAGTAAGAAAACAAAGGAGAACCAACTCATTTTTACAGGTTCAAGAAATGTTTAAAACTTGTTATTCATTTTGAAATTATTAAAGCATTTTCTCTCAAAACGGAGCTGTATTTAGAAATTGGTCTCGCAATATAATTTAATTACTTTTTAGTTTGTTGTTGGAACCCACATGAATGAAACTTTTTTTAATCCTTCTGAAGAAAAGTGAGAGAGAGAAAAAAAGGTAGCAACCCACTACATTTCTGTTACCACCAGAGTACTTAACAGTGAGGATTTGGTACTAAGCACAGCCTTAAAAATGAACTGTGACCACAGTCACAGATGGTGTTTTTGGAGTAGTTCTAATAATTTGGAAAACACTGGGTATAACCTTCTATCAAATACATGCTAACTAAAGTAGGAAAAGGAGGAAATTATGCAGAAATGTCAGCACTTTTCCACGAGCAAAACATGAGGGCACCACACTCATCTTCATCTGAAATAGCTAAATAATTGATGGTGAGGGGTGCTTTCAAACCTTGTCTGAGTAATTAGCTTTCGATAACCCAGCTCTCCTCAGTACTCTGGCAAAGCAATGTGAATATTCCAGTGCTCTACTGACCTGAAGAAATCGGAATCCACTGGCACAGCTGTGCTCTGCTCTGTTGACAAGATTTTTTTCTTTTTAGTTTTAGTTGTCAGACATAGAGTAATCTGAATAAAAACTTCCCCAGGAAGTGAGGAAGAGGAAAAAATGAAGGAAATTGTCCCCTCTGAGTTGTAGCCACTTCAGTATCTTAGGTTTTTAGAGTTGCTGTTGCCAGCCTTGAACAAACCTTGTTCACCTATTTTAAGGACCATCAGTTAATGTTGTTAAAGTGCTTCGAAGATGAAAAGCAATAAATATACAAATAAACACACCTCAGATGCTTCATATTGATTGGGGGTTGGTTTTACAGTGCAAAAATATTGCTTTAGTGGTTGGAAAATCGATCCAGAGTGAGTTATCATGCCTGAAGCTGAAGGTCAAGGTCATTAATTATTGCCACCTGAGAGCCGCCCAGTGCAGCTTACAAAATAAATCTGGCCTGGCCCCAGAACCAGACCCAGAGCATGATGGAGAGTTTAGAAATACTCACAGAAAAACCAGTGTTCAAATGCAGCTGCAAATTGTGAATAGAGTTAAATAAGTTACAAAATAACTTTGTGATTTTACAATGCATCGTAAAAACTGATGTCAAACAAATTTTAAATATATACCAACCAATTACCCAGCAACAGTTTTTCCAGTGTTACTCAAAGATGTTTGCTTTGATAAATCTAGTCTGTCAGAAATTTATTGTGAGAAGGTAAATTAATCAAGTTAGCTAGGGGGTATTACTGCTACTTGGACATTTAGCTGCTTACAGGTAGGGACTAGAAAGGAGAGATAAAAGCCTGAAATCCCTGAGTGATGTTATGAATATAGGCATTCTTCTTTTTCATTCTCCCTTCAGATTCTCTTTTTACCTCCAAAGGAATTATCTTGTATTTCCCAACCATTTTGTAAATACTTATTACAAGTTTCTTTTCAGGGTATCTGATTTGATTGTGATCTCATGGATATTTTTTTATTTGTGGGCGTGAGGAGGTGAGGACTTTGTAGCCACAGAGCTCCTGTCAAACACCATGTTCCATGCTAAGTGATTTATATACTGGATATACGAGATAACCACAGGAGGTTTAAAGGTGAGAAAAATCAAACTAAGACAGAATGTGTCCAAAGACATCTAATAAGTAGAACAAGGATTCAAGGACATTTTCTAATCCTAAGCTCTGCTTTTATATTAAATGTATAGATTTTTAAAATTAATTTTCACTTTTATTCCGTTAAATGTTTCCAGTGATGGCCTATATTACTTGGATTGCCGAAATAGGCTCAATTCTATTTTTGTCAGTTAAAAAATTATTTTGCTCTAGTACATACGTACATGCAAAATATGTGTTTTATGGGATTCATTCATGCGGAGGACCTGGTCTAGATGAGAACAATGACTTGGATGCAGGCAGAGTAGGCACTTCTGTCTAGAATATAATCTGTAGAATCAGGAAGGAACAATTCAAAGTGAGGCTTCACCAGAGGCCAAAGGAAGAATGCGCTCTTACTGGGGCTAGAGGCTCTTGGCCAGTCTCAGACGTGCAGTTCCCCACTGCCTAACACTTGTCCACTGGAGTAGCAGAACTGCATGCCCCCAAAGAACAGCCAGCTGAAGGAGCCAGTGGAGGGTCAGAGGTTACATGGTGACAGTAATATGTTCATGAATGACTCAGTCCTTCTAACTCTTACTCCTTATCTTCAAAAGAGCATAGGATCAGAAAAATGTTTGCGAGTGATCGACCTAGATAATGGGCCTTATGGAGTTTAGGCTGGTACTATTTCATTATTTTATTTTATTATTTTATTTTATTTATTTATTTTTATTTATTTATTTTTGAGGTACACGGGCCTCTCACTGTTGTGGTCTCTCCCGTTGCAGAGCACAGGCTCCGGACGCCCAGGCTCAACGGCCATGGCTCACGGGCCCAGCCGCTCCACGGCATGTGGGATCTTCCCGGACCGGGGCACGAACCCGCGTCCCCTGCATCGGCAGGCGGACTCTCAACCACTGCACCACCAGGGAAGCCCATTTTTTAATTTTTAAATTAATTTATTCTCATTGTATTGAAAGAATATAGTATGTTTCATGGAAAGCTTGAATGCCTGTTTTTTAATCTTCATGAGAAAAGTAGAATGAAATGAAGTACAAATGTTGTTTGATAGGGAAATTGTGTAGGAAAAATTGGAAGACCTACTTTATTGCTCATAATATGAAAATATGAACATAAGACCATATTAGCTAAATCAAGGGGACAGAAAATGGCCAGATGAAAAACGTTCTAGATGTCAGTCACAGAAGTAAATATACTTCTATAAATTGGGGAATTTATAAGCAACACCAGCAACGTCACCTAAATCTTTATTTCAATTTGATAGGTTTTGTATCAGTAGAATTTTTCAAATAAAACTGTCCTAGCTTTATTTAATTTATAAACAGTTTTGTGTGTGTGCTGAATTTCTTGTCTGACAGTGGAAAAGATCATAATGTACAGGTTTTCCCCATAGATCACTAGGAAAATGCCAATTAATAATAATAACCACCCTTTATAATGTGCTTATCCCTACAAGAAAGTACATTACACTTATAATCTTACTTAATTCTTAGTCCAACCCTATTAGGTATTTCATTCTTGCTTCAAAAGTCAGGAGAGTGGAGCTAGGGAGGGAACTTGCCCAAGGCCAAACAGCTCCTCAGTGGCAAAGTCAAACTTAGAACTCTGAGTTTTCTGCTAATGAAGTCTATGTTCTTCACCAGTCTATCCACTGCTTCTCTCCAGCATAACCTTGAATAAGTCACTCTGCCTTAGAGTTATACCATTTAGGTCAAAGTGAAGGAGAAGAAGGCTGTTTTCAATTAATGTGTTTTAGAAGAGCTGGAAATAGTTTGACTTTTTAAACTTATTTATGATGATAATAGCAAGCAAATACCAAAAGTGCGCTCTATAGTAGGAACTGTAAGTACATCACATATGTTAACTAACAATCTTTATAACAACTCTGAAATACTATGGAATAATAAGATAACCCCTGTTTTATGGATGAAGAAACTGAAGGCACATGAGATTTAAAAAGTGGGTCCAAAATTACCAAGCTATTAAGCAGAGAGCTGGAACTTGGATTGAGAGACTACTTCCAAGTGATACACTTGTACCTCCCTAGCTCAGTGCTCAGGGGACAACACTGAAGATTCAGTACAGATATACATTGAATACATACAGTTGAATACATATGGTGGACTCAAACCTATCAGTCTCACCAGGTGGGAAATGAGATGACCACCCCCCCGCCCCGCCCCTTCTTACTCCATTCCATTCCCTCCATTTCTCTTTGGCAAAGCTGATGCCTGAATAAAGAATACAATCATACAATCATTTCCAGATGCCGTTAGGCAATAATACATGGTTTCTGAACAAATAAGTCAGTGGAGCCATTCTTGAGACTTCTATAGCAAATAATGCTTAAATAAGAGAACAAACCAAAAGTGCTGACAGAAAATACATGCAGCTTCTGTGCCCAAACAGCGTCTTTCTGCATTGTGCTACTGGCAATGAGAATGGGTGATAAGCAGGTAGGAGAAGGAATAGACTGCAGTACAGGTGCAATGATTCCAGTTCCTATGTCCCCCTACCTAACAAACAGCATTGGGTAGGGGGACATAGGAACTGAATTAAATCAGTGTTTATCAAACATCAGCTAACCTTCATGGGCTTCCTATATGGTTGACTTAATTTCATAAAGCAACTAACTTGTTTTTTAAGCTAAGCATCATTATAAGACATGCATATACAACTGCAAATTTGTTGATTTTTTTTCTAACATACACACACATATGTAACTCTTAAAATTTTTTTAAGTTTATCACTATGTTACCCAAAATGATCTCATGTAGCATCAGTAGCATTTGGGACTCACTTAGAAATAAGAGGTGCTATGTAGAATGGCTCAGGACTGAGAGAGAGCCTTAGAAGAAAGAAGGTAAAATAAAGTTTATGTGTGCTGTAGAGGGTCCCATGAGAATGGGGCAAAAGGGAGAGGAAAAAGGTCTGGAGTAGCTAAAAGTCATAAAAACAAAGGGTGTCTCTGTCTTCCACAGCAAGGGCAAACTAGTAACAAGGGCAGTACAGCCAATCAGCAAGTACTAAGGAATGACCAGAGACTGTTAGGTCAGTAACCCCTGCTCAGACTAGAATCCACTGCAGAGAAGGAAGTCTCTTTTCTTTGTCTTCATTTCCTGGGGAGGTGTGTGTGTCTTTTTCTAAACAAGCAAACACCTTCTGTAACACTTGTTGTGAAACAAACATTGCCTTCTCTTCACTTCTTCAGTCTGTCTACTTGCTACTAGGAAACAGAAATAAGGGACAGATTTTTGACTGAATGCAGTATCATTCTAATTATCAAGAGTTGGGAACATTCTGCAGCGGGGATGCATGAAATAATGTGATATAAGAAGTCATAGAATATAAGATTTAAAAAAAAAGAAAAGAAACTGTGGGAGGTAAACATCATTGAGGCCCAGAGACTCATCTTCTCATGTAAAAATATTTGACTAAGATGCATATAGATTCAGAAGAACAACAACATTAATACAGAGTAGAATTTTTTTAAAGCATTGAAGTACTAGGTTGAACCTTATAAAATTGCCAATATTTGCTGTTTTCAACCAACAGATTAGACAACTTCATGGAGCCAAAATATATGCACACTACTTAGCTAGCAGGTTGACAGGGGTGAAACCAATGGAGAGAGGGAACCACATTTTATTCCATATATGTCTGAGTTATCTCTTTTTACGAGGAACATGAGTGGAATATATTCATGTATTACCTGGTTTCATAGCAAAAACAATCACTACTAGCTAATAACAAATTGACTAGATTAGAAAATAGATATTTTTAATTGATATTGTCTACAAGGCAAGTTTATTTTAATTCCTGTGATAGCAAACAAGATATACCAATTGGCATAGAGAGTACCTCTTGCTTCAGCTATCTTTGGTGGCTTCCTCCCTAGGATCGCTGGGGTCGATGCGGTTCTGCTGCAAGCGGCAATGGTAGTCAGAGGCAGCTGCTGCCAGCTAGAAGCCAAGGTTCACTCAGCATGTCTTACTGAAGCAATTAGTCTCCTCTTTTATCTTCTAAGGAGACTGGATTTACACAGGGCACATATCTATGGCTATATTTGTATGATGGAGCACTCAACTCCTTTCTCACATGCATATTGTTTTTTATGTTTTCTTGTAAATTCTTGCAAATTTATATTTTTCAAGGGCAGGGTAAAATCTATTTTTGTTTGCAATCATACCAACTATAGAAATAAGGCTTAAAAGTAAGTATTTTATTATGATAAACTTAGATTTAATACATATTTTAAAATAGTATTTAAAAATAAATCAGGGATTTGAGGCCTAGGATACTGTGATGTAAATAAGTATTCTCTGCAAGTATTTTAGCTACAAAGAAACATTTCTACATTTTGATTTGAGCCTCTACTATGTCAATCATTCTAACTCTGAGTTACAAATTTATAAAATTGTAAAACTGAGCAAAGATAAATTCTGTAAGGAAAATATAATAGGTAGATGTCCCTATATTGTAACATTTTTTTTCAGGACAAATGAATGAAACATACTTATTACTGCAAAGTAAGTGATGTTTAGGCAAACTCCAGGTACAAACTCTTACGTATGATAAAATAGCCTAAGGAAATGTTTGCAAGTCATTTAAATTAACAAGGGACATTTTAAAGGTCTGGGGGTAGGGTGTGGGGACACTGTCAGCAGCTCAAGAGGATCCTCTAAAAGAAAGCTGTATTTCCTGGGCTTTCAAATAGGCTAAACAAAATACATTCTTGTTTAGAGGATGCACTAGAGGAACGCCACTATTAATTATGCAAACATGTTTTTGATGGGTAAAAGATTTGAGAATGACTCAGCAAGAGATTTCAAAACCAAATACTTCTACCTGCTTATTGAACATGCTCTTTCCAGATCTGCTCTCTTTTCTATGACCTGTGGTTAGAAGTTTGAGATTTATGAAAGGGAGGCTCCCTCACTTTAGTGGCTTTCTGAGAAAGCCCCAGTTTTGCCAGGAACATGGAATCAGTCAGTTCTACCCAGCCCTCCCATCCTTTTACTCTTAGTTTAAGTTGGAAATAATTGATACCTCTTCAACTTTAGCCTCTAATTTTTCTTTAACAAACATAAAACCTAGTCAGATCCCCTAACCAAACACTGGGTCTACCTGTCAAAGGTTTGTGTGTTTGTGTGTGTGTGTGTGTGTGTGTGTGTGTGTGTGTGTATGTATGTACGTGTGGATGTGTATGGTTGCCTTCATATTTCCCTCTAGATGAAACTGTATGTTGACAGTAACTCAGAAAAGGGGGAGACACTTAGAAGTCAAACTAAGATGTAAAGGCAACAGAATATTTTTTACAAGTCACTGCTAAAGTGACAGTTCAAGACTTAGTTGGAAAAGAGAAGGCTCCCAATCATGAGTCCTTTAAATTTGGGGGAGGAGAAGTCCTCTCACCTATTTTGGAAACTACTTGCAGATGTAGGGAAACCTCTGAATTGCTCACAACAGGGGTTTTGCAGAGATTTCCTCTGATTTTTTTTCCTCCCCAATTTCCCACAGCCTGTGTTTGTCCTGCGTCTGCTAGGCTGACATGTGGTTTACCTCGCTAATCCTGCTGCCAGGTTTTACACACTCTCCTCCGAAGTAAAACAACTGAAGCCAGAGGATACTGAGTAACTCTGGGCATGGGCGCCAGAGCTGTCACAGAAAATTTGCTTCCCAAGCGTTCCTTCCAACTTCCCTTCCTGAGCCCGCGTGAGCCACAGCGCAGCCCTTGGCGAGGTCTTCGCGTTTCCTGCTGCTGCAATCTGTAACTGGATTTTGGAATTTTTTTAAACTGCAGTTCTGAGGATCTTAGTTCGTAGCACAACTTTGTTGGTTGGGGGACTTTGAAAGCAGTTTCCTTACCTCGGTCGCGGGGGCCCAGACACTTTTCCTCCCCTCCGGGCAGCACCGAGGCAAAGGCAGCAAAGGGGAGTCGCAAGCTCCTTGTGTATTGGGGGGGAGAGGAGGTTTGAGCCGAGTTGTCACCATCCCTCGCCCACCCCCGGTCTGGCGTTCTTGGTTGGCACGTACATCATCTATTAACTACTGTTCCTGGACGCAGTGCATGATATATTCATTTTTATCTTTAGTAAATTATAAATGGAATTCTCGGCGCGCTCGTGTCTGTCTGCTCGTGTAGGGCTACCGAAAGGAGGCGGAGAGGAGGCTGTGGCCCGGATCCTGACCCTGATTGTATGAATAAGTAAGCAGGATGAAAGTGATTGGGTTAGATGCTGCGAAGATTTTTTTTCTTTTTCTTTTCTTTTCTTTTCTTTTTTTTTTTTTTTAAGTTAGGAAGAGGGTAAAAAGACAGCCGGGGTGGGGGGGGGGGAGAAGGCAAACAGTGCATCCCCAAATCCTCCCACTTTCGCCCTTCTCGCAGCCAGTTGCCGTGCTGCTTCTGCGGCTTTTAAGGTCTGGCGGCGCAGGGATGTCTGCCCCCCACCCGCGACCGCGGTCCCCACTTTCAGCTCAGACGCGCTGATGTGCAGAAGGGTCTCGTCCTCCCAGGGCGGCGCCGGGTCTTGGGTGCGGGACACTCGCGGGGCCTGAGCCCGGGGACCTGGGAGCCTGAGCCCGGGAGCCTGAGCCTGGGGCAGCCGAGCCGTTGAGCCGCAGGAAGGACGGCCGCGGGGAGGCAGCCTGGCCGCGCGCCCGCCCGGACCCGCTCCGTACCTGCCCCCGCCCGCCACCTAGCCCGCGCCGGGGGACAGGCCGCCCAGCCCTCTCTCGGCCCGACGGCGCCCCATGTCCCCAGACACCTGAGCGCCGGCCGCGCCGAGGAGCCTCCCACGAGGACAGCCACCGGTGCCCTTCCTCGCGAGGAAGATGGGGCTGGAGACGCTTTCCCTGGGGATGCTCGCGTGGCTGGTGGCCACGGGGGCTGTCCTCTGCGCGGAGCTGGGGGTCTGCGCCGGCCTCGACTATGACTACACTTTCGGTGGCAACGGAGAGGAAGAGGCGGAGGCGCTGGACTACAAGGATCCGTGCAAAGCCGGTGAGTGCCCTCTCGGGGCGAGACAGCGGGGGCGCGGCTGGCGCTGGGAGGGCGCCGGGTCTCACCTGTCTCCTTCCCACCCCTTCCCCACCCCGAGGGGCCGCGCCGCCTCCTTTGCCGCAGCTCTGCGCCGGCGGGACCGGGTGCCAAGCTCTGTCTCCGAGTTTGGGGACCTCCTGGAGTTCCTACACCCCATCCCCCACCCCCGCCCCGGCGCGGCATGACGAGCCGCAGACGCAGCAGCCAGGGCTGAGTCCAGCGCCCGCGGCCCGGCGCTTCTCTGGCGGCGCCGCCCTGGTGCCGGGCGCCCGCTATCCCGCTCTCGGGCGGGTGGACTTCACGTCGGGACACCTTCGCCCCCTCTCGGCCAGGGTCCTGTGTGCGTCCCAGGCGACAAGGGGATGGCGATGTCCTCCAAAGCTCCCCCGTTGAATGGATTCAGCGCATTTGCCCATTTCAAGAAACCCTAAAAACAATTCCAAGTTGCCGTCCCATTCAAACTCGTTTCTCGCCCTCACACCCTGTTTGCACCCTTAGACCTGCGGTGGGACCGAGACGCCCCGCCCGGCCCTTCTCCCGCCGCCTGAGGTCAGAGTCACACGCTCTGGCCCCGGGCCCTGTTCCACTTAGGTGAGGCCAAGGTGAACCTGGGTCGGTGGACCCACCATTCATGGGTGACCCACCATTCATGGGTGGACCCATCATTTCCTCGTGATGCGAGGAAAGTGATTACGAGGGTCCTGGGGCCGATTAGGTGAGTGTCTGTAAGCAGAAGGCACGTTCTGCCGCATCTCAAGAGGAAGGGAGGGCAAAATCCCCAAAGTAGCTTTGCCGCTCCGATTCTGTGCGGATGGTCTGCCTGCGATGTCTTCCTTTCCTTAGCTAGGTAAACCTCTTTTGACCTCTCTTGGGCCTGAAGTTAGGAAAGATGTACGCAAATGAAGGAAAATGCTGGAAATTCCCTTGTTAACTTGTACCTTTGATGGCACATTGTTCTGACAAGGAGGGTATGTTTGTGACAGGGAGCATATGTGTTCGCGTTATCAGATCTTTCCTGGTGCACTCTTACTGCGCGTACTTCTTCAAAACTTGGAGTAGCTTAGCAGAAACACGTCAGTCTGGAATTCAGAATTCTGATTTAATTCAATTTTGCTTATAAGTTTCCTCATCACCTTTAACACTCAGTCTATCCCACCGGAAGTTTCCTAGGCCTTCCTTGATAGTTTAGAGGACAGGACACCTTTCTGCTGTGGTTGGGCAGCCAGAACTCAGTATACAACTCCCTTAAACCTACTTTTTATTGAGAAATTTGTTTTGAATAATGTTTGCAACTGGGTGAAAATTGAGGGTTTCCTTGTTTTAGGAAAGGTAGAAATGAAGTATATTATTTCTAAAGATTGTCTACGAAAACACCTATTCTGATGCTTGGTTGTGTGAAAGATTCAGCCAGCTACCAATATAAGAAGATCAGGGCTTATCTATACATTGATCCGATTTCAGGAAAATAAATGTAGTTTTCTATACACATTAAAGTAAAAGCTTATGCTTTAAAAAATCATTAACTTCAAATATGCATATCTTATAAGAAGTATCAAAAGTTAGCTAATTCATTTTCAGAAGTTATGTTGTTTCAGGCTTATCTTAACATTAGAAATTGTATAGAAGAAGGTTCTGTGAACATGTGTATTTTTCAATTTAAGAGTACAATTTTACGATTTAGTTGTACCATGTGTATTGAAACACACCTCAAGCATAAATGTCTATTTTCCTCAGCACATAAACATCCAGGCAAGATAAAAACAACAACAACAACAACAACCTTAAGAGCATTTACTTTTATTTTTCCTTTACTACTGGTTTATTTTATTTTACTTATTTATGTTTTTTGGTTTATTTTTGAACAGGGCTGTTGAGGATAAAACAGCAATAAAACCAAATTTGTATGGATTATTATTCTAATCTTATTTCTTCCCAATTTTTGAGTACAAGAGGCAAACCTGTACATGTGTGTAATGAAAGAGATATAAGAATGGCCCAAGTGGAAGACTGAGAAGTATGGCCAAAATCTGAGATCACTTTTAAATGATCAACCCTGCTTTTTTAACTTAGTGAAATGAAAGGCTTTAATTTACCATCTTGGCTAAAGAGTAGCAAAATCTTAGTCCCTCTTTTTGGCACTGTATAAGACAAATAAAAGTAATAACAGGGAAAAATTAAATAGTGCATTGAAATCCCAAACAAGAGTCAAAAAAAGGTCACTAAAATAAGAAAGATGAAGACAGATATGTGAAAGATAGCCAAAAAGCAAGAGGGGGTGTTCTCCAGACTCCAGGATACCTTTGATCTGCCCTTCCCCAAGAGCAGAGTGGAGGGCATGGCCCACTGTATAAGGTGCCCTTCTCTAACAGGGGTCCTAAGGTTCCTGAAACTATATGGTGGCTTGATGTCATAGTGACTAGCATAGCTTTATGGTTTCAGAGCACTTTGAGTACATTATTTCAGCTCAATGCACAGCCCAAATAGTGGAATTTGTTAATGTTACCATTACCCAGATGGGAAAACAGTTGCTCCATGAGCTCAAACCCATTTGTTAACGTTACCCAGAACTTGATTCCAAGTCTCCTTGCTCAAAGTCTGCTTGTATTAAACAATTACACTGTATTCTTAGCTGGCGTTTTGGAGGACTTCCTTGAAATGCAAACAACAGAAATTTGTCCAGGTTTATCTGAGTCTAAACTAATAGAAGTGCAGTTACTTTCATTAACTGATATGAATGAAATGACTAAGAACATAATTTCATCTTTTCTAAATACAGTGAGAATATAAAGTCCTTGAGGACAGAGATCATAACTGATTTTTAATGTTTATCACAGGGATGGATTAACATTGTTAGGTATCTGGAAAGTTCTCAATACTTTCTCATATCTATAGACTATTAATATTGATCTTCATCCCTCATTTACATCTCATTCTAACCAAGATCAAATGCTACCCAAGGAGAAATATTACTTGTTAAAATTATGCCATCCTTAATATATTTGTGAAACAATATAACTTGTATGCCTTTCAAAACTCTGATTTGAAGTTCATGAAACTATAGGATAGAAAGGAAGAATTTGTGTTAATTTAACTTTGCTTTAGAAAGAAATTTTTGATATAAATAGAAGTAGATAAGTCAGTGTAGCACAGCCTCAAATGTAATTTGTATAGCCAAATCCATTAGGACAGAAAAGAGGTAATTCATCTCTATATATAAACAGACACAAAGATGCAGATAATTCAAAGGAATGTCTGTCTTGCACATTAAGGTGTCAGCACAATACATAGTCATCTGAATTTGCAATCAGATTACTCTTACTTTCTCTAGTTCAAAAGGGTCCTGAGGGATACTGAGAAGCTGATGCTGCAGGAGGTCATTCCAGAACAGAGACTGAGGTGTCCTCTTTCATTGCTGTACTGTACCAGTAGATGTTAATCTGCGTATCTGTGAATATCTGTGAAGAGCTTGGGCAAATTCAGTGTGCAAATTAATCTCTCAGATTTGTCTATAGATTACCTGGAAAAGCAGATACCTGATAAACCAACTCTGTGTTCTCTCCCTACTCCCTACCCGCTTCCTTCCTCCCTCCCTCCCTCCCCAAACCTTCCTCCCTTCTTTTCTCTTTTTGTATTTAAGAGGGTATCAGGAAAGCACAGGCAATTGGAAATATAATATCTAAAGAGGAAGAATGAATAAATTAGAATTTTGAATGATGAGTAGAGGCTGATAAGGGTATCTTTATCCTCTTAAACAAGTGTGAAAACTCTGAAAAAAAGACTTCCCTACCTTTAATCTTCTGAGTAAATGGTTTATTTTTCTTGAAAAAAATCCAAGCATGATTAAAGGTCAGTGACTTGCAAGGTTAAATCTGTCTTTAGAGTGGCAATATGCAAGCTTGTTTATATAGAAATAGGCTTTTGGTATCCTAAAGGATTATTCTTCCTGCTTTTCTTTATAACCAGTGTCCTAATGTCCTAGTATACTAATTCTTGGGGAAATTTTCATAAATTTATAATCTCTCAGTAAGATCTTATCATTTTTTGGTTCTCAGTGTTGTACTTTCTAGCTTCATTGGCAGCCTCCCAGGTATGGCATTTTAGAATTTGATGTTTAACCCTATGTCTACTTTATTCCATCATAATATTAAATATACAAACATATATTTATTGCCTGGCACCTTTTTAGGTTGCCAAACCCTCATGTTAAAAATGTGTTTCATAGAGCTGCTTCTCTTAGCTAGTCTCTTCTGTTTTAGTTTTCATTCCTCAGATCTTGATTTTTTTTTTCTCCTCCTGCCTCTAGTGCCAAATCAGAAGTGGTCAAAATACAGTTTTTGCAAAAGGGATGGATAAGAATTCTGTAGAGTTGAATTCTAGTCATCATTTGCCAATAGTAATTCTTTAGCCCTTGTCCTGAGGGCCTACATTGATTTTGTTTGGTCCGCCAATGGCAGTTACTGATATTAGTTAGGAATAAGATAGATTGTTTTTTTTTAAAAATATATCCTCTCAGTCTAAGATGGCTCTAAAGCTCCTTTTTGTTTGCTTGTTTACACAGTCTCCTGAGATCTTCCCACTTTTTGTCTCTGAAGAGGGTAGTCTGCTTTACAAATTCAAAATTTAACTGGCATCCCTTCTGTGAGGTAGTTCCTGTAATAATTCATGGAACTTTTATGGTTTCCCTTCAAGTAGGTGCTCTTTGAGCCCTCCTTTCTCTGTTTAGGCCTCCTTAACCCACAGCGGAACAGTTAAAAGTGGGTAAGAGCTAGTGAAGGCTTTTTGAGAAAGTTAATATATAATTCCACAACTTTTCCTCTTGCCCTCATGATGGCTCACTTTTCTACAAAAGTCTAATATATACCATATATAGTTTCTTCTACAGAAAACATATTTTCTTCCCCCATTGTGTATGTATGAATCTGATTTTTGTACATGTTAGCAAGTTTCCCTGATTTAAAATTTAGACTCACTTGTTTGTAGTTACCACTATATTCTTTGTAAACCTTAAGAATATTAGTCACATTAATGATCCTTTAGACCTCTCAATCAGTGAGTGTACTGGACAGGGGTTACCCTTCAATGTTCCTAGAACTCAGGTAGATAGTATCAGATGCTAGTGATTTACTATCATTAACTTTTTTTCTTTTTAGACTGTTATCTATTTTTTCTAATAGTATATTAGTACCATCTGCTTAAAATGTTTAAAACTAGGACCTTCCCTAAGCTTTTCTAACAATGCTTGGAAAAGATAGAGGCAAATAATCCATTTAAAATGCAACCTTGCACATCCTGCTGGGACCATCTTGTGTCTGGGGAGGTGGGGGAAGGGAGCTCTGCTGCTCCCCCAAACTGTAAGGAAGGCCCCCGCCCACAGCATTTTGAGCCCACAGTGAGGCCTGGGCTAGGCCAGGGCTCAGGTGCCTGGCCAGATTCCTGGGGATATGAGATTTCCTCTACTAGGGGAATTTTGAGGACTCTTACAGCTCTTTTATATTCCAAGATCTGGAATTAATCATGGACTTATCCTTCCTAAATTAAGGTGTAGAGAGTTTTCTCCCCAACCCTGGATACAATAGAATGATTTAGCAATGTGGCTTCGGTGGTTTATTTCCTTTAGTTATCTATTGAAGAATGCTACGAGAGGAGGAACATTAAAAATATAATTTTAACTCAAAGCTATGAAACAAATTGCATAGAATGTGTTCTTTCTCAGAAATCAGAAGTGGGGGCTCCTTGCTTATTTATTTAGTTCTTGACAACATCAGCCCTGAAAGTGGGATATTGACTATTAAATTTTGAGACATTGTGGGCTGGCTAATGGAATGCTTGCTTTGTCAGCTCCTTACAAAATGTGTACTAATCCTGTCAAGCTGCATTTGTATTAAGAAGTATCGTAAATTAGGTGTTAATTGAAATTCAGAAAGTGAACCAATGAGGTGTTTGTCTTAATCAGCTCTCCTCCTGCAACTTACATTTATAGTTCAACCTAAAATATTTGCTATTGACCATATTAAAAAAAACACAAAACTTCTCAAATGATAATAGTTCCAAAAAGTTAAAAGCATGGTCAGAAGTGTTTCTAAATATACTACTTTTCCCAAAATGAAATCTAATTTTATGTATTAATATGCTACTAAAGCATTCATCTCAATGTTTGAAAATGACATTTCAACAATTTCTAACACACTGCCCCATTTTACAAATCAGGGAGTCATTACGGAGGTGGAGACACAAACCATGTATTTACTATCAATGTCTTCTGTGTTGATGAACTTCCTATTGATGACACTTAATTTGTGTGATGAGGGAGGAGGATGTGGAATAGTTTTTGTATTCCTTACATTTCTCACTTTTGTTAAATTTCAGCACATGGATTGTGTGCCACGGGGGCACCTCGAATGGCCCCTAGTCTGGTGGTTGATATCAGCAGGTTCAGAGTTCTCTTTCACCATGAGTGGATTTGGAGTGTTTATTAAGATAATCCCGGCCCTTGTGCAGCATTGGAACCACCTTGACCTTAGTTCAGTCAATTGACTATCCTGAAAGGATGGAGCTCCATTCCTCTACCCTGATCTTTCTGATCCAAATGCCTAGTAGTTGAAGTTTATGGTTTTGTGTTTTATACTCAGATTTTTGTGTTATTAAGTATCCCTCACTGCATGAAAGTTAAATACCAGGGAAGAGCATCATGCAGAACTAGAAAAGAGCCAAATGGAGAAATTTCCAGAGAATAAATCCTTGGACTCCATATACCTCACATATCTAGGAATTGCCTTCATGACTCATGTCAAAGTAACATAGCTCATATTTTTACATTGTAAAAAGTCTCGTGTCTTCACCATACCCCTAACAATTAACATTATTGTTAACCCATTTGGACACACGAGGAAACTGAAACTCAGAAGGATCCAGTGTCTGGTCTGCCATCCCAGTTGATAAACAATGAGAACTTGACCCCAGGTTTGGTATGTGATGCCTCTCTTTTTATGAATCTCCTTTGCTGGCTCTCCAGTCAGTACAAATGTATTAAGACTGGCAATTGAAGTGATGGTATTTGTGCCATGTGCATTCATCCACTGTGATTTTCTTTAGTGAGGGTACATCTTGCCTTCAACGTTCTTGCATTTTATAAGCCATATACTGTACTGTCAGAGTAAGGCCAATACTTACTTTCAATTGTATGGAATATTGGGCAGGCCCTACTCCCTTTCAAGAGGGTATTTCCTAAGTGTGGAGTCACAAATGAAATACCTCAACTATGTGTAAGACAAATGAAAATGAATACGACTAATTCTAATAGAGATATATTTGAGTGCAAAGTAGTCTAGGGGAGAAACTGCTATTTGTTGCCCCAAGTATATAAATTGTGACAGCAAGGCTCTCCATGTTGTTTAAGGTGGGGGTTGAATTGGATTCGAGTAGAATTCAGTCATTAGTGTCTCGTTCCTGGCAGAGGCCCTGGCGTTTTATGTGGTACCCATTAAATTGTTTCACATTTTAGATTGCTCTCTGAGTATTCATTGAATTCCTGCTTATGAGCCCATAAAGAGTGTGAAGAACATCCTTGCAAATGCAGGCTGTTCAGGAAAGTGGTTTACAGTGTACATTATATATGTAAATGATGTGTGAATGCCTTTGAGAAAACAAATATGCTGTAAGAAAGTACTTAAATAACTTTATCTTTTCAATTCCAACTTGTCTAAAAGCCCTCAAGTCAAAAACTTGAAAGCTTCGACAGCTCATAGAGTTAACTAAACTTCTTGGAACTCCAGTCTGGTTTCCTAAGAGTAGGAAGTCTGGCACATTCAAAATATATACTATGTGTAATATTTACTATATTACAATTTCTTAGAAGAAAACATATTACTGTTAGCAAATTATCATGTTGTCTAGGAGGAAGATTTTCTGCTTGTACTTTTTCTCTAACAAATGATTAAGAATGAAACTGGCAAAACAGTTTTTCTAAACCTAAGAACAAGGGGAGGTTTTCCTTTCATATTTACTTTTTAGTCCCAGGAGAAGAAATAATATATATTTGGATCTCCATGAAGTGTGGCCTGCAGGCAGTCATCAGGAGAAGAATAATTAGGATTTGCCACCTGGAATGGGTAACAGAAGTAATGACCTAAAAATCGGGGGTCTTGTGTTGCATTATGTTTCTATGTGCAAAGAGATTGTGAGCAGTTTGCTGGGGGAACAAGTGACCAAGAATTAAATGCAGAAAGAAGGCTCTGATTATAGGCTATACCTCCCGTGTGTCCCAGGATTTAAATGTTTATAATAAGAACAGATTTCTCGTGTATGTGAAGGTGGAATGGAGCATCATACACAAAGCTGTATGCTTCATAAACAAGTATCCTTTAATACCCCTTATTTCTGTATTGCATGGTACCTGTAGCTTAGTGCTTTATGATAACATGTGTTATGTTACCCAATGATAGAATCAGAATTTGAATCCGGAATTCTGGATTCCATGTGCTGCCATGATGTTTCTTCCTTCTTCTTCTTCTTCCTCTTCTTCTTCCTCTCCCTCTCACCTTCCTCCTCCTCCTTCTTTTTCTTCTTCTTTTGGTATGAGGGCTTTTTTTCAACTTGGGGATGGCTTAAAAAATCATTTTCTTGGGCCTCCCTGGTGGCGCAGTGGTTGGGAGTCCGCCTCCTGATGCAGGGGACACAGGTTCGTGCCCTGGTCCAGGAGGATCCCACATGCCGCGGAGCGGCTGGGCCCGTGAGCCATGACCGCTGAGCCTGCGCGTCCGGAGCCTGTGCTCCGCAACGGGAGAGGCCACAGCAGGCCTGCGTACCGCAAAAAAAAAAAAGAAAAAAAGAAAAAGTACGTGGTTACCTTTTTCTTTGTTTACAAATTAGGAGAAGCAAAAGCAAATGATAAAACAGATGAAATGAATATCTAGGTTTTTTTACTTACACTATTCTACCGTGGTTTCAAAAAGCAAATGTAAGTTTTTCTTTCTTTACATAACTCTAAGTGGGTAGTGGTATGTCAATTGGAAAACAAACTGGACTGGTAGTTAAGAAATGTAATTTCTGCTATTGGTTCTGCTGTTGTATTTTCATGTAACCTTGGGGACGTCCCTTGATTTTTCTTTGCCTTAGTCTCTGAGACTTAGAAATCTCTAAGCCTGTTCAAGTCCCAAAGTTTTCAGAATCCTGGTTTCTCTGACATCAGAACAAGAGCTCTTCTGATGTGGTACCAAGAAATCTCAGGGCCAGTGACTCACACTGTCCACTCAGAGGAAAGGGAAGATTTTACACCTCTTCAGTGGTCAGTCTTGATAAAGCCTGAGGTTTCTCATGGTTCCAACCAAATCATGACAGCCACCAGGTTGCAGCTGCAATAGGTTGTGCAGTTCCTTGACTTGACTTTGCCAAAATTGGCCTTGAAACCAATTTATGCATAATTTCCCACTGCTCTTTTCCAACCTCAGTCCATCAGTAAAAATCTGCCAGAGTAGTGACAAGTTATGTGGGCATCACATACGTGCTTATCAGAGCATGTTAGTCTCACAACAGCATCAGAATTGAGTGTTGTTCAGTCAGATTTGTATGTTGGATGAGCACAACATGGCCAGTGGATGGAAAAAATCCAATTCTTTCAAGTTTGATATCAATATTCATAATGGAAAGAACAAGAAATCTAGGCAAGGAAATTGCAGGAAAGTTTTTCTGGCTCTAAGCATTTTTACTAAATACACGACATATTAAAAGACACATTACATTAATCACTTATATCTATCCTTGAAAACGTTCTTCCACTTGGCACAAGAGCATCATGCTAATTATCTTCATAAAATTCAACTTCTCAGACCTCCAGTTTACTGAATTGTCTAGTAAGGGACTACTCTTCATCATAAGTTAACTTATGTATATATATTTTTTAATGAAGGGTCTCAATTCTCAACCAAGTCTTTACCAAAGGAAGTTTTCATTCTTGAGCTTTTATAATAGTAAAGAACGAACTCCAATAGAAATTAATAGCATGAATCTAGGTAATGTAGTTTAAAGAGCACTGGATATTGTGCCAGGAGACCTAGGTGTAAGTCTTGACTCTTCTGTGTTTAATTACATTATCTTGGTCTACTTACTGAACATTTCTGAACCTAAATTCTCTCATTTGTAACAAGGGGGTAGTGATACTTAGTCCATAAAACATGTAAGGGTAAAATGCACAAGGTCTTGGTAAACTGTGATGCACCGTACAGATGCAAATTAACACAACCAGTATTTTGCAACAGATATGTTTCAGGAAGATGCTTGAAACAAATAAGGTGTGTTCCCTTATAGTAAGGATTTCAGTATCTGCCAGAAAAAAAGCAACATGTGTTTCAATTATCAATATGAATGTGTAATAAACAAAATACTGTGGTAACACAGAGGAAGGAATTCATTAATTATATTTGGAATAGAGAAGGCTTGTAAGGGAAGGTGGCATTTGAACCGAATCTTGAAGTCTTGTAGTATTTTTCCAGGAGAAAATGTGGTGTAAAACTTTAGAATCAAATAACTAAATAAAAATTGAAGTTGTGAAGATTCATGGACTTTTATGAAAGGACAGTAAGTGGTAAATAATCTAATGTGGGTAGGGTATGTTAGGGTTTGTGCTTTGGCAAGAAATGATTCTGTTATGTGCAATGTAAAGGATCTTAAATGCCTAACTAAGGGGTGTGAATGTGATCCCCTTGGCAGTGGGATGGGGACTTACTGGAGTTTTGAAGCAGGTCATTGGCTTGATAACAGCCAGATTTTTTTAAAGATAAGTGAGGATGTGAAGGATGGTCAGATATAGTTGCTATAGGAAGTAAGGAGCAAGTGGGAGGAGGGAAACCTGCTGGAGTAAGAGTAGAGGGAAGTGTTGATGAGTGCTTTCATATGTACTGTGTCAGCAGTTGTAGAAAAGAGGGGTTCTATTTAAAAGACCAGTCAACAACTGGATAGCCTTGGGGTGGAGGTCGAGAGATAAAGAAAAGGAAGAGTTCAAGATGATGTCTTCGTGGCTGCCTACGTGAGTGGCGTGAGAAACTGGTACAGATGAGCCACGTAACAAACAGGATAAAAAACGCATTTGTGTTTTGTAAAGCAAGTAAGTTTGGATCTCTTTGAGTTGCACACAATTTTTGATGTTTGTTATGCAGGTCTTGGCCTGCTGTTGTTCTTTAGGAGTAGATTGGTTATATCTGGGCTTTTGTATTCTGTATTAACTTTGAAATCAACTCATCATGTCCCACTGTTTGGATTTAGATGAGAATTGCATTGAATCTATGGGTTACTTTACAGAGAATTATTTTTATGATATCGAGTCTTCTAATCCATGGGTATGGTATATATCTGCATGTTTAGGCATGTTCTTTAATACTCTTAATATTTTTATCTCTAAAGTTTCTTTCTTCATGTTTGATAGACTTATTCACATATATTTTCTACTTTTGATGACATTTTGATATACAATTTTATAAAATTTCTCTTTTAAGTCATTTGCTGCTCTTGTGTAGAAATGTATTAGATTTTTGATGTAGTTAATTTTTATCCAAAATCTTTTCCAGTCTCTTATAAATTTTAATAATTTATCTGTATATTTTTCACATAGGTAATCAAATCATCTGATATAAAAGTGTAGCTTTGTTTCTTCACTTACAATTCCTGTGCTTTTAGTTTAATTTAATTTATCTTACCTTATGTGCTGATAGTCTTCCAGTGTTACATAGAAGTGATAACTGAGACCTAGTTTACTCTGTTCCCAGTTTTAAAGAGAATGCTTTCAATTATTCATCAATTATGCTACTTGGGATCTTTTTAAAAAATAGGTACCTTTTGTCAGATTAAGGATTTCTGCCTTTCCTGAGATGATGTAATTATCCTCATTTCACCTTTTAATGTGGTAAATTAGAATAATTGATCTACTAATATTAACCCACTTTGTATTTCTGAGATGAACCCAATTTGATCACAAGCTATCATTCTTTTTATATCCCTATATTCAATTTGTTGATATTTAGTTTGGAATTTTTGTTTTATGGTCAGTAGTTAAACTGGCCTGAAACTTTTCTTCTTCTATTGTTCTTGTTAGGTTTTAATGTCAAGGTATGTTTGCCTTATAAACACTCTGGAACAGTTTGTGGAAGATTGGAATTATTTGTTCCTTTTAATGTACTGAAAGAGTTTCTCTTTGTTTCTGTTGGGTGTCTGGGAGTACTAACAATTCAGGACAAGTTTAAACTAAATTTTCTGCTTAAGTTTATTGGACTACCATGGTAATATAAATTTATAATGCAAAGCTACTTTGGGGGTGATTTTTGCTTATGAGATTTCAGAGGATATTAGCTCTTCTCCATTCTACTTAGGTTCAAGCTTTCAGAAAATCAGTTTTTGTGAACTCACCTGGGGTGCTATGAGTCCCAAATTTGGGAGTCCCAGATTTTTGAGAGCTTATTCTATTACTCTTTTCAGCTTGGGTGGACCTTGGACCGTGTCTTCTGTCCTCTGAGCCCTGCTTGACAACAAAGTTCAGTAGCCATGCCAACCAAGCTTGGCACATGCCCTCAGTTGAGGGGTGGCTTTATTTAGTCTTCTGCTTATCTGTCTGGATTCCCTCCTTCGCTCAGCCATGAAAATGTTTTACTCATGTTGTCATACATTCAGGGAGATTTTTAAAAGTATTTTATCTAGCATTTTTAGTTATGTAGGAAGCTCAGCCCCATAGTACCTAGTTTGTCATTTTGGCAGAAACAGCAGTCTTTAAAAGGGACTTTAAAAGTTAAAAAGAACTTTAAAATATTAAACATCATCAGGACATTTCCTTCTAGATCTTAAAAATTATGATGATTAAATGGATTTATTTAAAAACTCATTTATCATTGTTTATTAAATATAACCATAGGTCTTCTATAAGAATATACCATATGTCTACTTTGGTTAATTGGTAATTTCATAATGATCGAGGCACCATTTGTCTTACCTGACCTTTCAGGATAGCTATGCACAAGAACTCCAGAAGTTTCATGAATTTTGTGTGACGACTTCATTGTAAATGTAAACATTTTTTTTGTTTTGTTTTTGCTGTACGCGGGCCTCTCACTGTTGTGGCCTCTCCTGTTGCAGAGCACAGGCTCCAGACGCGCAGGCTCAGCGGCCATGGCTCACGGGCCCAGCCGCTCCGCGGCATGTGGGATCTTCCCGGACCGGGGCACGAGCCCGTGTCCTCTACATCGGCAGGCGGACTCTCAACCTCTGCGCCACCAGGGAAGCGCAATGTAAACATTTTTATACCCTTCACTTGAAAGGATTCAATTCAGATTTCACAGGGGAAGAACATCCATGTGTAAGTCAAACTAGCCATTGTGATTTGCAAGGGAAAGATGCACTGCTTGAATGAAGCAGTGTACAAGTTGTCTGCACTGCCTTGCTGCCTTTAGGCAAATTTGATTACTCTAATCTTGCAGGATTATGCTTTTCTTAAACTTTCCAGTGAGGTAGATTGGGAATCTGTTTCTACATCTTTTGATATTTAATGTATCTGTTTTACCAATTTTGAAAAAATAGAGAAGCAACCCACCATCATTTGATATCTTCAATTTTTAAAAAAATTAATAAAGCTTTTTATTTAAAATAAGAATAACTTCTTTGGGGCTTTCCTGGTGGCGCTAGTGGTTGAGAGTCCGCCTGCCGATCTAGGGGACACGGGTTCGTGCCCCGGTCCGGGAGGATCCCACATGCCGCAGAGCGGCTGGGCCCATGAGCCATGACCGTTGAGCCTGCACGTCCGGAGCCTGTGCAAGAGTAACTTCTTTAACCTCTTCTCATATGACTATTCAAAGCTTTAATAATACAATTTTAACCTCAATTGACATTTACTCATTCAAACTTTCCTGTATTGACTTTTTAGTTACAGGATCTCAAATGAAATCTTATTAAGTCATAGAAATGTAGCTCTGAATGTACTTTTAGAGGTTATAACCTCAAACTCCTCATATTAGAGACACTGTAATATTTTGAAGTCCTAACCAATCCCAGTTATCATGCTTAACCTATTTTGGAGGAGATTATGCAAATCGATGAAGTTGGTGGTGGTGACTTGTGTATATGAAAAGAGGTAGATTAGAAAGATCACTGCCATACACTGTGTCATTCACTGATTCGTTATTGTTTCCTGAAAATATGCCGTTAATGATTGCTTTGAAGTAAGCACTGCTCTTTCTATGCCTCTTTTCTTTTAACACAAATACTCTTTTGCTGGGTAAATGTTAAGTCATTAACATGAAAATCATTAATGTGAAAGATCAGACCTGTTTCATAAACATACTAGGAACACAGAAAATAAGAAGGTGGAGAAAGCAGCTCTGAGGACAACCCTAGCCTACTTTACCACTTTGCTTTTGGGTAGCTCCTAGTTTGGGTACTCCAATGACTCTCTTGCCGTTTAAATTTTTGCATTCCTTATATTGGTGCCTCTACGTTATGCTCAGTCATTCTTAGTCAGCCTTGATCTGGGTTGTGGTTATAGAGATTTTTCTTCTCTAAAAGAAAGTTTTAGAGATTTCATCTTTAAGACGGTAGCCGTTTCCCTCAACTTCATTCTTTCTTTTAACTCCAAATTGTATTTGTCATTTTAAGTCATTAGTGAGCATGTAAGCTAGTACTGAGTTTTTGAGCGAGACTATCACTTGATAGTCTTATAAACTTCCATAGAATGAAAATAAGTTTTAAAGTGCTTTTTTAGTAGGTTTTCTAAATGAGTGTTCACTACTTAAATAAAATTTGATCCAAATTTAATGATAATATTTCTTGATATGGGACTGACTAAAATCTTGCTAAATTCAAGCTGTGTAAATTTCTGCTTCTGGACAGGATGGAGTAACATGGACCAGATTATCCCTGTGCCTAAAACTGTACAAAATATAAGGAACAATAGTTCCCAAGACATTGGGGATCAGGCAACAAAGGAGAGTGGTCGTTGGGAAATAGGAAATAAATGAGGTGAGCCCTATGACTGCCCCAGCTTACTATGTATACAACAGGGTTGGAGAATCCAGGCAGAGACCAGAAGTTTCCCTGTTGAGGAGATGGAGCTGGGAGTCCAGAATCCAAAGCAGCTAGAGTTTATGAGGCAAAGTACCAGAGAGGAGAGAGCTGCATGGAGAAAATTTTGGAGACCTGCAGAGAATTCCCAGCAATGTCCAACCTGAATACTCAGCAGACTAGTGATTAGTGCACACATGTAAAAAGACTACACAATACTCAGGAAATAACTACCCAAAAGGATAAGAGGTAAACATCCTTGGAGCTCACACAGAGCTGGTAAGAATGCTCTGTTGTCACCCAGGAGAGTGGAAAATCTTATAATTTACTGGACATCAGATAGAATCTGAGAAGAGTTTTTCTGCAGTATTGGGAATAGCTCTAGCCTAAACACTGCTCTGGTCCTACCTAACAAAGCTTGAAAAAAGGATCAGAAAAGATCCAAGTAATTTAACTGCTTCCCAGAATAAAACTCAAGAGTATTTATAGGAATATAAAGATATCCAGCAACCAACAAGTTAAAATTCAATCAGCATTGCTTCTGGCATCAAATCAGTGTTGCAGCATTGTTTTAAGAGGCAAAAAAAGAAAAAAAATATGGAAACAATGAGAATGTCTAACATTAGGAAAATGGTTGACTAAAATATGTTCTATCCTTAGTAAAAAATAAAATGAAGATATTGAAAAGAATTAGTTAAAGCATATATGTGTTGATTCAGCTCTCTAAATCAACACATATATGCTTTAACTAATTCTCTATATTCATGAGTTAATGAATGAAAAATAAAAGCAAGCTTCAAAAAAACCCACAAAAAGTGTATATTTTGTCTATATATTGTTTACATATGAAAAATAGAAAAAGGTATGGAAGAACACATACCAGGTTGTTAATATTTGTTACCTGAGGAAATGGAATAGGCATAGGGTGTAGAGACTATATAATTTTTTCTTTCATAAAATTGAATTGTTTTATTTGTAAGATAAGCATAAAGTACTTTGTAATTTTTCAAGCCTTAAAATATTTAATAGGAAAAATTAATGACAAAGACTATGTAGGGATATTAAATATTTTTATAATACAAAATGACAGTATGGAAATATTAGTTGACTATATGCTTTCAGTACAACTGTAAAAATGGGATAAGCATGTAAAAGATAAAGGCTAGTAAGAACTTAAGAGTTTTTTTTTTAAGGAATGCTAGATTTATGTATACTTCCCCCCTTTGTTATGTCTGAATGTTTGTGAGCAATAATAATTATAGTTCTATTATGTAAAGTATGTAAAATATAGATGGAAGTGGATGAAGTATAAATGAGAAAACAAAAATGAAAGTTATTAGCATGGAAAGCTTATAAATCATTTTGCTTTTTCAATTTCCCCAAACTTTATGTAATGTTGTAATGTATTTATAATAAAGTAACTCAAAATCCAACTGGGCTTGCAAAGAACTACAAAAATATAATTCACAATGAGGAGGAAAATCAGTCAAATAAAAGTGTCTCAGAAATGATACAGATGATGGAACTAGTAAACAAAGACATTAAACTAAATATTATAATGTTATTTCATATGTTCAATAAGCTAGAAGAAAGATTTAAAAAATAATTTTTAGACATGAAGAATATTAAAAAGGACCCAAATCAAATTTCTAGAAATGAAATATCCAACATGTGAAATTTACAATATACTGAATGGTATTACCAACAGATTGTACGTCACAGGAGAAAAGATTAGTAAACTTGAACACAATACAAGAAACTATGCAAGATGGAGCACAAAGAGAAGAGACTTTAAAGCACAATAGAGTATCAGTGAGCTGTGGGACAATGTTAAGTGGCTTAGTGTGCAAGTAACTGGAGTTTCTGAAGGAGAAGAGGTAAATGGGGGTGGGGTGGGAGAGAACAAAGTCTAGAAAACTATTTCAAGAAATAATACCTGAAAATTTCTAAATCTGATGAAAACAGTAAATGTGTAAATGCAATAATCTAAATAAATCCCATGTACAAAAAGCACAAAAAAATCTGTACTATGTCACATAATATTTCTTAAATCCAGTGATAAAGAGAAGATATTAAAGAAGCGAGAGTAAAGAACACATGACAGAAGAACATACAAAGGAATTACAGTTTACCCTTGAACAACTTGGGGGTAAGGGCACTGACCCCAAACAGTTGAACATCTGAGTACTGCTATCTGTTCCTCAAAAACAAAGGAATTGATAAATGACTCACCCAAGGGAAGGAGGCTGAATCATTTTGGATAGAATCAAGACTCAAATCCTAGTTTTTTTGATTCCACATATTGTGATCTCTAATTGAACACAAACTTTCCTCGACACTTAGTTAATTTAAAGATCTGTAAAATGAAAATACAGGTACTATGTTTATTGAAAAAAATCCATGCATGAGTGGATCCTGGCACTTCAAACCTGTGTTGTTCAAGGGTCAACTGTATATAAGGAGGAGCAAGGATAGGAATGACAGCAGATTTCTCATTGTAAGCAATGTAATCTAGTAGATGGTAGAGCAACATCTTCAAAATACTGAAAGAAAAACAGTGTAAACTTAGAATTCTTTACCTAGTAAAAACATATGTCAAGAAATGAAGGCGAAATACTTTTTCAAACCTACAAAAGCTGAAATAATTTATCCCTATCCAACTGACCCTACAAAAAATGTTAAAAGAAGTCCTTCATATACAATGGAATGTTAGCCATAAAAAGGAATGAAATCTTGCCATTTGCGACAAGGATGGACCTTGAGGGATAAGTGAAATGTCAGACAGTGAAAGACAAATGATGCATGATTTCACTTATCTGTAGAACCTATAAACAAGTGAACAAACAATAACACAGAAACATAGTTATAGATACAGAGAACAGACAGGTGGTTGCCAGAGGGGAGGGGGTGTGAGGGGAGGAAAGAAATAGGTGAGGGAGATTAAGAGGTACAGAATTCCAGTTGCAAAATAAGTGAGTCACAGATATGAAATATACAGCATGAGGTATATATTCAATAATTATGTAATACCATTGTATGGTGACAGCTTGTAACCAGACTTATTGTGGTGATCAATTTGAAATGTATAGAAATATCTAATCACTTTGTTGTATACCAGGAATGAACATAGTGTTATAGGTCAGTTATACTTCAAAAACAAACAGACTCATAGAAAGAGAGATCAGATTTGTGGTTACCAGAGGCAAGGTGTAGGGGGAAGTGGAATTGGATGAAGGCAGTCAAAAGGTACAATGAATTCTACAAAATATTTAAGGAAAGAAACCCACCAATTTTCTAATTTTACACAAAATTTTCCAGGGAACTGAAGAAAAATCATATGATCATTTCAATATGTGAAAAAAAAATCATCATGACTAAAAACTTAGCAAACTTAAGTTTGCTGAGAATATAATGGAAGTTCCTTAATTTAATAAACATTACCTACAAAAAATCTATAGCAAATATATCTAATAGGGAACTGTTGAATCCTTTTCCTCTAACATTGGGAATGAGGCAAGGATGCCCACTATAACCACTTCTATTCAGATTGTACTGGAGCTCCTGGCTAGTGCACTAAAGCAAGAAAAATAAAAGACATAAAGATTAGAAAGGAAGATATAAACATAAATGTCATTAGTAGTCAAGAAAATATGAAGTAAACCCACACTTACTAGAAGGACTAAAAAGAAAAAGCCAAATACTGAATGGGAGAATGTGGAGCCGCTGAAATTCTCATACAATGCTGATAAGATATAATCACTTTGTAACCCACTTAGCAATATCTACTGAGGGTGACCATACACACACCCCACAACTCAGCAATCCTACTCCTAGCTATGTGCCCAACACAAATGCTTATATAGGTTTACCAAAAGGCATGTACAATAACATTCATTTCATAAAAGCACTATTTGTAATAGTTCAAACTGGAAACAAAACAAATGCCATTAACAAAAGAAAGATAAATTGTAGTATATTCACATGATTCGATACTACACATAGATGAGAAGAAATGCCCCACAATGCATACAACAATGTGGATGGATTCCACAAACATTATACTTAGGAGAATAAACGAGACACAAGAGAGAAAAAAAAAATGCAAATTTCCAGTTAGAACATAAATAAGTACTAGGGATGTAATGTACAACAAGGTAAGTATAATTAATACTGCTGTATATTATATATGAAAGTTGTTAAGAGAGTTAAGAAAGGTCTCATCACAAGGAAAAATATATTTTTTCTATTTAATTTTGTATCTATATGAGATGATGGATGTTCATATTGTGATAAACGTTTTATGATGTAAGTCAAATCATTATGCTGCACACCTTAAACTTATATAGTGCTATATGTCAATTGTACCTCAATAAAACTGGATGAAAATATAAGTCCTCCAAGTAGATGACAAATGACAAGAGATGAAGATCTGAATATACTCAAAAGAATAAAAAGCATGGGGAATGGTAACTACATTGCTAAATGAAGACTTTCTCTTTCATTATTTAAAACTTTCCTTTTGCCCTATATTATGTGTCTGATTTCACAAAGGATTTGATGTACTAAATTCTCCTGTTTAATGTGACTTTCCATACTCCATTTAGTTCTTATCTTCTGGGCCATATCCACCTTGTCATCTTCTCCCAGTTGTCTTCCTGTTCACTGGCAAACACTGCTTGCACCCCCTCCCTCCCTAGATTAAACACGCACACACCTACTTTTATAGAGGTGAGAGTTGGTTAAAATTAGCATCAAATACAACTTTGAAGGAGTCATGGAATAATTATGAGTGATAAATATTAGAAACGTTTAGGATTAGGAGCTGAAATGAAGATAGTATCTAAATGTGTTAAAACCAATTTTATGATTCCTAATCTGTTTTCTAAAAGCATCATCAGTTGCTTTTATGACTCATTCCTCAGTCGCTCACCAATGAGAGATTCCACAGATGTCCAGTGAGGCAGGTACCCACGTTATAGTCTAAGAATAATTCTGCTTGTGTTTTTAGAATAATAATGCCACAGCTCATTTCTAGGATAGGAACAGTTTTCTAAACATTATGGTCCAGGAATAAGAAAACTGCTGACTTGTTTTTGTAAATAAAAGTTTTATTAAAAAAAGGTTTTATTGGAACACAAGCCATTTCCTTTACATCTTGTCTATGGCTGCTTTCACGCTATGACTGTGGAATTGAGTAGTTGTAACCACTAGAGTCGCAAGCCTTCTTGCAAACCTAAATTATTTACTCTCTTTAAGAAAGTGTTTGCTGACTCCTATAGTTAATTAAAATTTATAGCAGCAAACACAGAACTTACTACATGCCAGGTTATTTTAATATAATTAAAATATTAATTCTAATATACTTAAAAATCATATGAGATAGGTTCTCTTACAATACTTATTTAACTGAGGAAACTGAGGCACAGAGTGGTTAAGTAATTTGTCCTTAGTCACAAAGCTAATAAGTAGTAGGGCCAGGATTTGAACAAAGGTGGCTTGACTCCAAAGTCTGGGCTTTTAACAGCTTGTCTCATACTGCTGCTCCAATTGAAGAAATAAAGGAAATACAGAATTTTTAAAAAATTGAGCATGTGGAATACATGGTGAATTTATGGTGGACAGCCAGCCAATTTAGGTGAAAATCAGGGAATTATTTTAATTATAAGAAAGAAGATAAGAGATATTTAATTAGTTCTGGATTAATTACTGCAGTTTCTTCAGGCTTATTCATGAAAGAATAATTGTGAGAGAAGCCAATTTTTAAAAAATTGTAAGTTACTTTTTTGAATTAGGCCTGTATCTCAGTACAGTAATTTTACAGGACAGTAGACTCAGGCTCCTTTTATCAGCTTCTTCATTTCTCGATTTTGTCTTTCTGATTCAGTGTCATATCCGTGGAACTGTTTCACAGAGAAATCAAAATCATTTCCAAAATTTAGTTTCCTAACTTTGAGTTTTCTTTAAACCTGTTTTATATCTTCTGCATCAGTGTAGTACAGAAATCAGTAAACATTTATTCCAGTAATTTTTGCAACTAGAATTGTGAAACGAAACAGGTTCAGAGATTCTGACAGCTTGCTTATTTTTCTTGAAGCTACTTAAGTTTGGATTTTTGACACAGTGTCCTCAAAAAAGTTTAAAAATTATAAGCGTACAATTTGGTAACTGTTTCTCCTTATGGAGATTATGCTTGTGACCAGAGTTTAGAGTTATGTTTTTATTAAAAAAACATAATGCCACAGCTTAATCCATTTTTGGACTCTAGGGCCATAATAGATAGTTCTTTCAATATGCAAAGCATGAGTTTTGTTCACCATGAGGTGTTAAAGCAATTCCTGTTTATCATATCAAACAGCCACAAAAACGTGTTCATTTCCTTTTAGTAGGTACCTGCGGAATATATGAGGAATTAAAGAGTATTTTGTGGAGAGTGTCATATCCTGCAAAGAGACTATAGTCTGGTAGGGAGTAGTAGAAAAAAGTATACAGATGATCGTAATAAAAAAATGCAGAAGTAAGGTCAACTTCACATAAGACACTATAAACTTGTGATAAGTTAAACAGCATTAAAATAGTGAAATACTTGTTCAGGAAAGTATAAAATATATTATATATATATATATATATATATATATATATATAAGTTGATATGGAAGATAACAAATATTTGCCACAAACAATCTTATAGGACTTGAAAAGGAAGAGATACTCTTTTACTACTTCACCTTTGAATTGCTTTACAAAAAGGTGGAACTGGGTTTTAGGTAGATAGGAAGGATTAGATTATAAGAATACTAAATATTTCTATAGCACTTAACTTTTTAAATGCTTTTTTATATCTAATCTGATTTTGTAGCAACTTAATAGAACAAGTAGTATTGTTATTCTAATTTTTAAAGTAATTTGAAACCAAGAGGGGTTCAGTGGCTTCTGTGTACACAGCTGGTATGTGGTGGAAGTACTATTCACACCCAGGTCTTCCAGCTCTGAATCCTCTTAAGTTCTGTATTGTACTACCCCTTAAAGAGAAGAGTGGAAAGCACAAAGCTAGAGTCAGTCTGCCTGGGATTCAGGGAAAGGAGGTTGGAAATTAGGCTGGGAGGCAGAGAGGGTCTAGATTCTGAAGCTCCTTAAATACCTGAGAATAGATTTGAAGTGGGAGCAGGGAAAGAGAAGATGAGTGGACCATTGTAGGACAGACGTGATTGTGGCACAGACCAGGGTATTAGTAATTAGGTTGGAGAAAGTGTTTAGATTAATTTGGAATATAGAGCCAGCTGGATGCCTGGGGTTTTGAGAGGAAGAGAGAGTCAAAAATGATTCCAAAGCTTAAAACTTGAGCAACTAGAAGAATACAATTATGGGGAACACTGAGAGATGAGCAGGTCAGAGTTGAGTTTTAGATGTTTGCACTTGTGGAATAAAGATGCCAATTACACATCCAAGTGGTGGTGTCAAATGGGCAGTTGCAACACTTGAGTCTGGAGTTCAGTGGAAAGTCTAGGCTGGAGATAGGAATTTGGAAGCCATCAGAATGTGTATAGTGTTTATAGTGGTGAGATTGAGTGACATCAGTAGAGGAATGATTGTAGATAAGAGGTCTGAGAACTTAGTTCTAGGGTGCTCCAGCATTCTGAGTTCTCGGAGAAAAGAAGGAACCAGGATGGGGCTTGAGACTAATGCAGTTGCTTTGGAATAATAATAATAAAAACAGAAAAGAGGCTGCTGGATGTGGGAAGAGCTCTAAAGGCATGTTGATCTGTAACTTAAGAATGACATGGAGAAATTTTTTTCTAGACCATGCTATGGGCCTAATGATAATGTTAGGCAATGAATACTTCAAGGAAAGTTCATCCTTAAACACTGTATTGATTAAATATTTTTATTTATTGTATGAAGCAATGTTTATTTAGTTGTCATAATAACAGAGTAAGAAGTAAATAATAGGAATAACGACTCCCTATTATTCATTTTTAACATGAGGAAACTGGTATCAGAGAAGATGAGTTGCTTGTAGTTTTACAGTTAATAATAGCACTTTTTTTGGTTATTAAAGTCAAGTCAATTTTCAATACCTATTATAGCCCATGCTGCTAATTTTCTAGAGTGATGTGTTTTATAAGAAGGAACCAATTAGAGACCAGAGCAAAGTAGAGAAAAGTGATTGATGTTAAGGAAAATAACAGAAGAACATTTAGAACAAAGCAAGATGATCTACAAGGACACAAAGAATCATGGTGTGGTGAAAAAGCACTAGACTGAGAATCAGGAAATTTGGAGACCAGTCCTGGCTGTTTAACTTTCTGGAAGCTTGAAACTAATTTCTGAGAGTTCTGTATGTTGCTGAGGGCCTGAATTTCATGTAGGAAAGGATTTGTAGGCACATTAAAAAGGTCTGGGAGGACACACCTATCAAGGAGTTACTTCTGCGGAGAAGATAGAGCTTGGAAGGGCAAAGCAAAAGGAGACAATTTCCTCTATAGTGTTGTTTGATTAATTTACAATGAACACGTATTACTTAAGTTTCATCAAAAATAAAAATGGTAAAATACTGTAAGACAAAATTCAATTCAGCAATTTCTAGACATCAGTAGAAAGATGTAGTTCATACCCATTTGATCTCTAAGTTTCTCCTGTAAAATGAGGGAGTTTGACTAGAGTCCCCAAAACCAATTCCAGCTCTAGCATCCTGAGGTCCTATGGAGAGCACAAATGTTAACATCTGGGGCCTTTTCCTCACTACTAGATAAAAAAGAAACTGAACTAATATATTCATGAAAATCGGGTAACCAAATGCTGTGGTTCACCAAAATGCTGAACTTGTAATGTGGATCTATACTAAGTTATTTAGTAAAACAATACATTATTTCATATAACCATAATAATCACTTAAAATAGTTGCTGTTATTATCACCTGTCATCTAATTTTACATATAAGAACATTGGGGCTTATCAAGATTAACTGACATGCCCATGGTCACACAGCTGCTAAGTGACGAAACACAAGCCTGAGTCCTACACCTGAAAGCTTAACCATGAAACAGTCTGATCTCAGTTTTTTAGGGGGTGTACACCTTCCTTGATGTGGAGAAGTCATGATTTATTTTAGTTTACAGAGTGGGAAAACAAGTTAGCTTGGTTTTTGTCAAGTACCTCTTTTCTGAACCCACTTCCTTTCAAGTTAATTTTTCAAGTTAACTCAGTTAACTGCTCACATCTCTTTCCTGTGCCTAACATTTTATAACTCTACCCTCATTATTCAGACATAAATTGCACTGCCCAAGCTTTAATTTGTGTTTCTGAAACACAAATCCCTTCAAATTTATGTCTGTTTAATGTGACAGTATTTTTTCTACAGAAAAGTTAAAGGTTTTCTTTAAAATGATATTATCTCTGAATTCAGAGCATTAGATAATAGACTTTATGTTGGCAGCACTGCTTGCCCCCTTCAACAGCCTACAGACCCACATATCCAGCTGACTGTCTTCCTGGTCCTAATACACTGTCTTACTCAGATCTCCAGCTTGAGTCTGTGACTTCATTTCTCTCTTAACTCTTGGACATAGAGCACTCCCAGGTCTGACCCACTTCTCTGCAACTTCCTAATTCTCATTCCAAAATGATTTGGTTTGTCTACTATTCTGTTTTCCTGCTCAGTTTCTATGACCTATGTGAACAGCTCTCAGACCTATCAGAGCATCAGAATCACCCAAAGAAATGTTTATATTACAGATTCCAAAGTATATATCAGAAGTGCTAAATCAGTTGCTTGAGTTAAGAGCTGGAAATCTATATTGAAAAGAATTGCTTTCATGCATAGCCAAACAGGGAATTCCTGCCCATGTGATATCTTTACCTGAAACAGGTGTCCATGCCAGTTTTCTCCTGGTTCAATGATCTTTCTTCACCAGGTATGGGAAGTTAAATAATTAGCTATCATTCTGTCGTGGCACCTTGATTAGAAACTTTGTATTTGAGAATTATAATAAGACATTCTAATCTCCAGGAAAATGGTGTGTAAGCATTTTTCTGGAGATTAGAAAAATAGTTCTAAAAATAGAAATTATTTTTAGAATCATATTCCCTATAGAGGTGCTCATTTTACCAAATAATAAAAACAAAATCTTTTAGGTTAAATCCTTTTTCTCTTTTACCCTCTTTAATGAAACATAAAACACTATATGCATTGGAGTTTACAAGCAAATTTTTCTTTAAAAATCATCATAATACGATATAAGCTGTGAGATTATTACACGTTTATTCCAAACAGTTTTTGAAATAAGAGATTTCAGCCAATTTTCCAATGGATATTTTTCTTAGTTGAATAACAAGTCCAGATCACTGATTTTTTAAATCCCTTTTAGTACAATGTTTTTGTAATTAAAATATTCAATGAAAGTAAACCTATTTAGGTTAATTTACTTAGTGAATGTTTAATAAATGTCTACTAAATAAAAAACAATCTTATTAGGTACTAGAGACAAACACAGTTTCTGTCTGCATTTTGCTGTCTATTGTCTATTTTCGTTGTATGAAAAAAGCCTTTACAGAGCTGAGTGTTCTTGTTTGGCATGTCATGTTACTTTTCTCTCTGAGGCAGCATATGCAGATTACTTTTTGAACTATGGCTTAATTACAAAGAACTGATTAAAGCAAAAAAAATGATATATAATTTATTCACCTGAGAAATTCAGGGCAAAGCCAGTCCTGCTTAAGCATGGAAGTCTAGTTGAAAATATGTTAATACTGTGTTCCAAAACAGAATTCCATATTATTGAGTCTTCTCTTCTGCATCTTACCCTTAATTTGCAGTTGTGCAAAATAACAGCTGTCTCATAGTACCACTTAAACTGAAGTACTATGTAAAACACTTATATTTCAGTTTCTAATTATTTACAGCATACACTAGGGAAGTTCCAAAGCTATAAGAAGTTAATGCATTAAATCTCCATAATTCTCTCCTTCTTCACCATTTTTAGTTGCTTATAGCACCAACAAGAAATGATGTTTAAACTCTTTTCAGGAATGTTTGTTTTTTTATGTTTGTTATCTTCACTTGATAGTATTTTGTGTATGGCTTTTATTGTATACCACGTGTAAAATGTTTGTAGGTTTGTTTTTCCATTGCTGCCCCAGAGAACAGCAGGCTCTAGTAAAAAAATGTATTTATGCAGATTTGGAGAAGTCTTGAACTTATTCATGATTTTTCTTCAGATTTTCTTATCTAAATAAACATTTATAATTTTTGATTCCATGAAATGCAATTTGTACTGCTATTCAAACTCATGGAGTTCTCTCTGACTTCTGGAGAGTTATTGAAGGCTTGATGTTCAAGCCATTTCAGTGTTGCCTGAGGAGAGACTTGGTGACCCCTCAGTTGGAACAGAAGGATGCACGGGATGACAACGCAGACAGTGATGATGCCCTTGTGAAAAACTGTGAAGGTCTGAGATTCCTGCAGACTACTTGCGGGCTGAGGGGTTAGCCGGCCACAGTTTCACAGATGCTGGCAGAAGCTTTTGTTTCTGAGAAAAACAACACCTAGTAAAGCAAACAGTATGGACTTCACATTTGTGGGAGTTCTTTATGCACCCCAGGTCCCTCGGGGGTGCTGTGGAGGGGTTGAGTAGTTGGCGGTAACGTGGAGGAGCAGAGTCACAATCAGGGACCTCAAACGGGCTGCAGCCAAGCCTCTCCAAACTCGGCCCTGGAAAGAGATGCTATACTGCTCAGAAAATAAATCTGTCCACTGCCCTATCTGTCTAGACTGTTCTCTGTAAAAATTCCTTGAAAAGGTAGTCTAGAACAAAGGACATCAGTACTTACCACAAGATATGCCCACAAGAGACCTTTGGAGAATTGTCTCTCAATAGTCCTAAGCAATGAATATGATCATGATTTAAACTATTCCTATCAGAATTTTATACCCATTCAACTAATTCTGGTTACCTGAGTTTACCTTGGAGTGTATCTTTTTATATCACCAGTATCATAGGCAATATTGATGGTTAACAGTGTGGCTAGAACATAATGCCTAGAAGCACAGAGGGAAGGGCAGCTTATCCTAGACCAGCCCCCTTTCATACAGATGAACACTGCGTAAGTGGGTTCTAGGAAACATGTTCAATGATAATAGCCCAAACTGGAACTGCCTTTTAAAGAAGATCTGAGAAACAAAAATGAAATAAGATATGTCAGAGAAATAAGGGCCAGCTTTTCAGACAGGACTGTTGAGAGAACAGTCTCTACAGTTGGAGTTAAAGCTCCTGGTTAGGATTGAGAGTTTAGGGGATGGTGTGATGTGATGAACTACAGGCTATCCTTTCTTTCTTTCTTTCTTTTTTTTCCTTTGCCAGGTACTTAATTGCCTGAATTAAGATGTCTCTTTCTTTCTCTCTCTCTTTCTTTCTTTCTTTTCCTTTCTTTCTCTCTCTTTCTTTCTTTCTTTTCCTTTCTTTCTCTCTTTCTTTCTTTCTTTCTTTCTTTCTTTCTTTCTTTCTTTCTTTCTTTCTTCCTTCCTTCCTTTCTTTCATTCTTTCTTTCTTTCTTTCTTTCTTTCTTCCTTTCTTTCTTTCTTCTTTCTCTTTCTTTCTTTCAATTGGGGTATAGTTGCTTTACAATTTTGTGTTAGTTTCTGCTGTACAATGAAGTGAATCAGCTATACGGATACATATATCCCCTTGCTCTTGGACCTCCTTCCCACCTCCCATCTAGGTCCCCAAAGAGCACCGAACTGAGCTCCCTGCACTGTACAGCAGGTTCTAAATAGCTATCTGTTTTATACATGGCAGTGTACATACCTCAATCCCAATCTCCCAGTTCATCCCATAACCCTCCATGTCCAAATGTCTGCTCTCTACCTTTGCATTTCTATTCCTGCCCTGCAAAAAGGTTCATCTGTACCATATTTCTAGATCCTTCATATATGCATTAATATACAATATTTGTTTTTCTCTTTCTGACTTACTTTGCTCTGTATGACAGACTCTAGGTCCATCCACATCTCTACAAATGACCCAATTTCATTCCTTTTTATCACTAATATTCTGTTGTATATACGTACCACATCTTCCTTATCAATTCCTCTGTCAATGGACATTTAGGTTGTTTCCATGTCCTGGCTATTGTAAATAGTGCTGCAATGAACATTGGGGTGCATGTGTCTTTTTGAATTATGGTTTTCTCTGGGCATATGACCAGTAGTGGGATTGCTCGGTCATATGGTAGTTCTATTTTTAGTTTTTTAAGAAACCTCCATACTGTTCTCCATAGTGGCTATATCAACTTACATTCCCACCAACAGTGCAAGAGGGCTCCCTTTTCTCCACACCCTCTCTAGCATTTATTGTTTGTAGAGTTTTTCATGATGACCATTCTGAGTGGTGTGAGGTGACACCTCATTGTAGTTTTGATCTGCATTTCTCTAATAATTAGTGATGCTGACCATCTTTTCATGTGCCTCTTGGCTGTCTCTATGTCTTCTTTGGAGCAATGTCTATTGAGGTCTTCCACCCATTTTTTGATTGTGTTGTTTGTTTGTTTTTGGTATTCAGCTGCATGAGCTGTTTGTATATATTAGATATTAATCTCTTGTCAGTTGCTTTGTTTGCAAATACTTTCTCCCATTCTGAGGATTGTCTTTTTTGTCTTATTTATGGTTTTCTTTGCTGTGGAAAAGCTTTTGAGTTTAATTAGGTCCCATTTGTTTACTTTTGTTTTTATTTCCATTTCTCTAGGAGGTGGGTCAAAAAGGATCTTGCTGTGATTTATGTCATGGAGTGTCCTGCCTATGTTTTCCTCTAAGAGTTTTAGAGTGTCTTGTCTTATAGTGTAAAACCAAAATGGTTTTCAATCCATTTTGAGTTTATTTTTGTGTATGATGTTAGGGAGTGTTTTAAGTTCATTCTTTTACAAGTAGCTGACCAGTTTTCCCAGCACCACTTATTGAAGAGACTGTCTTTTCTCCATTATATGTTCTTGCATCCTTTGTCATAGATTAGGTGACCATAAGTGCGTGGGTTTATCCTTGGGCTTTCTATCCTGTTCCATTGATCTATATTTCTGTTTTTGTGCCAATACCATACTGTCTTGATGACTGTACCTTTGTAGTATAGTCTGAAGTCAGGGACCCTGATTCCTCCAGCTCCATTTTTCTTTCTCAAGATTGCTTTGGCTATTTGGGCTCTTTTGTGTTTCCATATAAATTGTAAAATTTTTTGTTATAATTCTGTGAAAAATGCCATTGGTAATTTTATAGAGATTGCATTGAATCTGTAGATTGCTTTGGGTAGTATAGTCATCTTCACAATATTGATTCTTCCAATCGAAGAGCATGGTATACCTCTCCATCTGTCTCTGTCATTTCTTCTCAAGTGAACACAGAATATTCTCTAGGATAGATCACATCTTGGGTCACAAATCAAGCCTTGGTAAATTTAAGAAAAATGAAATCATATCAAGCATCTTTTCTGAGCACAACACTATGAGGTTGGAAATCCATTACAGGAAAAAAACTGTAAAAAACACAAACACATGGAGGCTAAACAATAAGCTAATATATAACCAAGAGATCACTGAAGAAATTAAAAAGGAAATAAAAAAAATACATAGAAACAAATGACAATGAAAACGCAACGACCCAAAACCTATGGATGCAGCAAAAGCAGTCCTAAGAGGGAAGTTTATACCAATTCAATCCTACCTCTAGAAACAAGAAAAATCTCAAATAAACAACCTAACCTTACACCTAAATCAACTAGAGAAAGAAGAGCAAACAAAACCCAAAGTTAGTAGAAGGAAAGAACTCATAAAAATCAGAGCAGAAATAAATGAAGTAGAAACGAAGATAACAACAGCAAAAATAAATGAAACTAAAAGGTGGTTCTTTGAGAAGATGAACAAAACTGATAAACCTTTAGCCAGACTCATCAAGAAAAAAAGGAGAGGATTCAAATCAGTAAAATTAGAAATGAAAAAGGAGAAATCACAACTGACACCACAGAAATAAAAAGGATCATAAGAGACTACTACAAGCAACTATATGCCAGTAAAATGGACAACCTGGAAGAAATGGACAAATTCTTAGAAAAGTGCAACCTTCCAAGACTGAACCAGGAAGAAATAGAAAATTTAAACAGATGAAACACAAGTAATGAATTTGAAACTGTAATTTAAAATCTTCCAACAAACAAAAGTCCAGGACCAGATGGTGTCACAGGTGAATGCTATCAAACATATAGAGAAGAGTTAACACCTATTCCTCTCAAACTCTTCCAAAAAATTGCAGAGGGCACAACACTCCAAAACTCATTCTATGAGGCCACCATCACCTTATACCAAAACCAGAAAAAGATATCACAAAAACAGAAAATTACAGGCAATATCACTGATGAACATAGATACAGAAATCCTCAACAAAATACTAGCAAACAGAACCCAACAACACATTAAGAGCATCATACATTATGATCAAGTGAGATTTTTCCCAGGGATGCAAGGGTTCTTCAATATACACAAATTAATGTGACATACAATATTAACAAATTAAATAATAAAAACTATATGATCATCTCAATAGATGAAGAAAAAGCTTTTGACAAAATTCAACACCCATTTATGATAAAAACTCTCCAGAAAGTGGGGATAGATGGAACCTACCTCAATGTAATAAAGGCCAATATGACAAACCCACAACAAACATCATTCTCAATGGTGAAAAACTGAAAGCATTTCCTCTAAGATCAGGAAAAAGACAAGGGTGTCCACTCTTGCCACTATTATTCAACATAGTTTTGGAAGTCCTAGCCATGGCAATCAGAGAAGACAAAGAAATAAAAATAATCTAAATTGGTAAAGAAGAAATAAAATTGTCACTGTTTGCAGATGACATGATACTATACATGGAAAATCCTAAAGATGCCACCAGAAAACTACTAGAGCTAATCAATGAATTTAGTAAAGTTGCAGGATACAAAATTAATGCACAGAAATCTCTTGCATTCCTATATACTAACAATGAAAGATAAGAAAGAGAAATCAAGGAAACAATCCCATTTACCACTGCAACAAAAAGAATAAAATACCTAAGAATAAACCTATCTAAGGAGGGAAAAGACCTGTGCTCAAAAAAGTATAAGATACTGATTAAAACTGGCTCTTTCAAAGTGACTTTTTGTGTTAACTAGTCATATGATTGAGGTTATTAATGCTGAGGAGTATTTAGTACCCCCCTCTCAAATGAATATTACCAACTAGAAAACTGAGGCCCAGGGAGTCTGGGAGACTCACCTAAAGTTACACAAGGGGGAGGGGCATATGTTCCTGGAGGTCATTGGTTTATTCTAAAGGAGCACATTGTGTTCAGGTCGAAAATGAGTGAGACAAAGAGGTGTAGACTGACTGATCTCAGTAGGACTTTAATCCTCTATGTATAGAAAACTCCACTTGTCAGTGTAAATACCTTCTCAAATTAGTATTGTATTTGCGAACTTGCCAGAATGTATGAAGGTGCATTTCAGTTTATTATTAGAGCTTGGCCCTAGTGTGGAAAAATATTAATTGCCATTCAGAATAATTTTTAAAAGATGAATATCTGAAATGCAAATACAGGATTGCCTTAAGCACAATAAACAATTAAATCAATTACAATTTACCAGTGAAACTTTCAAGCATTGAGATGCTTAGTGAAAGGCAGAGAATGTCAGAGTGGTTTAAATATTTTCATCTGCAGTCAGAGGCATTGGCCGTGCTGAGCTGGAAGGTATCTTGGCATCTGTTGGGATGATTTTCTTCCCTCTAAGGAGCCCCAAGCTCTTGAAACACTGAAGCAGGACAGAGGGACCCTCTGAGGGTTAAGATCTTCACTTTGACTTATTTCTAATAGAGACACTCTACTTTTACCTGTTTCACAGCTTGGCTTCTGTTATTTAGAAAACAAACTGAAAAACTTGCTTGTATAGTATTTTATATCTTTTATTTTTTATTGAATATAGTTGTTTTATAATATATTAGTTTCATTGTACAACATAGTGATTCAATATTTTTATAGATTGTACTCCATTTAAAGTTATTACAAGATAGTGGCTATAATTCCTTGTGCTATACAGTGTATCCCTGTTGCTTATTTATTTTATACATAATAGTTTGTACCTCTTAATCCCCTACTCCTATCTTGCCCCTCCTCACTTCCTTCACCACATTGGTAACCACTGGTTTGTTTTCTATATCTGTGTCTGTTTCTCTTTTGTTACATACATTCTTTTGTTTTTAGATTCCACATATAAGTGATAACATAGAGTATTTGTTTTTCTCTGTCTGACTTATTTCACCAAGGATAATACTCTCTAGGACTGTCCACATTATTGCAAATAGCAGAATTCCATTCATTTTTATGATTAATATTCTATTATATATATATATATATATATATATATATATATATACTATATATATACTATATATATCCATTCATTTCTTCATGGACACAGGTTGCTTCCATATCTTGGCTATTGGAAATAATGCTGCTATGAATATTGGGATGCACATATCTTTTTGAATTAGTATTTTCCTTTTTGTCAGATATATACCCAGCAGTGGAATTGCTGGATCATATGGTAGTTCTATTTTTATTTTTTTGAGGAACCTCCATATTGTTTTTCATAGTGGCTGCACAAATGTACATTTCCAACAATAGTGTCCTAAGGTTCCCTTTTCTCCACATCCTTTTGAACTTTTGGTATTTGTAGACTTTTTTTTTTTTTGGTGGTACTCAGGCCTCTCTGTTGTGGCCTCTCCTGTTGCAGAGCACAGGCTCCGGATGTGCAGGCTCAGCGGCCATGGCTCACGGGCCCAGCCGCTCCACAGCATGTGGGATCATCCTGGACCAGGGTACGAACCCATGTCCCCTGCATAGGCAGGCAGACTGTCAACCACTGCGCCACCAGGGAAGCCCTGTAGACTTATTGATAATAGCCATTTTCACAGGAGTGAGGTGATATCTCATTGTAGTTTTGATTTGCATTTTTCTGATGATTAGCTATGTTGAGCATCTTTTCATGTGCCTGTTGACCATCTGTATAACTTCTTTGGAAAAAATGTCTATTCAGGTCTTCTGCCCATTTTTAATTAGGTTGTTTGCTTTGTTTGATATTGAGTTATATGAGCTGTTTATAGATTTTTGGATATTAACTCTTTCTCAGACATATCATTTCCAAATATTTTCTCCCATTCAATAGGTTGTCTTTTTGTTTTGTCAATGGTTTTCTTTGCTGTGCAAAAGCTTTTAAGTTTAATTAGGTCCCATTTGTTTATTTTTGCTTTTATTTATTTTGCTTTAAGAGACAAATCTTAAAAAAATATTGCTATGATATATGTCAAAGAGTTCTGCCTATGTTTTCTTCTAGGAGATTTATGGTCTCAGGTTTTTAATACATTTTGAGTTTTTTTGTATGCGGTGTGAGGAAATGTTCTAATTTCATTCTTTTATGTGTGGCTTTTTTCCAGTTTTCCCAGCATCACTTATTGAAGAGACTGTCTTTTCTCCATTGTATATTCTTGCCTCTTGGTCATAGCTTAATTGACCGTAAGTGTATGAATTTATTTTCTGGCCTCTTTATTCTGTTCCCTTGATCTATATGTCTGTTTTTGTGCCAACACCATGCTTTAATGATTCCTGTAGATTTGGAGTATAGTCTGAAGTCTGGGAGGGTTATACCTCCAACTTTGTTCTTTTTGTCCTCAAGGTTGCTTTGGCAATTCAGGGTCTTTTATTGTTCTTTGGGGATTATTTGTTCTAGTTCTGTGAAAAATATCATGGGCATTTTGATAGGGATTGCATTAAATCATAGATTGCTTTAGGTAGTATAACCATTTTAAAAATATTAATTCTTCCAATCCAAGAGCAGGAATATCTTTACATTTCTTTATATCATCTTCAATTTCCTTCATCAATGTTTTATGGTTTTCAGAATATGTCCTCATTGGACATATTAACCTCATTGGTTAAGTTTATTCCTAGGAATTTTATTCTGTTGATGTGATTTTAAACAGGATTTTATTTTTGCTTTCTCTTTCTGATAATTCATTATTAGTGTATAGAAAAGCAACACATATCTGTATATTAATCTTATATCCTGCAACCTTTCTGAATTCATTTATTAGTTCTAGTATCTTTTTGGTGGAGAGACTTTAGGGTTTTCTACATAAAGTATCAAGTCATCTGAAAATAGTGACAGTTTTACTTCTTCCTTTCCAATTGGGGTGCCTTTTATTTCTTTTTCTTTTCTGATTGTCGTGGCTATGACTTCTAATATTATGTTAAACAGAAGTTGTGAGAGTGGGCATCCTTGTCTTGTTCCTGATTTTAGAGGAAAACTTTCAGCTTTTTACCACTGAGTATGATGTTAGCTGTGATTTGGTCATAAATGACCTTTATAATGTTGAGATACCAACTTTGATGAACTTTTTTTTTTTTATCATAAAAGGGTGTTGAATTTTGTCAAATGCTTTTTTCTGTGTCTATTGAGATGATCATGTGATTTTTGATCCTACTTTTTGTTAATGTGGTGTATCATACTGATTGATTGTGAATATTGAACCATCTTTGCATCCCTGGAATAAATTCCACTCAATCACGGTCTATGATCCTTTATATGTATTGTTGGATTCAGTTTCTTAATATTTTGTTGAGGATTTTTGCATTAAAATTCATCAAAGGTATTGACCTGTAATTTTCTTTATTGTAGTGTCTTTGTCTGGTTTTGGTATGAGGGTAATACTGGCCCCATAAAATGAATTTGGGAGTGTTTCATCTTCAATTTTTTTGGAATAGCTTGAGAACAATTTATAACTTGATAGGAGTTTGGATGCATGCATTTGTATGTTTTATTACATTTGAATTTTATGTAAAACACTATAAACAATTAATGATCTCAATTGGAGCATGCTGAAGTATTTAGGGGGAGATATACTGATATCTGTGATTTACTTAGAAACACACCAAAAATAATGTAGATTGATGGGTAGATATAGGATGGATATACAATGAAGAAAGTATAGTTGCCTGTTAATGGTAGAATATAGATGGAAGATCTTAGGTGTGCTTTTTTCAACTTTGCTGTACATTTATAAAATTCACCAATATAGTTCAACTCTCTCATTTTCAAAATGAGGAAAGTGAGGTTTAGGGAGAAGAAGATTAATTCATTGTCAGAGCAGCAATTAGAACCAAAAGAACTCATTCGGCAGCTTGTCTTTACATTCAAATTTGATCATTTGCCCCAAGATTTCTTTATATAAGTGTCAGAAAAATAATGAGTGTTATCAAAGATGAAAAAAGGCATTCTATGGTATTATTGAAACTCTTAATTTCAGGAAAATATCCTTTTCCTTCCTTTTTTATTTTTCATGCTTGTAGCATTGAGGCAGTTTTCATGCTTCTTTTAGTTTAGTACATTAGAATCAATTGTGAATTTATATATTCTATGGTATTTACGAACCAACTATCCATTTCAGTTTTATATTCACATACAAATGAATACAACTGGCATTTCCTGATCAATGTATTCCTTTTAAAGTATAGCAGTGAAGGCAACTTCTTTAGAAAAGGTCCATGAACTTTACATAGATTCTCTTAATGTCTTTTTTGGGAAAACAAAAAAATGGCTTTGCATCTGGTGTTTGAATGGTATAAGTCATAATGAAGGACTACTTAAAAATGGCTTCTCCTTGGTCTTATACTCTTCTAGAACATTTAGAGGGTAAGAATCTCTGAAGTCAAGACTACCTTAAGTTTAATTCTTGTGACATTTCTAAGTGTGAGATCTTGGGAAAGTTCTCTGAGTCTTTTTCCTTGGGTATAAAATAGGGATAATAATCACACCCTACTGATCAGGGTATTTAATAAAATCTATTTAATAAAATCTATTAAAATCTATTATTACAATTTTATTAATCATAACCTTAGAATTTGCTGGTGAATGACTTTTAGTTTTAACATTGTATGTTTATATTTTGTTTTGTTTATTTTACTTTTTATTTGTAGCTGACATTTACTTTCATAAGAGATTGTGCTTCTGAATATTTACAGGATTTACAGCTTCACTTGTCACGTCAATAAAACATGCACACTGTAATTCTTACAGTTCTTTATACAGAAACATGAGTCACCTATAAAGCACGTTATGACTGGGTGTATTTATTCCCTAACTCTGTTCTCCTTTAAGAGATTCTTTCTTATTTCTCAGATTTTAGTGTTGATTACTGCTTTCTAGTCTTCTCCCTAAAGATTTCAAAATGTAAGAATTGTAGACTTGTACAACTCAAAATGTAAGGAATGTAGAATTTTAAAAGGGTGAGAAATTAAAATTTCAATCATTACTGTAACTTTAAAAAATTACAATGTAAAGATGCTACTTTTGGGCTTCCCTGGTGGCTCAGTGGTTGAGAGTCCGCCTGCCGATACAGGGGACGTGGGCTCGTGCCCCAGTCCAGGAAAGATCCCACATGCCGCGGAGCAGCTGGGCCCGTGAGCCATGGCCGCTGAGCCTGAGCGTCCGGAGCCTGTGCTCCACAACGGGAGAGGCCACAACAGTGAGAGGCCCGCGTACCGCAAAAAAAAAAAAAAAAAAAAAAAAAAAGATGCTACTTTTTCATATTAAGTGGATAAAGATATTCTTAATTGTAGTAGGCACCACTCAGATTAATGAAAATGTTAGCTGGGATATATACATAAATAAAGCAAATACATTTTATTCTAAAATATTAAATATATTTTATCCACCCCAGCATACATATACATATAAGATAATAGTATATCATTTGAAGGAGAAACAAATGTCAAAGTTTTATGTACTGTAGTTCAGTAGTTGTATAATGCTTTCTTTGTGTATCATCTCAAATTCTTTTTTTAATCATATTTTATAGTTTTCAAGGTGACAAAATGAGCTCACTGTACAGAATCATAAAATTTGGAAGGTTGGGAGGAAGCTTTGAGATCTGGAATTCTAATTTAGTGGTTTTTAATCCTTATTTCAGGAAGTTTTAAAAAATTACTAATGCCATACTCCAGATGCATTAAATTAGAATCTCTGTGAATAGGGCCTAAATAGTCCTAGTTTTCAGAAGCTCCCCTGGTGATTCTACCATGATGTCAATGTCAGAATCATCCATCTGTTTTTGTTTTTTGTTTTTTGGCAACATTTAGAAAGGAAACAGAAGTGCTCTAGATCTTGGTGAAGTCATAAACTATTTGCCTTCAGAATTAAAAAAGAATCTTGGTCTCCTCTTAAACCAATGCTTTTTCCACTCTCCCACACTGCTTTCCTTTGGTTACTGCAGACTGTGTTTTTCTTAATGAGTTCGTGTGGTCCTCAAAACCCTTGGGAGAGATCTATCATGTGTAGTCAGGCCTTGTTTTGGTGGATGAGCCTCACGGGTATCGTACATTTGTATTTTCTGAAGCACTGGGGAATGAGTGAAGATATTGGCTTAGCCCCTAGATACCTGAACTTGATTGGTCAAGCTGCTCCATAAACAGAGTTATTTCTGGCCAGGAGAAAGTACAGTGCACTTTTAGTTGGCTACTCTAAATTTTATGCACTACATATTTATTATATTATATTTAACTTTTTTTCTGTGATAATGTACTATATGTGTAATAGACTAGTTTTAATTATGGATCATATATTAAGTTTAAAGATCATATAATAAAAAATAAATATTTAAAGTAATTTTACCTATTGTAAAATTATTTTATATTAACTCTTATGATTTTGTTCTCATTTATAGACAACAATATTATTCATATACTATCTAGTTAACTTGCCTTCTATGTATTTCAGAATTTTTTTAAATATGGAGTTATAATATTGTCATGCCATTACAGCTAATTTCCAAAGGAATCAAAATGTGGAAAATCTGTTCATAAACCTTCTTTGATATATCCTTTTGAAAAATACAGTTTATTCTAGGTTTTCATCACCATTTCTTGCTGTGGCGGGATAATGTTATAGTCTCAAGTGACATGTGGACAAACATGGATTCAAGGGTAGTGCCTCTTGAAGGCCTTGTTTAAAACACTCACTCTGGGATACTACTGTGCTTCTTTACTTCCAGACTGACCACTGCTCTAAGCAGTGTTGGGTCAATGCCTGGGCTGCCCGACCCCTTGAAGTTCAAGAAGAAGCACCAGGACTTCTCATGATGGGAGGTCAGAATCAATGTAAGTGACTTCCTAACAGGGACAGCTAAATCCCTTCAGTGATTTAGGTCTGTATTAAGTCTGCCATATAAAAGATTATTTCCAGTGTGTGGTGTTTGTCATCATCATACCCCAAAATCTTGCCTTTGACATAAAATGAAACTTTAGAAGCATTTCTCAAGTGTTAATTCTTATGTATCTCTGGTGAAAAGCACAGTGCAAAGATATAATGTGCTCAATTTGTTGTTTCCTTAGGAATTTTCAATTCCATTAAATATTAGTTTAAGGAAACTGGAGTTACTTTGAAAATTTCCATCAATGATAGCTTAGAGAAAACTTAGAAAGTCTAATTTAAAATTTTTGTGGACTTTAAAGATGAGCATAAATGCACTCATAAATGCATAAGTGGGCAAAGCTGCAAGATTTCTATCTTTGAGAAAAGTTTTAATTTTGTTGTAATTTGACATTGTTGTTGAGCATTGTTGCTTAGTACAGATTTATTTCTTTTCAGTGATGTTACTTCATGAAATGTCAACCATGTAGGAATTCCCAAAGATAACAGCTCAGTAAATTGTATCCGAAAACACTTGATGTGTACAAATGGATAATAGAAATAATGTTCATTTGTGATAAATTACACAAGACTAGGGTTGGATTTTTCCTTTGGGGCAAAATAAAGAAGTTGTAATATGATGCTTGTATTAAGATGGAGTTTTCATTAAGAATAGAAGAGGAGAAAGTGATGAAATAATAGAAAGCATCATAATACCATCAAATTTATTCTCATCAAGTCCTGGGGATCTAAATATCTTTTCAAACAGTTTTCTTCTAACTGTTTATAAGTGACAAGGTTATGGTGTTTGAAGATAATGAGAGGATAATTTTCTTGTACTGTTGAACTCTAGAACTTTTGTGTAAAATTATAATACTTCATTATATAGAAAGGACAACAAAGTTCTACAGTAAGTAAAGATTCAAACTGGTTTCTGTTTTTCTATCTAATGGCTTGCATCTAACTCTGATAAACAAGTTTAAACTTATATCATATACAGTATTGTTTCACATATTGCTATTTTCCTTCATTGAATCCAATCCATAACATATTAAAATAATGAGTACTGGAAAGTACCTAAAGCAAAAAGCCCCAGGTATATTTTAGGGTTCCCATAATCAGTTTAAAAGAGAATCATTTAAGTTCTGTGAGTATCAGATCTGATTCCCTTCCCTGCCTACCCTCCTAGGCTGTTGTGAGGATGAAATGAGAGTAAATATGTAAAAGTACTATGTTAACTGTAACAGACTGTAGAAAATTTGTTTATCTTTTGGGCAAGATTTAGAACAAAACATTTAAAATAATCTGGGTATTTTATCCAGCAACGTTAGAGAAGGACATCTTCCTTATATAACTTTTATTTAAAAAGAGTAAGAAGGGACTTCCCTGGTCGTCCAGTGGTTAAGACTCCATGCTTCCACTGCAGGGGGTGCGGGTTCCATCCCTGGTAGGGGAATTAAGATCCTCTCCTGCATGGTGCGTGGTGTGGCTAAAAGAATTAAAAAATTTTAAAGAATTTTTAAAAATGTGAAAGAAGGAGTAAGAAACACAGCAATTAATATATAGTGGGCTGAAATACATAGAATAACAACATCAAAATATTTACAAAAAGCAGCCTTAGCTATCACGGCATATACTGGAATCAGGCTGCCTTTGTCAGCCCTCCCTTCTCTCTCTCCCCTGCCCTCTCTAACTTCTCCACTTCCTTCTCTCCCTTTCTCCACTCTGTTTTCTTTCTACTCCCCTACTTTCCGAGGTTGGTAGGACTTTCTTGCTTGTCTCCTGACCTTACGTTTTATATTTTGTGGACCCTCTTTGTTGGTATTACATCACATAGACATCCTGGCAGGCTTTGTAGAAAGAGTTTGAACACCTTTCCCTTGGTGTTTTGTAGTGAAACAAGGTGGAGCTCTCAGCTGTGGACCAGAGAAAAGAGAGCAGTCTTTGGTCCCAGTGAGTAACAAAACCACAGGTGGTGTTGACAGGAGTGTATGGCCGTGCATTAACTGAGACAGTTCTGTGGTTTGAAACTCTTTAATTGTATCTGTCACTACCATTTACAACTAAAGAAAAATTTATTGAATCTCACCACATGTTTAGAATGAAAACTCAAAGAAGGGCAGAACCAGAAAAGTAATGCATAAAAAGGAAAGTAAGCAGAGTTTGAGAAGAAATACAAAGAAACCTGAATTGCATAAACAGGATAGCAGTCAAAGGTGAATTTTTCTGTTGGAGATGAGTTCTGGAAGGCTGTTGGATGAGAGAAGGACAGAGAGCTCATTATACCAGGGTTGCTGTGGCTTGTCAGGGCTGATTTCAGGAGAGCTGACTGGTGTTCTGAAACCTGGGGGACAGCACACACCAAGAACACTGGAAGGGAGAAAAACACCAAAAATGAATGGGTAGCAGGAGGTAAGGAACTCATTTATCTTGGCATTCATAGTTTAAACATCATAAACTTAAGAGGAATATATTTTGAAACTATTTAAACTTATTAGCATCAAATACTTCTGTGATTCTTTGTTATTGGTTGTTTATTTTTGAAGCCTGCAATTGAAAAAGTGGTTTAAAAAGTGCAATATTTGCATGAACATTGTATACCATTCTGTAATTACCCTGAGGTGGAAAATTGGGTTCTCCATTGTTCCCTTTTCTTCATTTATTATAATCATCCTTTTCCTTCCCTTTCTTCCTCTGTCTCTTTATGCTTCCTTTCCTTCCTTGTTTTCAATTCTCCCACTGCAAGATTTTAGAATGACTTCTTTAGACTTACAGGTCCTCACTGGACAATGGCACATCTCACAAGTATTTTCTTCAAACATATCAATCATAGGCACCATAAACTCAAAGGAGATTAATGTGTCACAGTGAATTTTCAAATTTTCCCTGTTGCATAAAGAAACTGATATTGACAAAGACAAAACAGTTAAAAAAAAACAGAGCATTACTTCAATAATTTGGGCTATTTGTTAGCATTGTCTTATGATTTTCAGAATATATCTGTGTAAAAACTGGAAAATTTGGAATGTGATCTTTAGACAGAGGCTGCTTTTCTCTGAGGGTTAGAATCTGGTAACCAGTACAGGTTTTGAGAGTCAACCTCTGGTCGATTGACATTCCTTCCTCTGCCTGATTTTCTGCATTTGAGGGATTCTCAAGCTGCTGTAGTGTACCTCGGTCTCTCAGGTAGGAATATCGTTAACTAGCTTGTATTTGTCTTTGAATAAATTACAAAAAAAAGTGCCTTCTCTGAGCAGAAGAATTGCACCAATAGACTCTTCCTTTCAAGTGTGGCTTGGCACCGAGACTGGGCTAGGTTTAGGTCTCCATATGCCACCTGGAAACCGTCGCAGATGTATAAATAGTACTACAGTTACATGCAGTAGCCCTACCTCCAAGCCGTAGGGCAATGGGAAAAATGGGAAATTTTCTCTAAACATGATGATGCTTTATATATTATCAAACCCCAAAATACAGCAAAAACTTGTTTTCACTCTTAATCAATAATTAGAAACTGCTGACTTTTGGAATTAGCAGATTATCAACATTTTATCTGTCAGTTTTCAAAGTTTTAAATAAAGTATTATTTAACACATTATATAAATAAGTATTTTAACTATAGTAATATGATATTAATTATTAGAAAAGTAAATCAGAAAATTGTTTCAATGCTATTCAGTGGGGCCTTGGCATAGAAAAATAATGCAATTTACATGAAAGATTAAACTTTGAATACTATCATGGGTCAAAGATTTGATGACAGTAATTTTGATTTGCCAGCCTTGGGAGCATCCCAGATTCTCAGATAACTTGGGAACCTGTGGGTTGCAATAGAAGTAAGATATCAAATTGTGCCTATATGTGTGTGTGTGTATAGGTTTTTTCTATCCAGTTATCTTTTTATCTCTATCTCTTTTTCTTAACATATGAATTCAGGTTTTAAGACCTACTCAGGAGATAGCAAGCTGGATGGGAAAGGTTTGCAATTAAAAACTTTATATTTAAAGCTGTAATATTCCTCTTAAATGTATTTAAAACATGAATATTAAAACCCCAGAAAAAATGAAATTTGGAAATAATGTGATTGGCAATTTGCTCTTATCCTCTGGCTAACATTCCTATGGAAGAAGGTGACTCAGGGAGGGAAACAGGAGGCCACTCTGTCTCAAGAAGCAGAAGGCAGAGGGTGAGTCTTGAGTATCTTTTAGGTTCAATTTGCACAATCTAGTGATGAAATCGCCTAGTTTTCAGGGATTCCTACTGTTGTTCTGGACATTTCAGCTGGCATTAGTGCCATGCATTCTTTTCATTGATATTTAAGCCAAAATAGACAGGTGCTACCCAGTGGTGCCATACCAGAGCCAGGAGCTGAAAGTCAGACCCCAAGAACTCCCAGCCAGATCACTGTACTGTCCAACTCTGTTGCTTCACTAACTTCGCAATATTGGAACATTATGGTTTATACAATTGAGCAACTACAGTTCTGGACTCTATTTATTAAATCATGATAAGGTTTTATTGCACTAGATGAGTGGAGAACACTAGGTTTAAGTTATTCTTTTTTTGAAATTAATTCCAGCTTCTTTATCAAAATAAAAAGTAATAGCTATGGCCATTGACTATTCATGTTTGATATTACAGTTTTGAAATGTGAATTTGAGGTTATATTACTTATTTAGAATCTAGAGGAGAACTCTACTGAAGCTACCTTTAAGAATTAAAAAAACAAGTATATAAAAATCTCAATTGGAAACTTTTGCTTCAATGAAGGAAGGCATGGCCTTTGGAAGATACATACTAAAATCAAGTGAAGGATATTAGCTTACTCTTTCAAATTTTTTATTTTCCTTTTATTTCCTTAGACTGTGTTTTATAGGAATATTGAATTTGTGATTCTTATGTTTGATACTGATGAAGGACCTTTAAGCAAGTTCAAAGTAAAACTAAAAAAAAATTATTAAGATTATCTCTAGAACATATTAAGTGTGTTTAATTCCCTTTAGAACTGGAAATTTTAGCTAGTTTTTAAAAAAAAATTTCCTGCTCTATCTATTGCATTAGCAACCATAGACCAAGTGACATCATTGTTTTTAATAAAACAGATTAATAAAAATGTAAGAAGATTAAGCATTTTAGATTCTGGCTTTTATGCTTAATATGAGAGTATTGGTTTGAAGCCAGTACATGCTAATTTATTGGCACTTTCCTTGAAGTAATGTAGAAGATTACCTCCTCTGAGATTGTTCACCTGGGGTAGTCATTCTCAGCCAAGGAGCAGTTTTGCCCCCAGGGAACATCTGGCAATATCTGGAAACATTTTTGGTTGTCACAGCTGGGGAGGTGGGTTGCTACAGGCATCCAGAGAATAGAAGCCAGAGATGCTGCTAAACATCCTACCGTGCATAGGACAGCCCCCAGCAAAGAATTATCCAGTCCAAAATGTCAAATAGTGCCAAGGTTGAGAAAGCCCTGGTCTAGGAGTGTTTATTGCTTCCTCCTATTGCTTTCCTTTTTCCTTTTCCTTCTTTCTTTTTCCATTCCTCTTACTTAAATAGGTATGTGTAGCTTTGTGGAGAAAGGTAAGTGGCTGTCTATTTTGTACTAGATGTAATCTTTTAAGAGTTATTTCCTAAGGCGTGGCTTGTACATAATGAAAAGGTGGTCAGGGGGCCTGCACTTGGCTGTACGACTTTGGACTTGTCACTTACCTCTTTCTTTCTCTAAAAGTCAGAACTGAGCGAGATCTGAGGTTTCTTTTAGCCTAAGAAAACCAAAATATTTTGGCTAAACCATTCATTCAACCTCACACAAGCACCTTCTTGTGTCAAATGCCATTCTAGGTGCTGTGAGTGAACTGATACAGAAGATCAGAAGACGTAGCTTCTGATTTCTCAATGCCTGTGATTTAACTGGGGAGACGGACGTGTAAACAAAAGTGATCACACACTGTGAAAAGAATTCAAATAAAAGAGGCTATTGGACGAAAGGAGGAATTTGCCAGAACGGGAGGCAGGGCATCCCAGACAAAAGGAATGGCATAGGCGAAAGCTTAGGATTATGAAAGCCCTGTTAGGTTAAGTAATGTTGAAAAGTTTCAGTGTGATGGGGATATGGTTGCTGAATGAAAATGCTCTTCTTGTGTTGCTTTAAAATATCAAAAATTTACAAAAGAATTTTACAGCTATGAAAAATAAATATTATTACATAGCCCTTGCACTGGAGCCATTGGTTCATGTCCAAAGTGTTCATCACAAGCACAGACAGCCTGGATCACAGTCTGAGGATCCCATCAGGTCCTGTCTTTCCTACTGTACTTGTCTTAACTTGTGCCTGATCTGCTGCTTCATTGTTAAAACTGTGGATTGTGGTGCAGAAGAGCCAGGAACAACACATCCAAATTTTAAGAAGTGTCTGCTTTTCCCCTCTATCAAGTTCCCTGGAAATAGTTTAGAATTTTAATAATCCCCTTGGGGCAATGGACTTGGGTAATTAAAACAGCTGATTTAATTCACAAATGTAGGTGGGCCAAATGTAGTGTCATCCCATTCAACCCTCCTAAAACAAGTGGAGAGCATGATGACAGAAATAGTGCCAAGGCTTCTGCCACACATGGACAACAGGCAGCACCGGTTTTTGGCTTGGTGACCAAACACTGGTCAGCATTGCTGAACTAGTGATTCTCAGCTCGACCTAAGGCACCATCATACTCAATTGTCTTTTGCAGCTGTGAAAATCAGTATCTTCCCTTAGAGTATGTCATAAAAGGAAATGAGAGTATTCTGAGGGAAACTGATATTTTATCAGCTGTAAAGAAAGAGACAAATTTTGCATGAGTTTTCCCTCAGCAAATCTGACTTTTCTCAGGAGAAGGGAGTTTAAGTAGAATAACTCTTTTTGCTGCTTTTCTTTGGAAATATCCAGATATAAAAAGAAGTCATGTAGTAGATATCACAGTGACTGGAGAGTTCAGGAAATCTCTCTTCTCTTTCCAGCCAAGAGCTGACTTTCTATTACGCTTAACTTCTTGATGTCTGAACTTCTCCTTCTAGAAATAAATCTAATAGTACCTGCTATTCTTGGCTCAGGACTTATGAAGTAATGTCTATAGAGTATTTGTGAAGAAAAAGGTTCTATAACACAAATAAGTATTTTTCCACCCTTGATATCAGTTAGTTTCCAGTTTGTATGACTAAATTCTAAGTAGTCTGACATTTGGCAACCTCTTTTTTTTCCCATCAGAATGTAAAATTCATGATTAGCCGCTCATTATGAATTTGTCACAACTTCACTTAACCTAATAAATATCCCAGAAAGAGTTGACTTGGCTAGAGCTGAATCAGTACAGCTTTATGAATTTGGCCACTAAGTTAAGCCAATAGTTTTAAATCTGTACTGATCTAAGGAGGAATGTGCAGAAAGCAAGACCTGGGTGCATTCTCCCAGAATCAGTGGAGTTCAGCTGTCAATCAGGTTGGTTAGAGGAGGAGGAGGTACAGATGAATGTGCGGAAGGTCAGCATGTCCCCCTTTGATATGTAGAGACCAGCAGTGGTACTAGCAGAGGGACCAACTGAAGAATTAGTGGGCAAGCAATCTTAAGTGTGACTTACAAGACTTAAAATGTTTTGAGTTCTTAAAGATTGTTCATTATGCCATAGGTGCATGTTCTTTTATGGTCTATTAGATTTTGTTTTCTATGTAAATAATCATCTGCTGCCTGCTTAAGAGAGAGCTGTACACGCTCATTTATAGATAGGCTGTGGCTGCTTTTGCATTACAATGGCAAGTTACGCAGTTGCAACAGAGAATTTTATGGCCCACAAAGACTAAAATATTTACTATCTGTCTCTTTACAGAAAAAGTATGCTGACCCTTGCTTTAAAGAAATACCTTTGGTAAACAAAAAACTATAGATAAATTCTCTCAGTGTCCAATTCACCTAGACAAATGAAATTATTTTCTTTTGAAGAAATGATAACCCCCAATACTTTCTTTTCATCTTATTTGCTTTATAATACCTGAGAAAGTCTTTTAAAATGCAAATATTGAAATACTGTGTAAAAGGAACTATGTTTCTTATGATCTATAAGCACTCCAGAAAAAAAATATGCATATAGTAGTATAGTGACTGCAAAGTGATCTCTAATAGTGTTACCAGTTGTATTAGGGAAGTGAATAAATAACAATAACAACAGCAAATGTTTATAATATGTTTATTCTGTATTAGACACTGTTCTAAGTACTTTTAAATTTTTTCTTCAGCAACCCTTTAAAGTAGGATAATTATTATTATTTTTTTAACATCTTTATTAGAGTATAATTGCTTTACAATGGTGTGTTAGTTTCTGCTGTATAACAAACTGTATCAGCTATACATATGGCATACATCCCCATATCTCCTCCCTCTTGTGTCTCCCTCCCACCCTCCCTATTCCACCTCTCTAGGCAGTCACAAAGCACCGAGCTGATCTCCCTGTGCTATGTGGCTGCTTCCCACTAGCTGTCTATTTTACATTTGGTATATATGTAAAATATATATGTATATATGTCTCTCTCACTTCATCCCAGCTTACCCTTCCCCCTCTTCATGGCCTTAAGTCCATTCTCTATGTCTGCATCTTTATTCCTGTCCTGCCCCTAGGTCCTTCAGAACCTTTTTTTTTTTTTAGATTCCATATATGTATGTTAACATATGGTATTTGTTTTTCTCTTTCTGATTTACTTTACTCTGTATGACAGTCTCTAGGTCCATCCACCTCACTACAAATAACTCAATTTCATTTCTTTTTATGGCTGAATAATATTCCATTGTATATATGTGCCACGTCTTCTTTATCCATTCATCTGTTGATGGACACTTAAGTTGCTTCCATGTCCTGGCTATTGTAAATAGAGCTGCAATGAACATTGTGGTATATGACTCTTTTTGAATTGTGGTTTTCTCACGTTATATGCCCAGTAGTGGGATTGCTGGGTTATATGGTAGCTCTATTTTTAGTTTTTTGAGGAACCTCCATACTGTTCTCCATAGTGGCTATGTCAATTTACATTCCCCCAACAGTGCAAGAGGGTTGCCTTTTCTCCACATTCCCTCCAGCACTTATTGTTTGTAGATTTTTTGATGATGGCCATTCTGACCAGTGTGAGGTGATATACCTCATTGCACTTTGATTTGCATTTCTCTGATGATTAGTGATGTTGAGCATCCTTTCATGTGTTTCATGGCAATCTGTATATCTTCTTTGGAGAAATGTCTATTTAGGTCTTCTGCCCATTTTTGGATTTCATTGTTTGTTTTTCTGATATTGAGTTGCATAAGCTGCTTGTATATTTTGGAGATTAATCCTTTGTCAGTTGCTTCGTTTGCAAATAATTTCTCCCATTCTGAGGGTTGTCTTTTCATCTTGTTTATGGTATCCTTTGCTGTGCAAAAGCTTTTAAGTTTCATTAGATCCCATTTGTTTATTTTTGTTTTTATTTCCATTTCTCTAGGAGAAGGTGCAAAAGGATCTTGCTGTGATGTATGTCATGGAGTGTTCGTTCTGCCTATGTTTTCCTCTAAGTGTTTTATAGTGTCTGGTCTTACATTTAGGTCTTTAATCCATTTTGAGTTTATTTTTCTGTACGTTGTTAGGGAGTGTTCTAATTTCATTCTTTTACATGTAGCTCTCCGGTTTTCCCAGCACCACTTAGTGAAGAGACTGTCTTTTCTCCATTAAGTATTCTTGCCTCCTTTAGCAAAGATAAGGTGACCATATGTGCATGGGTTTATCTCTGGGCTTTCTATCCTGTTCCATTGATCTATATTTCTGTTTTTGTGTCAGTACCATACTGTCTTAATTACTGTAGCTTTGTAGTATAGTCTGAAGTCAGGGAGTCTGATTCCTCCAGCTTCATTTTTCTTTCTCAAGATTGCTTTGGCTCTTCCGGGTCTTTTGTGTTTCATACAAATTGTGAAATTTTTTGTTCTAGTTCTGTGAAAAATGCCAGTGGTAGTTTCATAGGGATTGCATTGAATCTGTAGATTGCTTTGGGTAGTATACTCATTTTCACAATGTTGATCCTTCCAATCCAAGAACATGATATATCTCTCCATCTGTTTGTATCATCTTTAATTTCTTTCATCAGTGTCTTACAGTTTTCTGTCTACAGGTCTTTTGTCTCCTTAGGTAGGTTTATACCTAGGTATTTTATCCTTTATTTTGCAATGGTAAATGGGAGTGTTTCCTTAATTTCTCTTTCAGATTTTTCGTCATTAGTGTATAGGAATGCAAGAGATTTCTGTGCATTAATTTTGTATCCTGAAACTTTACCAAATTCATTGATTAGCTCTAGTAGTTTTCTGGTAGCATCTATAGGATTCTCTATGTATAGTATCATGTCATCTGCAAACAGTGACCGTTTTGCTTCTTCTTTTCTGATTTGGATTCGCTTTATTTCTTTTTCTTCTCTGATTGCTGTGGATAAAACTTCCAAAACTATGTTGAATAATAGTGGTGAGAGTGGGCAACCTTGTCTTGGTCCTGATGTTAATGAAAATGTTTTCAGTTTTTCATGATTGAGAACGATGTTGGTTGTGGGTTTATTATGTTGAGGTAAGTTCCCTCTATACCTACTTTCTGGAGGGTTTTTTATCATAAAGTGGTGTTGAATTTTTCAAAAGCTTTTTCTGAACCTACTGAGATGATCATATAGTTTTTATACTTCAATTTGTTAATATGGTTTATCACATTGATTGATTTGCATATATTGAAGAATCCTTGCATTCCTGGAGTAAACCCCACTAGATCATAGTGTATGATCCTTATAATGTGCTGTTGGATTCTCTTTGCTAGTATTTTGTTGAGGATTTTTGCATCTATGTTCATCAGTGATATTGGCCTCTAGCTTTCTTTCTTTATATCTTTGTCTGGTTTTTGTATCAGGGAGATGGTGGTCTCATAGAATAAGTTTGGGACAGTTCCTCCCTCTGCTATATTTTGGAAGAGTTTGAGAAGGATAGGTGTTAGCTCTTCTCTAAATGTTTGATAGAATTTGCCTGTGAAGCCATCTGGTCCTGGGCTTTTTGTTGTTGGAAGATTTTAAATGACAGTTTGAATTTCAGTGCTTGTGCTTAGTCTGTTTATATTTTCTATTTCTTCCTGGTTCAGTCTCAGAAGGCTGTGCTTTTCTAAGAATGTGTCCATTTCTTCTAGGTTGTCCATTTTACTGGAATATAGTTGCTTGTAGTAATCCCTCAAGATTCTTTGTATTTCTGCAGTGTGAGTTGTTACTTCCCCTTTTTCATTTCTAATTCTGTTGGTGTGAGTCTTCTCCCTTTTTTTCTTAATGGTTTATCAATATTTTTTATCTTCTCCAAGAACCAGCTTTTAGTTTTATTGCTCTTTGCTATCATTTCCTTCATTTCTGTTTCATTTATTTCTGATCTGATCTTTATGATTTTGTTCCTTCTGCTAACTTTTGGGTTTTTTGCTCTTCTTTCTCTGATTGCTTTACGTGTATGATTAGGTTGTTTATCTGAGATGTTTATTGTTTCTTGAGGTAGGATTGTATTGCTATAATGTTCTCTCTTAGAACTGCCTTTGCTGTATCCCATAGGTGTGGGATGGGTTGTTGTGTTTTCATTGTCATTTGTTTCTAGGTATTTTTTTTTATTTCCTCTTTGATTTCTTCAGGGATTTCTTGCTTTATAGTACTGCATTGTTTAGCCTCCATGTGTCTGTAATTTTTATAGATATTTTCCTGTAATTGGTATCTAGTTTCATAGCACTGTGGTCAGAAAAGATACTTCATATGATTTCAGTTTTCTTAAATTTAGCAAGGTGTGATTTGTGACCCAAGATATGATCCATACTGGAGAATGTTCCATGAGCACTTGAGAAGAAAGTGTAATGTGCTGTTTTGGGATGGAATGTCCTATAAATATCAGTTATGTCCATCTTGTTTAATGTATCATTTAAAACTTGTGTTTCCTTATTTATTTTCATTTTGGATGATCTGTCTATTGGTTAATGTGGGGTGTTAAAGTCCCCTACTATGATTATGTTATTGTTGATTTCCCCTTTTATGGCTGTTAGCATTTCCCTTATGTATTGAGATTCTCCCACGTTGGGTGCATAAATATTTACAATTCTTATATCTTCTTAAATTGATCCCTTGATCATTATTTAGTGTCCTTCTTTGTCACTTGTAATAGTCTTTATTTTAAAGTCTATTTTGTCTGATATGAGAATTGTTACTCCAGCTTTCTTTTGATTTCCATCTGCATGGAATATCTTTTTCCATCCCCTCACTTTCAGTTTGTATGTGTCCCTAGGTCTGAAGTGGGTCTCTTGTAGACAGCATATGTATGGGTCTTGTTTTTGTATCCATTCAGCCAGTCTATGTCTTTTGGTGGAGTATTTAATCCATCTACATTTAAGGTAGGTATCAATATGTTTGTTCCTATTAACATTTTCTTAATTGTTTTGGGTTTGTTATTGTAAGTCTTTTCCTTCTCTTGTGTTTCCTGCCTAGAGAAGTTCCTTTAGCATTTGTTGTAGAGCTGGTTTGGTGGTGCTGAATTCTCTTAGTTTTTGCTTATCTGTAAAGGTTTTAATTTCTCCAACAAGTCTAAATCCTTGTTGAGTAGAGTAATCTTGGTTGTAGGTTTTTCCCTTTCAACACTTTAAGTATGTCCTTCCACTCCCTTCTGGCTTGCAGAGTTTCTGCTGAAAGATCAGCTGTTGACCTTATGGGGTTTCCCTTGTATGTTAATTGTTGCTTTTCCCTTTCTGCTTTTAACATTTTTTCTTTGTGGTTAATTTTTGATAGTTTGATTAATATGTGTCTTGGCATGTTTCTCCTTGGATTTATCCTGTATGGGACTCTCTGCGCTTCCTGGACTTGATTGGCTATTTCCTTACCCATATTAGGGAAGTTTTCAACTCTAATCTCTTCAAATATTTTCTCAGTCCCTCTTTTGTTCTCTTCTTCTTCTAAGACCCCTATAATTTGAATGTTGGTGTGTTTAATGTTGTCCCAGAGTTCTCTGAGACTGTCCTCAATTCTTTTCATTCTTTTTTCTTTATTCTGCTCTGTAGTAGTTATTTCCAGTATTTTATCTTCCAGGTCACTTACCCATTTTTCTGCCTCAATTACTCTGCTATTGATTACTTCTAGAGAATTTTTAATTTCATTTATTTTGTTGTTCATCATTATTTGTTTGCTCTTTAGTTCTTTCAGGTCCTTGTTAAACTTTTCTTGTATTTTCTCCATTCTATTTCCAAGAATATGGATATCTTTACTATCATTACTCTGAATTCTTTTTCAGGTAGACTGCTTATTTCCTCTTCATTTGTTTGGTCTGGTGGGGTTTTGCCTTGTTCCTTCATCTGCTGTGTATTTCTCTGTCTTCTCATTTTGCTTAACTTACTGTGTTTAGGATCTCCGTTTCGCAGACTGCAGGTTCATAGTTCCTGTTGTTTTGGGTGTCTGCTCCCAGTGAGTAATTGTGGTCCAGTGGGTTGTGTAGGCTTCCTGGTGGAGGGGACTGGTGCCTATGTTCTGGTGGATGAGGCTGGATCTTCTCTTTCTTGTGGGCAGTACCATGTCCATTGGTGTGTTTTGGGGTGTCTATAAACTTATTATAATTTTAGGCAGCCTGTCTGCTAATGGGTGGGTTCATGTTCCTGTCTTGCTAGTTGTTTGGTATTGGGTGTCCAGTACTGTAGGTTGCTGGTCGTTGTTGGAGCTGTGTCTTAGTGTTGAGATGGAGACCTCTGGGAGAGCTTTTGCCATTTGATATTACATGGGGCCATGAGGTCTCTGGTGGACCAATGTCCTGAACTTGGCTCTCCCATCTCAGACGCTAAGGCCTGACACCCAGGCAGAGCTCCAAGACCCTGTCAGCCTACAATGCTCAGTAGAAAATTGAGAAAATAAGAGAAAGAAAGAAGGAAATTTTTAAATAAATAAAATAAAGTTATTGGGCTTCCCTGGTGGTGCAGTGGTTGAGAGTCCTCCTGCCGGTGTTGGGGACATGGGTTCATGCCCCGGTCTGGGAAGATCCTGCATGCCACAGAGTGGCTGGGCCTGTGAGCCATGGCTGCTGAGCCCGCACGTCTGGAGCCTGTGCTCTGGAACAGGAGAGGCCACAACAGTGAGAGGCCCATGTACTGCAATAAATAAATAAATAAAAATTTTAAAATAAAGTTATTAAAATAGAAAGAAATTATTAAAGATAAAACAATTTCAAAGTAATAAAAAGCAAAAGAAAGAGAGAAGGAACATAGCAGGCAACCAAACAAAGAAAACAAATCCACCAATGATAACAAGTGCTAAAAACTATACCAAAAACAAAACAAAAACAAAAAAAAGGACTGTCAGAACCCTAGGACAAATGGCAAAAGCAAAGCTATACAGACAAAATCACACAAAGAACCATACACATACACACTCACAAAAAGAGAAAAAAGAAAACATATATATATAAAATGAAAAAAGGAAGAGAGCAACCAAATCAATAAGCAAATCTACCAATGATAACAAGCTCTAAATACTAGACTAAGATAAATGTAAAACCAGAAACAAATTAAATGCAGAAAGAAAACCCCAAATCTACATTTGCTCCCAAAGTCCACCACCTTAATTTTAGGATAATTCATTGTCTACTCAGGTATTCCACAGATTCAGAGTACATCAAGTTGATTGTGAAGATTTAATCTACTGCTCCTGAGGCTGGGGGGAGAAATTTCCCTTTATCTTCTTTGTTCACACAGCTCCTGGGGTTCAGCTTTGGATTTGGCCCCACCTCTGCATGTAGGTCACTTGAGGGCATCATTTGGAAAGTCTGAGGTCTTCTGCCAGTGTTCAGTAGGTGTTCTGTAGGAGCTGTTCCACATGTAGATGTAGTTTTGATGTATTTGTGGGGAGGAAGGTGATCTCCATGTCTTACTTCTCCACCATCTTGAAGCCGCCCCCTCAATAATTTAATTAAATTTTAAATGTTTTTCTACTAACTGATTGACAGTTATTTTCTGGAGGAGATGAGAAATTACTGCTAAGTTTGCTGCTGGACAATATGACAGAAGTTTTCTATGATATTTGAAGACTTTAGATGCCTTTTCTCTCAACTTAGAAAATGTAAAGTCAGCTGGAATAAGACAAGGTGGTTCCAAGCCGTAGGAGCAGAGATGGGCAGGAGGAGAAATCTTGTTGTGCAGCATTTTACTTCTTAAAAGGAAATGTGAAAACCTCCACTCCATTTAGGTCTCTTTCCCTTCCCCAAATTTAAATATTTAAATTTAAGTATCATTGTCTTAACAACTGTATGATATCACTTATATTTAGAATCTGAAAAGCTGCACTCCTAGCAATAAAGACTAGAACGCTGATTACCTGGGCCTGATGGGTGGGAGATATAGGGAGATGTTGGTTCAGTAGTACAAACTTCCAGTTTTAAGTTGAATAAGTTCTCAGGATCTCATGTACTACATGTTGATTATAGTAAATAATACTATATTATACACTTGAATGTTACTGAGGGAGTAAATCTTAACTTCTCACCACAAAAGAGAAATTGTAATTATGTGACATGAAAGAGGTGTTGACTAAAGCTATGATGGCCATCATTTTGCAATATACGAAGGTTCCAATTCAACCTGTACACCTTAAAGTTGCACAATGCTGTAAGTCAATTTTGTCTCAGTAAATCTGGGAAAAAATAAATATCACTGTTTTGAGTAACAGATAGTATTATAATTTTCATTTTAATCATCAAATATGACTTATAAAACCCATGAGGAAGAGACCCTATTGTGTACACACCCAAATTCTGCTCCTTCTCTTGTTCTTCCTTCCTTCATCATGCTCCAAGATCCTTTCATCTATCATTTGTCATTTCTTGGCCTACTCATTGGAAAAACTATGGCATATCATGTATTTTTAAAGGTGAAATATCTGATGTGTTCATTCAGATATTGCTAATTCAAATTTTGGATCTTGGGGTTTTCACTTATCTCTTTATTTCATTTTGGTTCTCAAGGACAACAGAGCATATTAGAATATTCCATGATTATTCTGTCTCACATATCACACACAACATTCTCAGAATAACAATACTAGAACTATTATTGCCAATTCTGATTACTGAAAACAATAAAACAAAATGTCTTTGCATATATACATCTATGAACCTCAATTTTTTGTCAGAGCTTATAACCATAACATATAATATTTTCTTCCTTCTAACCTTCATCATTTTTCTTTGTTCTGCAAATAACTACTTATTTAATGCTCCACACAAGTTCTTCTGTTAATGTCCCTCTAGACATTTTTATTGTCTGAAATTTGTTCTCTAATAGATTCCTGAAGAAGTGCTAATAGTAACCACCTTCTGTGAGTTCTTTCCTATTGATAACAGTTTACTTTGAAAGTTTTGTTAAGAATGATCTTTGGCTCAAATTTTCATTTTTTGGAGCATCTTAATCATACTCTCCATTTATTTCTTAAATAAAGCACCACTTTGAAAGACAATTGTTTTCTTTCCCTTATACTTCATATACTCCTTTTATCTCAATGTCCACAGGATTTTTTTTTTTCTTTCAAGTCCAGAATTTTACTAGATTATCTGTTGATGTTGGTAGTTATGGGTTGATACTCTCAGGCATATTATGTGCTTTCTCAATATATAATTTTTAATATCTTTATTTTGGGATTTTTTTATTATAATTTTTATTATTTATTTTGTTTCCTTCAGAGACTAGATATAAAATAATAGAGTGGTTATAAGTTCCTTTAATTATTTTGATAGTATTGCCTCACTGATTTTTAGCATCTTATATTATGTAAAAATTCAGAAGCAGTTGTGATTCCTGTTTTACTGTATGTTTCTCCTTTTTCTGACTCTTTTCATACCCAGTGTTTTGAAATTTCTCAAGTATTTGCCTTAGTGTAAGTCTTTATTCTTTCATTGGGCTAGGCACCAGTTGAAACGTTTTTTATGTAGAAAGTCTGGTTCTTCAGTTTGGGAAATTTTTCTTCTTTTATTTCTATTTTTTAATTGAAATATAGTTAGTTTCTGGTGTACTACATAGTGATTTGACATTTTTTTCAGTTAAGCAACAAATATTTATTGATTGATGTTTTAATGCTGAATAGGACAAACATTTCCTGCCCTCCTGGAACTTAGAGTTTTGAATGATATGGAAACAGTAGTCAGTGCCATTGCAAGGGTTGAAACTCATGTGCCTCTTTACTCTTAGTCTAGTATTTTCTCCATTACCATCTTCTTATTTTAGCTCTTATTGAAAAATTGCACTCCTTACTGAGTTTATTTTAAATTGTATTTAATTATTATAATACCTAAGGATATTATGAATATCATTCATTGTCTAACTCAGGAGTATAGCTATAACTACCCAATTTCCAGAATTAATACAGCCACTGAAAATTCTGTTTTTGATGAAATCCTTAATGATTTGACATTTGCATATGTTATGAAACGATCACCATGATAAATCTAGTAACCATCTATCCCCATACAAACTTACTACCATATTATTGACCATATTCCTTATGCTGCATATTACATCCCAATTGATTTATTTTACAACTGGAGGTCTTTACCTGTTAATTCTCTTCACCTGTTTCACCCAATCCTTGCCCCCAGGAATCACACATTTGTTCTCTGTATCTATGTGTCTGTTTTCATTTTGTTTTGTTCTTTAGATTCCACATATAATTGGGAGCATACAGTATTTGTCCCTCTCTGTCTTATTTCACTTAGCATAATACCCTGTAGATTCATCCATGTTGTTGCCAATGGCAAGATTTCATTCTTTTTTATGGCTGAGTAATATTCCATTGTATATCTTTACCACATCTTCTTTATCCATTCATCGATTTATGGACACTAAGGTTGCTTCTATGCCTCAGCTATTGTGAATAACAAACACTGTATTGAACATAAGGATACATATGTCTTCTTAAATTAGTGTTTTCATTTCCTTCAGGTAAATATCCAGAAGTGAAATTGCTGAATCATATTGCAGTTCTATTTTTAATGGTTTGAGAAACCTCCATACTGTCTTCCATGTTGGCTGCACTAATTTACAATCCCACCAACAGTGCATGAGGGTTCCGTTTTCTCCACATCCTCACCAACATTTATTATTTCTTGTCTTTTTGTTAATAGCCATTCTAACAGGTATGAGGTGATATCTCATTGTGGTTTGGATTTGCATTTCCCTGATGATTAGTGTCTTCTATTATCTCTTTAATTTTTCTCTCCTCCGTTTCTTAATTCTCACATTTTATAATTCTTATTAGTTGAATGCTTGGCTTCCTGAATTAATTTTCTAATTATTTTCCTTTTGTTTTGTAGTTTTCACCTGCTATAGTCTGACTGTTTGTGTCCCCACAAAATTCATATATTGAGATCCTAATCCCCAATATGATGATATTTAGAGATGTGTAAGGTGTAAGGTGGTTATGTCATGAGGGTGAATCCCTCATGAAGGACATTATTGCCCTTATAAAAGAGGCCCCAGAGAACTCCCTTGCCCGTTCTGCCATGTAAGGACACAGCAAAAAGAAGACTGTCCATGAACCACAAAACAGGCTCTCACCAGCCAGCACCTTGGACTTCCCAGCCTTGAAAACTGTGAAAAATAAATGTCTGTCATTTATAAACCACCCAGTCTGTGGTAATCTGTTTTAGCAGCCCAAAAGGAGTAAGGCACCATCTCTTTGCCTTTTTTAAGAATATAATTATGTAATTTATAAAAGCCATGCTTTTCAAGTTTAAGTTTGATGTGCTGACAAAAGCATGCAGTCATTTAACTGTCACCACAATATCCCAAACTTCCCTTGTGCTCCTTTGTTGTCAATCCCCTTACCCTGTTCTCATCTCCAGACAACCACCACTGTGTTTTCTATTCCTGGAGTTTCCCCTTAAAATCTCTGTCTTTTTGTTCTCTTTTCCTGTAAATTTCCTGAACTTATAGTTTTTCTAATTACCCTTCTAACAAGAATTTTAATTTAAGCTGTATTTTAAATTTTTCTTAACATCTTGTTCTTATTTCATGGCTAAAATATCATTTTATCTGTCTGTGGATATTAATTAAGGTTTCCTGAAAGTTTTTTCTGCATTTCCTCAGAGTTCCCTTTTCCTTTTGCTATTCATTTTTTAAAGTTGAATATATTTTTCTGATGTCCAATGGTTCTTAACTATCCAATCATATTCAGTGTGAAGTGCTGAAAAGCTGATTGGAAGTCTGTGTGCCTGGGTGGGTCTTTCAGGGTTTTGGGCTTCACTGCAGAGTGAATGTATTCATTGTTAACTCCAAAATTATTTGTAAATGTTTTGCTTGGTGTGGCTTGCTACTTCCAAAGAATGAGCCACTCATGTCCTTCCTGATTATTCTAGTCTTACAAATTTGGGGCAGGAAAAACAAATTTGGAGCAGGACAAGGGGGCTGTGGATCTCACTGATGGCTATGAAAATATCACTTAACCATTTTGTTTGAATGCCACATCTCATCCTGTGTTTATTCTCTGCTTGGTGTTCCTAAGTCTGGAATCTGATTGGCTACATTTCTCCAGAAACTATAAAACTTTTTTTCTGGGAAGCTTGACAGATCTGGATGGGGTAGGGCTTGGATATCCAACTATTCTTTAAACAGAGTTTGAAAAGACCCACCTGTTTTCAGCCCCAGCCTCGTCTTAGCCTTCCACTATACTTGGAGCTCTCCATACTTTAACCTTTCTAGGGTTCTACAGGGTTAATTGGCTTGCTTCCTCTTCATTATTTCTTAAGGATTATCTTTCTTCCATTTTGCTAAGTCACTTATGCTTCCTCTATCTACTTACTATTTAGGTTTAAGGTATATCTTAGTTTCATTCAAGATGGTGTCTAGACTTTGCTTTCTTGTTCTATCTATTGTTTATGGGATGTTTTTGAGAGTAGAAGAGTATGGAAATGTCTTTAAATATCCATCTTGAAATAAGAAGTCTACAGCTATATCCTTAAATATAGCTATGGACTTCTCATACATAAACTGCAGTCTTTTACAGCATTTGACACAACTAACATACTACTCTTTTTTTGAATTGAAGTATAGTTGATTTATAATATTGTGTTCATTTCAGATGTACAGCACACTGATTCAGGTTTTTTCCAGATTATACTCCATTATAGTTTATTACAAGATATTGGGCATAATTCCCTGTGACTTTCATGGTTGTTATTACTTTTATTCTCTTATATCTTCCTTTCTCTATTCTCATGGTGCCACTGTCATCTATAATATCTGTTAAACATGGATGTAATTCAGCGTTTTAAAATTATCACTTTTTTGACTTTCCATCAGTGATCACTTGGATGATCATATCTAACTTTAACCAAACTGCAATTCTGTATGTCCACCTTCTTACTGGGCATTTTCATTTCTGTGTTCTATCCATTTTAGTAAAAGTCAAATATTAAAATCAAAAATATATTTCTTACAAAACCATCTTCTCTTCTCTTTCCTACTTCAGGACACTATAGTTTTCCTATGCAATCATGCTTGACATTTTAGAAGTACCTTTAAATACAGCCTACATATATAATTGGAAATTAAATCAATCCACTTGTTTTTCTTTAAAGTTTTATGTGATTGCAGTCAACGTTTTCTTTCCATTGCTGCTGCTTAAACCCAGTTTGAGCTATTTTTTCTTTTATTCTAATAAGAGATATACATTACACATTTGTATAACTAAAGAAATCTGCTCAGTGTAAATTCTGTCACACTGATGTAAGGAAGTTGAAATTCCTAAAAACTGTACAAAATAGCTCTTTCTTTACACACACACACAAACACACACACACACACTGTGTATATATATGTATACACTAGGCATAAAGATAGCCAAAGAAATTGGTAATTTTATCAGGGACAAATTTGTTGTATGGAGAGGAGAAATTTATTTCTTAAGTTGTTCAAGAAAATAAGGTTTCTCAATTATATGCACATGTGCAGAGTAGAAATTGTTCCAAGCAAAATACCATGAGATTTTTTGCCCTCCTAGATATTCCTGTCTGTGTTATTGTTAGGAAAGACATGAAAGAGGATGTGACTTTTACTTATCATATATCATCTGTTTTATTAAAGAGCAGAATGCACATGGCAACCTTTGTTATCTAATTTCTCAACTGAGTACAAAATTGGACAGCATCAAACTTGCTCGCATTTTGTAAGCATTCACCATGTATTGGGATATTTCTCCTTGGTGTTCTATATCCTGCTGCTTAGCTGGGAATGTTATACATTTGCTCAATCTTGTCTCTTAAGATTGCTTATTTCATTCTATATACAGAATAACTTAGAATTTAACATGATTTTGTTGTATCAGAGATTTCATTATCACTTTACATCATTTAGATCTGAGAATAAGATGTATTTTCTATATCTTCAGAGCTTTGTAATTGGATCAAGGTTATATAAAAACCTAAAATGAATGTCTTCTCAGTACATGTTTGAAAGACATGATTTGGTTTTCTGTAACTTTTGTTCTACTGTCTTTACTTCTGAACATAAAGCCTTTACTGAATTAATTTACTTCTTATTTACTGGTTTATAAAAGACAGAGCTTGAGAAGAGATGATTCCTCTCAGGTCCTACAGAATAAATTGAGCTTGTTCTAATGATGAGGAAAGAATTAAATTTTAGGAGAAAAGTAGAGATAAATTGAAGACAAGAAATTGTTTAAAAGTATAAAAAGAACATATACCATGTATGAATGAAACAAAGTGCAAACCATTTTAGCATAGCTGAGAATTTATGAGGCGGGAAACAGAGGACAGGATATTTAATGAATGATGAGGCTAAGACATATTTTAATAATTCACTGTTGCTGAAATGTATCGACTGATCAAACTTAGCATTACACCTTAACAAAGATTGGGATTTTTATGTCCCAATACCAACATGAAAATGTATTTAAGTTTGAAGTACATTCATTTGAAAAAAGAACTTAAAATTAAGTAAAAAATAGGAAATAATTGTCCAAAGTACTCCCACATATAAGGAGTAAATGCTGTTACCAATAGCTAATTTTTATTAGCTTTCCTTCCTTCCTTCCTCTCTCTCTCTCTCATTTATTTTTCTTTATTTTTTCTACATAATAAAACACAATTATTATATTCAGGCTCTCTTTCCTGTTATTTTTCCCTCCTTCCTTGTCACCTTGACTTTCTTTTTTAAATTCTGGGATTTTAAAAAATTGGGGAGTTCCCAAGTAAAAAAATGAGGAGAAACCACACTTGTTGTTTGAAATGTGTTAACTTAAGGTAGGGTTATAATCAATGACTTTAGAGTTCCTCCAGTCTGCGTTTAGGCCTCAGCTAGGATACTTACTAGCTGTAAGATCTAGGTCTAGCTACTTTTCTTCTGTTAGCTAATAATAGCAAATATTTGAATATGTATGGTGTTCTGGTCATTCTTTTACATTTTGGTTATTAACCCATTTATTCCTCACATTTAAGCCATTTTACAGATGAAGAGATGGGAGCACGGATAATAACTAAGTAGCTTTCCCAAGATAACATAACTCATGGTTATTCATCAGGGACATCTGATATTTTTTCCAGTTTCACTTTTGGCCATTTCTCTACACAAGCCTATACTTCCAACACCACTGGCATTTGCAGTTGCCATTTCATATATGTGTGACTTTGTAATGCACTTATCTCTGAGGTTCTTCCCACTACCCTGCCTATTTCTTTTCCTGGCTAACTTTTCACCCTCTTCCCTCAGTTCCAACCCTAGCATCACTTCCAGCAGAAAGCCTTCCTTCTCTGTCCACCTATGGCTGTGTTAAAAAAAGAAGATACTGGACTTCCTTGCTTTACCTTTTTACTTTGCTGTATAGTTACTGCTTTATTTGTCTATCTCCATGATCAGGCTGAGGCAAAAATTACTTCCTGTCTTTCTATTACCAGAGTCTAGCTGAGTATCTTTTAGTATGGAAGAGCAATTGAGAGAAGAATATAATCTTTTAAATTATAAGTTGGTATAATTTGAATAACTTACTTATTTTAGCTTTTGCTTCTTCAGTTGTACTTCAGTTGGCTTCAATACTATTTCCATCCTCATAGGATAAGTATGAGAAGTGAGATAACATATGTTAAGTGCATACATGCCATGGGAAGCTTACTCAGTAAATGAGAACTGTTTCTGGATTATTATTAGTGTCCTAGATTATTCACATACATAGGCTTTCTCAGAACACCAAACTATGTTGATTATCACTGGTCATGGATCTTCTTGAGCACCATCTATTTTCACTTCAGACAAATATTTTCTCTGAAAGAGTATTTCATTTAAAGATTGGAAAGAGCAGAGAAAAATCCTTCAGTTATCAAAGGTAAATAGGACATTCAAGTTCTCTTTATTCCTCTCTAAATTTGAAATGTTTGTCTAGGTACTTTAAACCAAAATTAATTGCACTGCAAGATTAACTTCCTTGTTTATTTGCTATACTCAGCATAAAAGAAAAGATTGCTAGCTGATGCAAATAGAATAATTGCTTAAATGGATTTTCCTTCTTTTTTTTTTTTTTTTTTGTTGTACACGGGCCTCTCATTGCTGTGGCCTCTCCCGTTGTGGAGCACAGGCTCTGGACGTGCAAGTTCAGTGGCCATGGCTCATGGACCCAGCCACTCCGCGGCATGTGGGATCCTCCCGGACCAGGGCGCGAACCCGTGTCCCCTGCATCGGCAGGCGGACTCTCAACCACTGCGCCACCAGGGAAGCCCCCTTCCTTTTTATTTAACAATTTAAAAACTAACTTTCAAAACAATACATTTTAAGCTTTCACACAAAGAAGCAAAATGTTAATTTTCTTAGAAACTCCTTGATTTTAAAAAAATCTTAATTTATTAGTTGTATACACTGTAATATCAGTTTTAATTAATTAAAATTAGTTAATTTAATTAGAAATCTTCTTAGAGAGCTTTGAAAGTTCCAAATTTTAAAAGATCATAAGCTCTTATCTCTTGGTAGTATTTTACATTTTTTTGTTTCTTTTAGATATTCCTAATATGATTTTTCTTAAGAAGAGATAAAACGCATATAATATAAAAAGCTTTCTTTAAAAGAAAACCACTTATCTCCTTAAAATTGAACCTTTAAAATGTCATGCCAGGAAGTATTAAGTAAACCATGAATCTGAGTTCTAATCTGTGGTTATTCGGAAATTGTTCCCTTATAGTCTTCCTAAGCCACATGTACTCTTTGGAAAATGTGAAGCAAAATACTTATTACTGACCTCATCATTAAAGCCATAATAAGGAAAGTCATGAAAAAGAAAATGCATGTACTACATAAAGCTGCTAAGTAGATTGGAGTTGTTTTTTTTTTTCTTTATTACATTGTGCTGTGTATTTTATTTGAATTGAACATTTATACTTTTTTTATTGACGCTGCATATGCACAATTGTATATTGACTTTTGAACATCATGATATTTGGTTAAGCTAGTCCACCTTCCTTTTGGGGACTGACTATGCTTGTGTGTTTTAGTAGTTTCAAATAAATTCTTGTTTCAGACTTTATAAATTTAGCTATTTGAGAATAAGCTGATATAACTTCATAAAAAAGGATAAAATGACCCTTTGGAGGACATTCATTATTTGCAGATACTCTTTTTATCGGTGATCTCAACTGTTGATTTTGAGAGAGAGTCGTTAAAATACACTACATTAAAGTTATTTTTATACATTAAATTGTGTCACCCTATTGCTTAAACACTCCAAAAGCTGTCCAAAATCCAAATTCCTACCTGATGAGGCCTTTATCTGCTCTCCTACTTTATTGCAGGACCTTCTGTTCTGACTCAAAATGCTTGAGTCTCCATGGCCATATTTCAGTTCTTCTAACACAGGACACTCTTTCTGGATTCAGGGCCTTTGCACATTCTCTTCTCTTTGCTTTGAATGCTCTTGACTCATTTACTTAACTGACTTATGCTTATCATGCAGGCCTCAAATGAAATATTACCTTCTCAGAGAGGTCTTCTCCATCAACCCCAAATTACTCCTTACCCCATGTCCCCATGTCGTCTGTCATGATATCATTTATTTACTTGATCATACATATATATTTTTTTCTTTTTTATTGTCTTCTCTACCATAAATGGTAGAACTTGAAGACCTGGGATTTATCTATATTGTTTAATAGGAGCAGCACAATATACTAAAGGTTAAGAATGAATGATTAAGAATATATTTCTTCCCACACAGAGAACAGTTTATGCAAATTTTCTGAGGCAAGAAGGAGCCTGATGTGTTTCTTTTCTTTTTTTTCTTTTTTCTCCTCCATTACTGCCATGGATGTCTTTCTATTTAGGCAACGTTTTAAAGTATTCTTAAACAGCATATAGTATTGTACTACATTTTCTCTTGTTACTTGCTTTATTTAGTGTTATCTTTGCTTGGTTCATCCATGCTGACACATAAAGATCTGTGTAGTTGATGTGCTTTCCTCACTATGTAGGATTCCCATGTAGAGAAATACAATAACTTATATATGTATTTTCCTGTTGATGGACATTTATTATTTTTTTACATCTTTATTGGAGTATAATTGCTTTACAATGGTGTGTTAGTTTCTGCTTTATAACAAAGTGAATCAGTTATACATATACATATGTTCCCATATCTCTTCCCTCTTGCGTCTCCCTCCCTTCCACCCTCCCTAGCCCACCCCTCCAGGCGGTCACAAAGCACCGAGCCGATCTCCCTGTGCTATGCGGCTGCTTCCCAGCTATCTACCTTACATTTGGTAGTGTATATATGTCCACGCCTCTCTCTCGCTTTGTCACAGCTTACCCTTCCCCCTCCCCATATCCTCAAGTCCATTCTCTAGTAGGTCTGTGTCTTTTTTCCTGTCTTACCCCTAGGATCTTCATGACATTTTTTTTCCCTTAAATTCCATATATATGTGTTAGCATATGGTATTTGTCTTTCTCTTTCTGACCTACTTCACTCTGTATGACAGACTCTAGGTCTATCCACCTCATTACAAATAGCTCAATTTCGTTTCTTTTTATGGCTGAGTAATATTCCATTGTATATATGTGCCACATCTTCTTTATCCATTCAACGGATGATGGACACTTAGGCTGTTTCCATCTCTGAGCTATTGTAAATAGAGCTTCAATGAACATTTTGGTACATGACTCTTTTTGAATTATGGTTTTCTCAGGGTATATGCAAAGTAGTGGGATTGCTAGGTCACAGGGTTGTTCTATTTGTAGTTTTTAAGGAACTTCCATACTGTTCTCCATAGTGGCTGTACCAATTCACATTCCCACCAGCAGTGCAAGAGTGTTCCCTTTTCTCCACACCCGCTCAAGCATTTATTGTTTCTAGATTTTTTGATGATGGCCATTCTAACTGGTGTGAGATGATATCTCATTGTAGTTTTGATTTGCATTTCTCTAATGATTAAAGATGTTCAGCATTCTTTCATGTGTTTGTTGGCAATATGTATATCTTCTTTGGAGAAATGTCTATTTAGGTTTTCTGCCAATTTTTGGATTCGGTTGTTTTTTGCTATTGAGCTGCATGAGCTACTTATAAATTATGGAGATTAATCTTTTGTCTGTTGCTTCATTAGCAAATATTTTCTCCCATTCTGAGGATTGTCTTTTGATCCTGTTTACTGTTTCCTTTGCTGTGCAAAAGCTTTTAAGTTTTATTAGGTCCCATTTGTTTATTTTTGCTTTTATTTCCATTTCTCTAGGAGGCGTGTGAAAAAGGATCTTGCTGTGATTTATGTCGTAGACTGTTCTGCCTATGTTTTCCTCTAAGAGTTTGATAGTTTCTGGCCTTACATTTAGGTATTTAATCCATTTTGAGCTTTTTTTTGTGTATGGTGTTAGGGAGTGATCTAATCTCATACTTTTACGTGTACCTCTCCAGTTTTCACAGCACCACTTATTGAAGAGGCTGTCCTTTCTCCACTGTACATTCCTGCCTCCTTTATCAAAGATAAGGTGACCATATGTGTGTGGGTTTACCTCTGGGCTTTCTATCCTCTTCCATTGATCTATCTTTCTGTTTTTGTGCCAGTACCATACTGTCTTGATTACTGTAGCTTTGTAGTATAGTCTGATGTCAGGGAGCCTGATTCCTCCAGCTCTGTTTTTCATTCTCAAGTTTGCTTTGGCTATTTGGGGTTTCTTGTGTTTCCATACAAATTGTGAAATTTTTGTTCTAGTTCGGTGAAAAATGCCAGTGGTAGTTTGATAGGGATTGCATTGAATCTGTAGATTGCATTGAATCTGTAGATTGCTTTGGGTAGTATAGTCATTTTCAAATGTTGATTCTTCCAGTCCAAGAACATGCTATCTCTCTCCGTCTATTTGTATCATCTTTAATTTCTTTCATCAGTGTCTTATAATTTTCTGCATACAGGTCTTTTGTCTCCTTAGGTAGGTTTATTCTTAGATATTTTATTATTTTTGTTGCAATGGTAAATGGGAGTGTTTTATTGATTTCACTTTCAGATTTTTCATCATTAGTGTATAGGAATGCCAAAGATTTCTGTGCATTAATTTTGCATCCTGCTACTTTACCAAATTCATTGATTAGCTCTAGTAGTTTTCTGGTAGCATCTTTAGGATTCTCTATGTATAGTATCATGTCATCTGCAAACAGTGACAGCTTTACTTCTTCTTTTCTGATTTGGATTCATTTCATTTCCTTTTCTTCTCTGATTGCTGTGGCTAAAACTTCCAAAACTATGTTGAATAAGGGTGGTGAGAGTGCGCAAGCTGGTCTTGTTCTTGATCTTAGTGGAAAGGCTTTCAGTTTTTCACCATTGAGGATGATGTTGGCTGTGGGTTTGTCATATATGGTCTTTATTATGTTGAGGAAAGTTCCCTCTATACCTACTTTCTGCAGGGTTTTTATCATAAATCGGTGTTGAATTTTGTCGAAAGCTTTCTCTGCATCTATTGAGATGATCATATGATTTTTCTCCTTCAGTTTGTTAATATGGTGTATCAAATTGATTGATTTCTGTATATTGAAAAATCCTTGCATCCCTGGAATAAACCCCACTTGATCATGGTGTATGATCCTTTTAATGTGCTGTTGGATTCTGTTTGCTAGTATTTTGTTGAGGATTTTTGCATCTATGTTCATCAGTGATATTGGCCTGTAGTATTCTTTCTTTGTGACATCATTGTCTGGTTTTGCTATCAAGGTGATGGTGGCCTCATAGAATGAACTTGGGAGTGTTCCTCCCTGTGCTATATTTTGGAAGAGTTTGAGAAGGATAGGTGTTACCTATTCTCTAAATATTTGGTAGAATTCGCCCGTGAAGCCATCTCGTCCAGGGCTTTTGTTTGTTGGAAGAGTTTTAATCACAGTTTCAATTTCAGTGCTTGTGATTCGTCTGTTCATATTTTCTATTTCTTCCTCGTTCAGTCTTGGAAGGTTGTGCATTTCTAAGAATTTGTCCATTTCTTCCAGGTTGTCCATTTTATTGGCATAGAGTTGCTTGTAGTAATCTCTCATGATCTTCTGTATTTCTGCAGTGTCAGTTTTTACTTCTCCTTCTTCATTTCTAATTCTATTGATTTGAGTCTTCTCCCTTTTTTTCTTGATGAGTCTGGCTAACGGTTTATCAATTTTGTTTATCTTCTCAAAGAACCAGCTTTTAGTTTTATTGCTCTTTGCTATCATTTCCATCATTTCTTTTTCATTTATTTCTCATATGATTTTTATGATTTCTTTCCTTCTGCTATCATTGTGGTGTTTTTGTTCTTTTTCTCTAATTGCTTTAGGTGCAAGGTTAGGTTGTTTATTCGAGATTTTTCCTGTTTCCTAAGGTAGGATTGTATTGCTATAAACTTCCCTCTTAGAACTGCTTTTGCTGCATCCCATAGGTTTTGGGTCGTCATGTCTCCATTGTCATTTGTTTCTAGGTATTTTTTTATTTCCTCTTTGATTTCTTCAGTAGTCACTTAGTTATTAAGTAGTGTATTGTTTAGCCTCCATGTGTCTGTGTTTTTTACAGATCTTTTCCTGTAATTGATATCTAGTCTCATAGCGTTGTGGTCGGAAAAGATACTTGATACAATTTCAATTTTCTTAAATTTACCAAGGCTTGATTTGTGACCCAAGATATGATCTATCCAGGAGAATGTTCCATGAGCACTTGAGAAAAATGTGTACTCTGTTGTTCTTGGATGGAATATCCTATAAATATCAATTAAGTCCTTCTTGTTTACTGTATCATTTAAAGCTTGTGTTTCCTTATTTATTTTCTTTTTCTTTTTTTTAAAATAAATTTATTTATTTATTTTTGGCTGTGTTGGGTCTTTGTTTCTGCACGAGGGCTTTCTCTAGATGTAGCAAGTGGGGGCCTCTCTTCATCGCGGTGCGTGGGCCTTTCACTGTCATGGCCTCTCGTTGCGGGGCACAGGCTCCAGACACGCAGGCTCAGTAGTTGTGGCTCACGGTCCTAGTTGCTCCGTGGCATGTGGGATCTTCCCAGACCAGGGCTCGAACCCATGTCCCCTGCATTGGCAGGTGGGTTCTCAACCACTGCGCCACCAGGGAAGCCCTCCTTATTTATTTTCATTTTGGATGATCTGTCCATTGGTGAAAGTGGGGTGTTAAAGTCCCCTACTATGAATGTGTTACTGTTGATTTCCCCATTTATGGCTGTTAGTATTTGCCTGATGTATTGAGGTGCTCCTATGTTGGGTGCATAAATATTTACAATTGTTATATCTTCGTCTTGGATTGATCCCTTGATCATTATGTAGTGTCCTCCTTTGTCCCTTCTAATAGTCTTTATTTTAAAGTCTATTTTGTCTGATATGAGAATTGCTACTCCAGCTTTCTTTTGGTTTCCATTTGCATGGAATATCTTTTTCCATCCCCTTACTTTCAGTCGGTATGTGTCTCCAGGTCTGAAGTGGGTCTCTTGCAGACAGCATATATATGGGTCTTGTTTTTGTATCCATTCAGCCAATCTGTGTCTTTTGATGGGAGCATTTAGTCCATTTACATTTAAGGTAATTATCGATATGTATGTTCCTATTCCCATTTTCTTAATTGTTTTGGGTTCGTTATTGTAGGTCTTTTCCTTCTCTTGTGTTTCTTGCTTAGAGAAGTTCCTTTAGCATTTGTTGTAAAGCTGGTTTGCTGGTGCTGAACTCTCTTAGCTTTTGCATGTCTGTAAAGGTTTTAATTTCTCCATCAAATCTGAATGAGATCCTTGCTGGGTAGAGTAATCTTAGTTGCAGGGTTTTCTCCTTCATCCCTTTAAATATGTCTTGCCACTCCCTTCTAGCTTGCAGAGTTTCTGCTAAAGATCACCTGTTAACCTTATGGGGATTCCCTTGTGTGTTATTTATTGTTTTTCCCTTGCTGCTTTTAATATGTTTTCTTTGTATTTAACTTTTGACAGTTTGATTAATATGTGTCTTGGCGTATTTCTCCTTAGATTTATCCTGTATGGGACTCTGTCTGCTTCCTGGACTTGATTAACTATTTCCTTTCCCATATTAGGGAAGTGTTCAACTATAATGTCTTCAAATATTTTCTCCATCCCTTTCTTTTTCTCTTCTTCTGATACCCCTATAATTCGAATGTTGATGCATTTAATGTTGTGCCAGCAGTCTCTGAGACTGTCCTCCATTCTTTTCATTCTTTTTTTTTATTCTTCACTGCAGTAGTTATTTCCACTATTTTATCTTCCAGGTCACTTATCCGTTCTTCTGCCTCAGTTATTCTGCTATTGATCCCATCTAGGGTATTTTTAATTTAATTTATTGTGTTGTTCGTCATTGTTTGTTTCATCTTTAGTTCTTCTAGGTCCTTGTTAAATGTTTCTTGCATTTTGTCTATTCTATTTCCAAGATTTTGGATCATTCTTATACTATCATTATTCTGAATTCTTTTTCAGGTTGACTGCCTATTTCCTCTTCATTTGTTAGGTCTGGTGGGTTTTTATCTTGCTCCTCTATCTGCTGTGTGCTTTTCTGTCTTCTCATTTTGCTTAACTTACTGTGTTTGGGGTCTCCTTTATGCAGGCTGCACGCTCGTAGTTCCCATTGTTTTTGGTGTCTGTCTCCAGTGGCTAAGGTTGGTTCAGTGGGTTGTGTAGGCTTCCTGGTAGATGGGACTAGTGCCTGTGTTCTGGTGGATGAGGCTGGATCTTGTCTTTCTGGTGGGCAGGTCCACATCTGGTTGTGTGTTTTGGGGCGTCTGTGGACTTATTATGATTTTAGGCAGCCTGTCTGCTAATGGGGGGAGGTTGTGTTCCTGTCTTGCTAGTTGTTTGGCATAGGGTGTCCAGGACTGTAGCTTGCTGGTCGTTGAGTGGAGCTGGGTCTTGGTGTTGAGATGGAGATTTCTGGGAGATTTTTGCCATTTGATAGTATGTGGAGCTGGGAGGTCTCTTGTGGACCAGTGTCCTGAAGTTGGCTTTCCCACCTCAGAGGCACAGGACTGACTCCTGGATGCAGCACCAAGAGCCTTTCATCCACACGGCTCAGAATAAACAGGAGAAAATGTAGAAAGAAAGAATTAGTAGAAGTAGAAAGAAAGAAAGTAAGAAGGAAGAAAAGAAAGAATGAAAGAAAGAAAGGAGGGAGGGAAGGAGGGATCGAGGGAGGGAGGGAGGAAGGAAGGAAGGAAGGAGCAAAGGAAGGAAAAAAAGAAAGAAAGAAGATAAAGTAAAATAAAATAAAGTAAGATAAAATATAATAAAGTTATTCAAATAAAAAATAGAGCTTCCCTGGTGGCGCAGTGGTTGAGAATCTGCCTGCTAATGCAGGGGATGCGGGTTTGAGCCCTGGTCTGGGAGGATCCCACATGTCGTGGAGCAACTGGGCCCGTAAGCCACAACTACTGAGCCTGCGTGTCTGGAGCCTGTGCTCCACAACAAGAGGCCGCGATTGTGAGAGGCCCCCGCACCGCGATGAAGAGTGGCCCCCACTTGCCACAACTAGAGAAAGCCCTCACACAGAAATGAAGACCCAACACAACAAAAATAAATAAATTAATTAACAAAAAAAATAATTATTAAGAAAACAAAAAACAACAACAACAAAATGGATTGATAGAACCCTAGGACAAATGGTGGAAGCAAAGCTATACAGACAAATCTCACACAGAAGCATACACATACACACTCACAAAAAGAGGAAAAGGGGAAAATATCATAAATCTTGCTCTCAAAGTCCCCCTTCTCAATTTGGGATGATTCGTTGTCTATTCATGTATTCCACAGATGCAGGGAACATCAAGTTGATTATGGTGCTTTAATCTGCTGCTTATGAGGCTGCTGGGAGAGATTTCCCTTTCTCTTCTTTGTTCTCACAGCTCCCAGGGGCTCAGGTTTGGATTTGGCCCCTCCTCTGCGTGTAGGTCACCAGATGGCGTCTGTTCTTCGCTCAGACAGGACGGGGTTAAAGGAGCAGCTGCTTCAGGGACTCTGGCTCACTCAGGCCGGGGGGAGGGAGGGGCACGGAGTGTGGGGCGAGCCTGTGGCAGCAGAGGCCAGCGTGACGTTGCAGCAACCTGAGGCGCACCGTGCGTTCTCCCGGGGAGGTTGTCCCTGGATCCTGGGACCCCGGCAGTGGCGGGCTGCACAGGCTCCCAGGAAGGGTGTGTGTGGATAGTGACCTGTGCTCGCACACAGGCCTCTTGGTGGCAGCAGCAGCAGCCTTAGTGTCTCATGCCCGTCTGTGGGGTCCGCGTTTTTAGCCACGGCTTGCGCCAGTCTCTGGAGCTCCTTTAAGCAGCGCTCTTAAACCCCTCTTCTCGCACACCAGGAAACAAAGAGGGAAGAAAAAGTCTTTTGCCTTTTCGGCAGGTCCAGACTTTTCCCCAGACTCTCTCCCGGCCAGCCGTGGCGCACTAACCCCCTGCAGGCTGTGTTCACGCTGTCAACCCCAGTCCTCTCCCGGCGCTCCGACTGAAGCCCGAGCCTCAGCTCCCAGCCCCACCCACCACGGCGGGTGAGCAGACAAGCCTCTCGGGCTGGTGAGTACCAGTCGGCCCTCATCCTCTGTGCAGGAATCTCCCCGCTTTGCCCTCTGCACCCCTCTTGCTGTGCTCTCTTCCGCGGCTCCAAAGCTTCCCCCTCCGCCACCCGCAGTCTCTGCCCATGAATGGGCTTCCTAGTGTGTGGAAACCTTTCCTCCTTCACCGCTCCCTCCCACTGGTGCAGGTACCGTCCCTATCCTTTTGTCTCTGTTTATTCTTTTTTCTTTTGCCCTACCCAGGTACGTGGGGAATTTCTTGCCTTTTGCGAGGACTTAGGTCTTCTGCCAGCATTCAGTTGGTGTTCTGTAGGAGTTGTTCCATGTGTAGATGTATTTCTGGTGTATCTGTGGGGAGGAGGGTGATCTCTGCATCTTACTCTTCCACCATCTTCCCCTCATCCCCCTGATGTGTTTCTTAAACTGAAGGAAGACCAGTGTGGCTGGAGCATAATGGGTGGCAAGATAATGACATGAGATAATGTTACAGAATTTAGCAGGACCTGGAAGGCAGTATTAAACTAAATTGGACTTATTTCATAGTATAAAGAGAAATCCTTGTAAGGTTTTGAGAAGGGGATAAAAAGGTCTGAATTTAAAGGAGTTCAGATTCACTGCTCTTGAAGGTTGAATTAGGTGTAGAAAAGAGTAAAGCTGGGAAACTCCATTAGGAGCCTTGTGCAGCATCTAGGGAAGAACATGGTAAGTTGGATTTCAAGTAGTGGTAGTAGAGTTTTAAAAAAACCAGGAACTTGAGAGAAGATAATGTTGGTGCATCTTCTGTAGATGTGTAATTCTGGCATTTGTATTACAAGTTTGGGGTAGGCAATCAAAAAGATTTTGGACATGCTGTGTTGAAGATATCTGAGATACAAGTAAAGATGTCAACTAGGAAGTGGGTATGTGAGTTTTGAACTCGGATAAGAAGGTTTAACTAAAGAAATTAATTTGACAATCTTCAATATGTAACTGTTATTTGGATACACAGGACTGGATGTAATTAACTGGGAGATGCTGTTGGGAAGGAAGAAAGTCCAGGGAAAAAAGCTTGAGAAATCCTAACATTTAAGAAGAAGAATTTTGCAGAGTCAGCAAATAGACTGGGGAGGAATAGCAAATAACGTAGGAGGAAAGCTAGGATTGTGAGATGCTGAGAGAATAAGTGTTCTGCCTTGCGTGATGCTGCTGAAAGATTAAAATAAACTGCCTGAAGTATTACTAATTTGGCAAGAGAAGTTTTAGTGTTGTTGCGGGAGCAAAAATTGGTCAGAAGTTCGTTAAAGAGGAGAGGAGGTACTAAAGATAGCAAGTATAGACAACTTTCAAAAATCATCCTGAATGGTAAGCAGAGAATGGTATAATAGCACTAGGGACATTTTGGGGCAGGAGAGGACTTTGAAAAGAATAATAGGTATTGGAGCAAGTTTGTATGTTGATGGGAGTCATCTAGTAGAGAATGAATGGTTGGTGATTCAGCAGAAAGCAGAGAAAATTCTCTGATAGGGCTTTCAGTGTGCTTCATGTGGTAACATCATAAAGGGGGATGGAAAAGGACCTGTATAATTGTAAAGTCATTTATTTTTGCTCAAAGTGGTCAAATTGTTAATTCTTAGTTGATGGTATAAAGTGTGAATTATATATTGTAAGCCTTAGAACAACTGAAGAAATTATATAAAGCTATGTAAAAGACTATATAAAAGATTATGATAAAAAAGTCAAGAAAATTAAAATGGAATTCTAAAAAATATTCAAAGTTATCAAAAGTGGGCAGGGAAGGAAAATCAGTGGGATGTAAGTTTTGTGGGCAGATTCTAAAGTTGTCCCCCAAGATTCTTGCCCACGGGTCATTCAGCCAAACACCAGTCTAGGTACTGCTCTGAGAGGACTTTGCAGATGGAAGTCAAGTTACTAAACAGTTGACCTTAAAATAAGGAGATTATCCTAGATTGTTCAGGTGAGTTCACTGTAGTCCCATCAGCTCTTGAAAGCAGGAGAAAGAAGAATCAGTCAGATAAATGCAGTAGAATAAGTCAGAGAGCCCTGAAGTGTGAGATGAATGTGGGAGGGAAACAGCTCCTCCTGCTCTTGCTGGTGAAGAGTGAGGCACACAACTGTAAGGAGCCAAAAGAGGCACCAAGGAAAAGGGATCTCGGGGATCTCTGCCCTACAGCCCCAAGGAAACGAATTCTTCCAACAACCTGAATGAGCTTGGAAGATCTGATTCTTCCCCAGACCTTCTGGAAAGGAATGTCACCTTACTGACACCTCAATTTCAGCCTTGTGAGACTCTAAGCAGAGGAACTGGCTGAGCCTGGACTTCTGTGCTTGGACTTCTGACCTACAGCAATTGTGAGGTAAATGATGTTGGTTTAAGCAACAAAATTTGTCATAATTTGTTAGTGCAGCAATAAAAATTAATACATATTTTGGTACCTGGGAAGTAGGGTGCTTTTGTATCAAACACTTTAAAATGAAGAAATGGATTTGCACTCAAGGCTGTGGACAGAGGCTGAAAGAATTTTGAGCACTCTGATGGAAAACGCCTAGACTTCCTTGAATATGAAAGTGGACATTAATGATGCTTCTGGTGAGAGCTTAGAAGGGAGTGAGGAACGTTATTGGAACCTAGAGGAATGGAGATCATTGTCACATAGTGGCAGAGTACATAGCAACATTGTGTCCTGTAGTTATGTTATAAGCAGAACTTGTAAGTGATGAACTTGGATATTTACTTGAGATTTCCAAGCAAAATATGGAGGATGTTATAAGGTGTATTAGTCTTCTTAGGGTGCTATAACAAAATACCACAGAATGGGAGGCTTAAACAACAGAAATTTATTTCTCACAGTTCTGGTAAGGTAGATTGCATTCTGAGGGCTCTTCTCTTGACCTGTAGGTGACTGCCATCTGACTGTGCTCACATAGCTTCTTCTTAATATTTGTGGTGTCTCTTCTTATGAGGACACTAATACTATTTGATCAGGGCCCCACTCTTATGACTTCATTTAACCTTAATTACTTTCTTACTTGAAATACAGCCAAACTGGGGTTAGGACTTCAAAGTAGGAATTTCGGGGGGACACATTCAGTCCATAACATATGGCTTCTTCTTGCTTATAGTAAATTGTGAGATGAGAAAGATAAATTGAGCAGAACATTATTAAACAAAAATAAAAAAGAACCTAATGATTTTGGAAGCTCTCACCCTATCCCGATGGCAAAAGACTCTAAAATTAAGAGAATTTATTGCCAGTAAAAGGTGCTATGGAGAAAAGTCTAAGGGTGTGACTCTACACAAGATCAAAGTTTCAGGTACATAGAAGGGTCTTTGAAGAGATTAAGGGTGTGATTAACAGATCCCCTCATTCAAGCCAGGGGCTTCTAGGAATCTGAAGAGTGTTGTTCCTCAGCCATCACAGCAGAAGACAAAACTAGAGAAGACATTATCGAGAAAAGATCTGTGAAGAGATATCTTGTCTAATGGAGTGAAGCCCTGTGAAATTCACAGAAAGCCAACACAGGTTTTAAGAATTTTATACTGGTAGGAACACTGCCAGCTTGGACAAAGGACAGAGGAGTATGAAACTAATTAAGGCTGGCTGTGTGATTCCCCCAAATTCTACTGGCAGATAAAACTCATGATAAAACTACTCAAATGCAAATAGGTGTTACCTTTCAGAGAAAACAGAGGTATACTGAGCCCAAAGGTTGGGACTGGAATCTTAAAGGGCAGAAACAAGAGCCAAAGAGAATTTTCCCAAGTCTTGAAACCTAATGTACTTGTCCTGCCTAGATATTAAAACTGCATTGAAACTGCGACTATGTTTTACCTTTCATTTTTTCCCTGCTGGAACTAGCATGTTTGTAACTGACACCCTCTCACATGTGTATATTGGGGGCAGATAATATGTGTCTTTAATTTCACAGGTTCACAGAGAGAGAGAGATTATTCCCAGGAGTTCTATTTAATGGATTATTCACCCACACTTGATTTAAATGAGAGATTTTGGACTTTTGAGCAGATAAGATTTATATGAGATTTTTATGCTTTGAGCTGATGCTGTAATGGAATGAAACTCTTGGGAACATTGGGAGGAGTGTGAATGTATTTTACCTTTGGGAGAGATTTGAACCTTTGGGGACCTGAAGGTATACTGTGGTAGACATAATTTATAAGATGTTTTCCCAAGATTCTACTATTCTGGTTATTCAATAAAGTTAATCCAACTATTGCTGCAAAGGGGCATTGCAGTTGTAATTAAGATGTAACCAGCTGATCTTAACATAGGGAGATTATCCTGTTTTGTCTAGATTGACTCAGTATAATCACATAAGATCTTAAAAGCAGAAGAAGGTAAGAGAGTTAGAGAGATTCCACAAAAATAGAAGTCAGAGAGATTTAAAGTGAGAAGTCCTTAACTTACTGTTATTGAAGGGCAAGATGATGAGGAATGTAAGAAACATGAGGATCTGAGAGGCTCCCAGCCAACAGCCACCAGTCAGCAAAGAAATGGGGACCTCATCTCTATTGCTGCAAGGAATTGAATTCTTCCAGCAACCTGAAAGAGGTTAGAAGCTCATTCTTTCCCAGAGCCTTAGTCAGTTTCAACCTGGTGATGCTCTAAACAGAGGAACTATTTGAACCACACTGTGCCTAGAAACTCTGATATAATTAATGAGTTATTTTAAACCAATCTATTTATACTAATTTGCTACAGCAGTGGTAGAAAACGAACATAACAAAACCTAAGGAATGAATAGAAAAGTAATACTAAAATGACAGACATAAATCCAACCAAATCAATTATGTTAAAGGTAAATGGTCTAACTACAGCATTAAAGACTGAGGTTATCAGATTAGATGTAAAAGCAAGGCCCAACTATATGCTGTCTACCAGGAAACTCACTTGAAAAAAAAAGGATGGAAAAGATATATCACACAAACTTGAATAAAAACAAAAGCTAGAGTAACTAAAGAATATCAGCCAAAGAGGGCTTCAGAACAAGGAAAATTATCATGGACAAAGAGGAATATTATGTAATGATGAAACAGTCAACTCACTAAGGCATAAAAATTCAAGTAGGTCTTTTACAATAAAGTTTCAAAACATGTGAAGCAAAAACTAAAAGAACTGAAAGAAATAGAGAAATCTACAATTATATTTAGAGACTTCAACATTGCTTTCTCATTAATTGCTGTAACAAAAAGGAAATTAGCAAATATATACAGAAAACTTGAGAAACGTAATAAATCAACCTGACCTGGTTGACATTTATGGAACATTCTACTCAACAACAGCAGAATATACATTCTTTTCAAGTGTACATGGAACATTCACCAAGTTAGACCATATTGTGGGTCATAAAATAAGCCTTATTAAATTTAAAAAATGAAATTATTAAAGCTATTTTTACTATAATGGAATTAAAGTAGAAATAGATAACAGAAGAATAGATGGAAAATCTCCAAATATTTGGAAATACTAAATAATATAAATAACATACCAATAAATAACCCAGGTATCAAAGGAACAATAGCAAAGCAAATTAGAAATATTTGAACTGAAAGAATATGAGTCTACAACATATCAAAATATGCATGGTGTTGCTAAAGCAGTTTTTAGGAGGGAATTTATAGCACTAAATGCTTTCATTAGAAAAGAGGAAAACTTCTCAAAACAATAACTTGATCTACCTTTGGAATCTAGAAAAGGAGGTGAAAAAACATAAAGTAAGCAAAAGGAAGGAAATCATAAAGATCAGGGAAGAAATCTGTTAAATTGAAAAGAGACAAACATTAGAGAAACATCAGTGAAACCAAAAGCTGATTCTTTGGAAAAAAATAAAATAATATTAATAAACTTCTAGCCAGATGGACCAAGTGAAAAAGAGAGAACACATAAGTTACAAACATTAGGAATGAAAGAGGGGATGTAATTACTGATCCTAGAATTATTGAAGTGGAAAACAACAAAAAAATCCTCTATGCACATAAAATTTGACAGCTTAGATGAAACGGACTGATTCATTGAAAGACACAGACTACCAAAACTAATCCAAGAAGAAGTGGTAACCCAAACAGCCTATATCTATTAAAGAAATCAAATTCCAATTAATATCCTTCCAAGAGAGAAAACTTAAGGTATAGGAGGGCTAGAATTTAGGACAAGATGTTGGGGAAAGCACAACAATGGGAAAACCACGCTATGGTACAGTGGCCAAACACAGATTTATTGCACCAAGGGGAAATCCCAGACCCAGCCTGCTGTCAGGAATGGGCCACTGACATAAGGACTGTCTGGGTCACAATTGGCCCATGGATGGTTAAGGCCAGGCTTCAGTAGCTACATTCAAGGAGGTCTAGGTGGTCTTTGAAGGAGAGAAGGAGTCTCAAGAGGAACGTGTCACATTACAAAGGAAGGGCTAATTATGTGCATTACCCTAGTGATGCAGTGGGTATGCAGAGAAGGATTTTGACTTGATTGTGCATTACTTCATATTCTGGTGGTACTGGTGGCAAAGATAGTTCCTCTTTTATCATTGGGTACTTCCGTAGCTCCCTACTCAGCCACTGTGTCCTGCACTGGCGTGAAGTTTCTTTAGGTGACAAATATAAGCACCTTGCTATACTCCAGATAGTGTTTTAATTCCATTATAGTCATTGGTCCATTTCCACCAAGTCAACCTAATTTCAGGTGTTCATGAATTTTTCTTCTTTTTAAGCAGTGTGGTTGATCTTAAAGATCACAGTGCTAGAGCACTGCTGATCTACTCTGTATTACATTTTGTGTAGCATTGTGGTTATTTTCTACTTTTGTTATAAATCTGTACAACTGCTTTGTTGTATTTTATGAACAGGTAGAAATAAAAGGTTGACTTTTGCAGTTACAAATAGTACCTGTTAGAAAATATTTCTAAATGGAGAATTTCCTGCTCAGCAAATTATTCTAATGAGCTCTATAATTTTGGCCAAGTCAAGGAAAATGTGAAATGATGCTCTTCTAAATATGAAACATACCAAAAGATTATACTAAATTTCTGTAATATTTCATTGTTATTTTGTTCATATTTTCCCCTATTAAAATTATGAAATCTTATGGCTCAGACATAACTTTTAAAAATTTTTGTACAGTCTTGAAGAAACATTTGGAACATTTGAATGATTCTCTATTCTGGTTTTGAAGAAAACTTGTCTGAGAGTGAATTATAAATTGTGCATTAACTTGAATATTTTAAAGAGTGATTTGAATAATGAAAAAGTGAAGTGGGGAGATCACTGGGCAAGGAATTAAAAGCCTGAGTTTTAGATTTTGCTCATTATTTTGTGACCTGGGGCTCCTTACTTAGTTGTTGCCCTTCCATCTTATAGATTTCTTATGAAGATTGATGAGAATGGGTGGACTTACTTGTACATGAAAATACAAGCAAATAAATAAATGAAGGATTATAGGGTATTAGAAGACGTTGAGTGCCTTCTAAGGACATACAGATCTACTGTTTTCATGGTTCTAATATATTAATAGTCAGTGGAAGGCACAATAGAATTGACTGTCTGCCAAAATACCTATGTTAACTCCCCAGTTCATATGACTGGGGAGAAAAAAATCAATATTTTCAAAAGACAAATAGATCCAATCATTTAAAGGAAAAAGGTCTTTTTTTTTTTGTCTTCCAAATTATACTGCACAAAGTGTCCCACACTAGAAAGCAAAAATGAGCTTAAAAAGAGAAAGAAGGGCTCCCCTGGTGGCGCAGTGGTTGAGGGTCTGCCTGCCGGTGCGGGGGACGCGGGTTCGTGCCCCGGTCCGGGAGAAACCCGCATGCCGCGGAGCGGCTGGGCCCGTGGGCCATGGCGGCTGGGCCTGCGCGTCCGGAGCCTGTGCTCCGCAACGGGAGAGGCCACAGCAGTGGGAGGCCTGCATACCTCAAAAAAAAAAAAAAAAAAAAAGAGAAAGAAAACTTGAGATATTGTGAAGATTTTATTGCTGACATGTTTGCTTAATTTCCAACTTCACTTATGTATATTTCCTTAATCATAATCCTGGTATATTCTTTTTTATTTTTTTTTACTAGTCTTTCAAAAAGACAACATGTCTAAGACATAAAGTCAAAGTGAAGGTCAAAATCAGATGTTAAACGCAGTTGCTGTCTTGTCAAGGCATAGTAGTACAAGTATTAGGTTTGACATCATGACTACCAGTGCCATGCTGAAATGATGAGTGACTTCGACATTTTGACAATAATCATGGCTTTGGATAATAGAGGCAAGTCCAAGCAAGTGTGTTTGGTACTTGTCCTTTGTTTTTTACTGCTATTGCTCAAGTTCTCACCCAACCTCAGTTTTCATGAACCATGAGGGGCTGCCAGATGGACAGCCTGTGCATCTCACATACCTGGCTCCCCCAAGCTTCACTTCTCCATCTGGAGTCTGGTTAAGTGCGCCAGTGCTGAAGCCCCAGGAGCTAACTTCTACCTGCCTTTCCACTGCTGTGTTCTCTCCATGGAACATCTATTTATAAATCACCTCATGCTGCAGCACCCAGCTGGTTTTGTTGTTGTTGCTTTCCATTTGCAGATATGTTAACAGCAGTGGTATTTATTTGTCATTAAAAACGCCTTTGAGATAGGTCATCCATTCCCTCTTTGCCATATTTTTGGTACAAATGAAGAGAGTGAATTTCGCTCAGTTTAGTCAAGGACACAATGCCATTTATACACTTCTCTTTATTTAACAATAGAGCAAAATTTCCCTTAAATCTCTTTTTATAACTTTATTAGACAGAAGGTGTTTCTGAATTGGAATGTGAATGCTATCCTTTTGTAATTGAAATAAATTCCATTGGAAAATCTTTGTGAGGTTCTAGGCCTAAGAAAGGATCCTGTGGCAGAATTGCTTATAATAATTATGGTATTTCCTTGAATTTTTACTTCCCTTCAAGTGATCTTTGTAATTAAACACAAGTGCTCACCTAATTTATCTATTTCAAACTCTGGTGGCTAGAATTCTTAATTTGGATACTATATTGAAGTTTTTATTTTAAACTCAAATTTTATATTTATTATATCTTATTTTGGATCTTTATTACTTTAACTCCTCTAATAATTACTGGCTTCTTTCCAACATTCACTAACTGGATTTGTATAAGAATGTTTCAGAGGGCCACACAACGTTACCCCATAACAGTGGGGGGGTGCCAAGTATATGGGGAGAGGAGGATTTTAAGACTGTCTGAGTAAGATAGACTATAACTACTTTTCTGAAATACTCAGAATACCTAAACACTTGAGAGGAGTGAAAGGGGTAAATCAGTTACAGGGAGCAAGTGGATTCTTCAAAAGGAAGATTTTTTTAACAATCTGGAAAATATTAATGGACTCATAAAAATGTAAATGGAATAAATTATGAACACAAACTTAATAATAGTACTGAGGGAAAAAACCCATCAGCCAAGCAGAGTATCGGGGTGTGATAGCAGTAGAAAGACAGAATTCTGAGACCATATTAATATTACAAAGACATTTAAATGAAGCACATATTTGGATTAGTTTCTTTTCATGATGGTCTTATCACTATTTTATGTTTGTCGTGTCTCATATTTTCTTTCTTTGTCAGGGTAATTGGGGATATTATAATCTCAAAGCTCAGGGAGTGTTGCATTTTGATTCTGGAATTGTAAGATTTTTATAGTGAGGATTGAAGAATAATAGGCAAAAGATAATCCATATGAAGGGGAAAATGCATAATATTATTGGAAGACTGGAAGGATTGCAATTGTCTATAATTTTTCATAAACTGTGAGGAGCAAGGGTGAAAGCTCAATAAAGAGTCTCTATCTACATCTGGTAGGAGAGGATGAGTCTCCATGGTGATGGCTCTGAGGTTTATGGATTCACAGCTGCTGTGCATTCAGCATGAAAATGGATTAAGTGAAAAAGTAAGGTTGGGAGAAATGGAAGGAGATACCAGTGCAGCAGAACATCACTAAAAATATCCCTGATCAACCAAATAACATGTGTTATGTGATATCTTTGCTAGAATTGTGTTGTCATTAAAGCCTTAATGAGAAACTTCTATATGCCAGAATCTCAAGATTTTAAGCTAAGTATGGCAGAGTCCCATTAAGATTTTATAACCTACTGGGTTATATTATATTAAAATAAACATGGCGGTGTTGGCTTTCTGTCAGAGAAAATAGAAACCAATTAAGACACACTGATAGCCTAAAAGAGGAGTTTTTTGCCTATATTTTTTAAGAAAAAAGATTCAAACCATAATTTTTTTCTACCAAATATTATTTTTTCCAACCCATGAGATCAGAATTGTTTTATAGCTCATCTTTTAATTTAAAAGTCAGAGTTTTTCCCTCCATGTAACTGTAGCAATAGTTAGAAGGAGGCACATCAGGAGCTGTGACACCTTGGGTCAAAGAAATATCAACTGTGGTTTTGGAAAGCTACTTCCATTATTGCCTGGGTGGTGAAAGGAAAGAATATAAATGTGTATATGTTGATCCTTGAAGAACTTGGAAGTGTTTTGAACTGTTAATCATGGGGCCTTCTTATTTGAACCTGGAAATTTTGTCTTGTCAATGTTAAATCGTATTCTAGTCCAGAATACCTGAGTCCAATTTAAAATTTTAATTTGTGTCTTGATGGTTGGCCAGATAGCTTCAGTCATTACCAGTATGTTTGTATTTAATTATATTGAAATGCTTAGGTCTATCCTACCATTGCATATGTAGTTTTACCTTTATTATTGTGTTCAGAAGACATTCATTTAGAAAGAGTCCAGGACCCTATGCCATTAAGCACCAAGATTGTCTCTAACTTTATTTGGTAGAGTTGGAGTGCATAACATTATAAATAGTCATATGTACACACATGTTTTAAAAGCCCTGCATATATGCTGTATGTTTTCAAACAGGCTTCAAATTCTAGCTCTAACCCAAATAGTGAGAAAAACATATGGAAAATATCCTCAAATGGATACAACTTATGATAGCAGAGAGTATCATAAATTGGTAGATTTTTTTTTGTCATTGTTTTAGAGATGACCTGACAGAATTTACTCAGGGCCTGCTTTTCTCTTTCTTTCATGGGTGTGTGGCATTCTTGCTGTCATGAAAATAAACAATAGAGCACAGATTCAGAATTATTAATCACTGTACTTAGAAGGACTTTTTCATATTAAAATATTGAAAACACTAACATCCTTTGAAGAATTTTGTTTTGTATATTTTATCATCACTAGGGCATATTCTTATCATATAAAGTTTATGAGAAGTTGTTATTCCTAACTAGAGTTTTACTATATGTAATATTGTATGTATAATTTTATAGGAATCTACCATTCCCACACAATTTTTCATCCTGCATAACTCTAAGGGAATTTGTTAATATTAAATACACAAACCAAGAAAGATTCTGAATGTCTCATTACTGTATAAGATGTAAGCATTGAACTTCTAAAAAGTGTTCTAAGGCCATAGAAGACCACTTTTTGAAAAAAATAAAGTTCAAAAATTTTAATTCTCTGTTTGCCTATTAATATTTGTAATTAATCAGATTTTTAAAAATGTTTATTCACTACATTTGTGCAATATTTTTAGAATACTGTAAACATTGCTCTTTCCTTAAGGAACCTCTTTTCTTTAATTTCTTTTTTTATATGAAGTATAGTTGATTTACAATATTATGTTAGTTTCAGGTGTACAGTATAGTGACTCAGCATTTTTGCAGATTACACTCCATTATCGGTTATTACAAGACAGTGGCTATAATTCCCTGTGCTATACAGTATATCCTTGTTGCTTATCTATTTTATGTATAGTAATTTGTATCTGTTAATCCCATACCCCTAATTTATCCCTTCCCCCTTCCCTCTCCCTTTTGGTAGCCATAATTTTGTTTTCTGTATCTGTGTGTCTGTTTCTCTTTTGCCTATGCATTCATTTGTATTATTTTTCAGATTTCACATATGTGACATCATACAGTATTTGTCTTTCACTGATTTATTTCACAAAGCATAATATTCTCTAGGCCAATCCCCATAGCCACAAAGGGCAGTATTTCATTCTTCTTAAGGCTGAATAATATTCCTGTGTGTGTGTGTGTGTGTGTGTGTGTGTGTGTGTGTGTGTGTGTGTGTGTGTATCATATCTTCTTAATCCAGTCATCTGTTGATGTACACTTAGGTTGCTTCTGTGTCTTGGCTATTGTAAGTAATGCTGCTGTGAACATTTGGGTGCAAATATCTTTTTGAATTAGTGTTTTTATTTTTTCTGGATATATACCTAGGAGTAGGATTACTGGATCATATGGTAGTTCTGTTTTTAGTTTTTTGAAGAACCTCCATACCCTCTTCCATAGTGGTTGCACCAATTTGCATTCCCACCAACAGCGTACAACGGTTCCCTTTTCTCCACATCCTCTCCAACATTTGTTATTTGTAGACTTTTTGATGATAGGAGTGAAGGGATACCTCATTGTGGTTTTGATTTGTATCTCTCTAATAATTAACGATGTTGAGTATCTTTTCATGTGCCTGTTAGCCATCTGTCTATCTTCTTTGGAGAAGTGTCTATTCAGGTCTTCTGCCCATTCGTAATTTTTTTTTATATTGAGTTGTGTGAGCTGTTTGTATATTTTGGATATGAACCCCTTGTCAGTCACATCACTTGTACACATTTTCTCCCTTTCTGTAGGTTATCTTTTTGGTTTGTTGATGGTTTCCTTTGCTGGTTGTAGTACAGTCTGAAAACTGGGAGGGGTATAGCTCCAGCTTTGTTCTTTTTTACTCAAGGTTGCTTTGGCAATTCAGGGTCTTTTGTGGTTCTTTTAGGATTAATTGTTCTAGTTCTGTGAAACATGTCCTAGGTATTTTGATAGGGTTTGCATTAAATCTATAGATTGCTTTGGATAATATGGCTACTTTAAAAATATTAATTCTGCCAACCCAAGTGCACAGGATATCTTTCCATTTCTTTGTATCATCTTCAATTTCCTTCATCAATGTTATATAGTTTTCAGAGTATAGGTTTTCCACCCACTTGGTTTAGTTTATTCCCAGGTTTTGTTTTTTCAATGTGATTTCTAACAAATTTTTTTTTTTACTTTCTTTTTCTGACAGTTCATTTTTAGTGTATAGAAATGCAACAGATTTGTGTATATTAATCTTGTCCTACAACCTTGCTGAATTCATTTATTAATTCTGATCATTCTTGGGTGGAAACTTCAGGGTTCTCTATATGAAATACAGAGAAGTATCATGAAGTATCATGTCATCTGCAAAGAGTGACAGTTTTACCACTTCCCTTCCAATTTGGATAACTTTCATTCCGCTTTCTTGTCTGATTGCTGTGGCTAGGACTTCCAATACTATGTTAAATAGAAGAGGCAAGAGTAGACATCCTGGGCTTCCCTGGTGGTGCAGTGGTTGAGCGTCCGCCTGCCGATGCAGGGGACATGGGTTCGTACCCCGGTCTGGGAAGATCCCACATGCCACGGAGCAGCTAGGCCCATGAGCGATGGCCACTGAGCCTGCGCGTCTGGAGCCTGTGCTCCACAATGGGAGAGGCCACAACAGTGAGAGGCCCACATATCGAAAAAGAAAAAGAGTAGACATCCTTGTCTTGTTCCTAGTTTAAGCTGAAAGGCTTTCAGCTTTTCACCATTAAGTATTGTGTTAGCTGTGTGTTTCTCATAAATGGCCTTTTTAATGTTGAGATTTCTTCCCTCTCTACCTACTTTGATGAGGGTTTTTTTCATGATTGGATATTGAATTTTGTTAGATGTTTTTTCTGCATCTATTGAGATAATCATGTAACTTTTATCCTCCCTTTTGTTAATATGTCTTTTCACACATATTGATTTGTGAATATTGAACCATCTATGTGATCCTGGAATAAATCCAACTTGACCACAGTGTATGATCCTTTTAATGTATTGCTGGATTCAGTTTGCTAATATTTGGTTGAGGATTTTTGCATCTATAGTCATCAAAGATATTGGCCTGTAATTTTCTCTTTTTTTGTAGTGTATTTCTGGTTTTGGTATCAGGGTAATGGTGGCCTTGTAGAATTAATTTGAGAGTGTTCCCTCCTCTTCAATTTTGGAGTAGTTGGAGAAGTATAGGTATTAGTTCTTTATATGTTTGGGAGAATTCCCCTGTGATGCCTTCCAGTCCTGAACTTTTGTCTTCTGGGAGTTTTTTTAAATCACAAATTCAATTTCACTTACAGTGTTGGTCTGTTCAAATTGTCTGTTTCTTTTTGACTCAGTCTTTACAGGCTGTATATTTCTAGAAATTTGTCCATTTCTTCTAGGTTGTCTAATTTGTTGGCATATAACTGTTCATAGTATTCTCTTTTGATTTTTTCATATCTCTATAGTATTGGTTGTTATTTCTCCCCTTTCATTTCTTATTTTGTTGATTTAGGTCCTTTCTCTTTTCTTCTTGGTAAGCCTGGCTAAACGTTTATCAATTTTGTTTATCTTTTCAAAAAACCAGATCTTTGTTTCATTGATCTTTTTCTAGTTTTTTCATCTCGATTTTATTTATTTCCTCTCTGATAGGTATTATTTCCTTCCTTCTGTGGCCTTTGGGCTTTGTTTGTTCTTATTTTTCTAATTCTTTTTGGTGGTAGGTTAAGTTCTTTATTTGAGGGTTTTCTTGTGTATTGAGGAAGGACTGTATCACTATGAACTTCCCTCCTAGAACTGCTTTTGCTGCATCCCATATATTTTGGAAAGTCGTGTTTCCATTTTCTTTTGTGTTGAGGTATTTTCTGATTTCCTTTTTGATGTCATCATTGACTCGTTTTTTTTAATAGCATGCTGTTTAGTCTCCACATGTTTGTTATTTTCTTGTTTTTCTTTCTGTAGTTGATTTCTAGTTTCATACTATTTTAGTTGGAAAAAAAGTGCTTGATATAATTGCTATCCTCTTAAATTGGTTGAGTTTCTTTTGTGACCTCGTATGTTACCTATCCTGGAGAACATTCCATGTGCACTTTGAAAGAATGTGTATGCTGCTGGGTTTGGATGTACTGAACTGTAGATATCTATTAAATCTAATTGGTGTGTTGTGTCATTTAAGACCACTGTTGCCTTACTGAGTTCCTATCTGGATGACTTGTCCATTGATGTCAGTGGGGTGTTAAAGCCCCCTACTATTATTTTGTTACTGTCTATTTCTCCCTTTATGTCTGTTAATGTTTGCTTTATATTTTTAGATGCTCTTGTATCAGGTATATATATGTTAACACGTATAATATTCTCTTCTTATCTTCATACATTTATCATTATATAACACCCATCATCTTTTGTTATTGCCTTTGGTAAAATCTGTTTTGTATGATAGGATTATTGCCACCTCCACTTTCTTGTAATTTCTGTTTGCATGAAATATCCTTTTATGTCCCCTTGCTTTCAGTCTTTGTGTGGCTTTAGCCCGGAAGTGAGTCTCTTGTATGCAGCGTATGGAAAGGTTCTTATTTTTTTTATCCAATCAGCTACTGTATGTCTTTTGATCAGAGCATTTAGTCCATTAACATTTAAAGTAGGTATCAATAACTTTTCTCTATTCATTTCTTTTTCTTTTTGTTTCTCCCATTGTGGTTTAATGATTTTATTTTATATTATGCTTTGTTTCCTTTCTTTTTGGTTTTTTTTGTATCTATTATAGGTTTTTGATTTGTGGTTTCCATGTGGTTCATATGTGTTGATCCATAATTATATCTTCTTCTTTTTTTTTAAATTGGAGTATAATTGCTTTACAATGTTGTGTTAGCTTCTGCTATACAGTAAATTGAATCAGCTATATGTATACATATATTCCCTCCCTCTTGCGCCTCCCTTCCGCTCCCTGTCCCACCCCCCTAGGTCATCACAGAGCACTGAGCTGAGCTCCCTGTGCTATACAGCAGCTTCCCACTAGCTATCTATTTTACACATGGTAGAGTATATATGTCAATGCTACTCTCTCAGTTCATCCCACCCTCCCCTCCCCCACCCAATGTCCACAAGCCCATTCTCTATGTCTGCATCTCTTTTTCTGCCCTGCAAATAGGTTCATCTGGACCATTTTTCTAGATTCCACATATATGCATTAGTATACAATATTTGTTTTTCTCTTCTGACTTACTGCACTCTGTATAACAGACTCTAGGCTTGCTTTAAACTCATAGTCATTTTAAGTTTAAACACATTCTAAAAGATGTGCATTTTTCCCCTCCCCAACACTCTGTGTTTTTGATGTCATATTTTATATCTTCATGTTTATTCCTTTACTGTTTGTTGTAGGTATAGTTGGATTTACAATTTCTGTCTTTTAATCTACTCACTAGCTTATTTAAGTGATCTTCAATGCTTATTATATATTTGCCTTTCCTATAGGGATTTTCCCTTTCCTAGAGATTCTTACTTCTTTTTCATTTAGAGAAGACCCTTCAACATTTCTTTTAGGGTAGGTTTAGTATTGAGGAATTCTTTTAGTTTTTGCTTGTCTGAAAAATTCCTTATCTCTTCTTCTATTTTAAATGATAATCCTGCTGCGTAGAATATCCTATGTTTTTCCTTTTCAGGACTTTGAATATATCATGCCTGTCTCTTCAGTCTTGCAAAGTTTCTGCAGAGAAATCAGCTGATAGCCTTATGGGGGTTCCCTTGCAATGACTCTTTGTTTTTCTCTTGTTGCCTTTAGAATTTTCTCTTTAACTTTTGTCATTTTAATTATGATCTGCTTGGTGTGGGTCTGTTTGGGTTCATCTTGTTTGGGACCCTCTGTGCTTTCCATACCTGGATATCTGTTTCCTTCTTTAGGTTTGGGAAGTTTTCAGCCATAATTTCTTCAAATACATTTTTGATACCCTTATCTGTCTCTTCTTCTTTTGGAACACTTAAAATGAAAATGTTGTCACATTTGATGTTATCCCAGAGATCTCATGTGTTGTACTCATTTCTTTTTCATTTGTCTTTTTGTCTGCTGTTCTGATTTGGTGATTTCCATTATTCAACCTTCCAGATCACTTATGCATTCTTTTATGTCATTTAGTCTAGAGTGCTTCTAGAGTGCTTTATATCTCAGATATTAAATTATCCATTTCTGATTGGGTCTTCTTTATATTTTCTAGTTCCTTGTTTAAATGATCTGTGTTTAGATCTATTCTCTTCCCTAACTCAGTTAGCATTTTTATTACTGATGTTTAAATTTTATGCCTGGTAAATTATTTATGTTTCATTATTTTTTCAGGGGTTTTCTCTTGTTCTTTCAATTGGAAGTAGTTCCTCTGATCTGTGAATTTATGTGAAACAGTTACCTATTGTGGTCTTGAAGGGGTGTTCTTATGTGGGAGTGTCCCTATGTAGACTGCATCTGCCCAACACAGTGGGAGGACCTGTGGTAAAGGGCTGGATTTGATGTGAATGCCAGTCATGTCTTTACTCAGGAAGTTTTGGCCACTATCACCTTATTAGGGGGAGTGGTTGGAGATGTAGGAGCTGGAGTTTGTGCAGGTTTTGAGGCAGGACTTCCTCTGCTCAGTGGCTGTCACCACCTTGTCAGGAGTGGGATCTGCTCTCAAGTTGTAGAGTGGAAGCACTGAGGGTCAGGCTTAAACTGACTCTGTTTCCTTTACATTTGTAGTTTTCCTTCTCTCTGTACTGGGGGCTTTGCCTCAAAGGAGAGGAGTGCTGAAGCAAGTGGGGCTCATGTGCTCACAGAGGTCCAGTGCTCTGCCTGTGTAAGTGTCTGAAGTTCTGCTCAGATGCATCCCAAGGCTGTGTTTTTTCCCGTCATGGCCACTCTAGGTCTAGTGCCACACTGTGTTGTGGAGTGTGCTGTGGTGCACAGCAAGGCAGCTGTGGGAATTCTGGCAGCTGCACTGCTTTCAGAAGTCTGGGCTGCTTCTGGGACACTGCTTGAGTAAGCACCAACAATGACTGCCACCCCACCTGGGCTCTGTCCCAGGACTGGGTCATCTCTGCATCCCTAGGTCAAGTCTTTTCCCAAGTATTGGCTTCCCTAGATCCGGTGGCAAGGTATGGCATGGAGTGAGTGAGGCTAGGGTGTTCACTTGCCTCAGCCTGGAGAGCATGGTGCAGTAGCGGATGATAGGGCAGACCTCTAGGGAAGCACCCATGTACTCCTCATGAGTGAAATCTAGGCTTCTCCAGACCTTCTATTTGTCCCAGCAGTTCTGCAAGCAGTGAAAGGGGCTTGTCTCCTATGCATAGGATCCCAGGACTAGGAGGCCCGATCTGTAGCTTGTCCTGCCCACTCCCCAGGGTAAGGTCCACACATGTGATCTCCCTTTTCCTCTGATTCCCCTCTCAGGGGCACAGGTCCCGATCTGATGCTTTTCTTCTCATCCTACTCGAGTACATGTATATCTTTCTTACAGCCTTGGTTGTAAAGGAGTCCTGCCAGTTTCCAGTTAGTTTTCCATGAGAACTGTTCCATATGTAGATATATTTTTGATGTGTTTGTGAGAGAAAGTGAACTTCATGTCCCCTTACTCTGCTATCTTGATCTCCCTCCCTTCTTTGATTTCTACATGTATGAAAGAAGGAACACAAGAATACATATTCACAATGGCCCTGGAAATGATCCAATGGGAATTCACTACAGTGGATTCACAAGTAACTGAAATATGACCAAATATTATATTCTTAACAGGTGAATTTTTTGAGATATTTAAAGTATATTAGAGAATATTACTTTCCACTCAATCTTTTTTTTTTGGAACCAGGTTCATTTATGTAACTAATGTTAACATAGCACTTATTATGTACTCAGCTCTGTATGTGAAGCTGAAAATTTAGCATTGAACCAGAAAAACAAAGTCTCTGCTCTAATAAACTTTACAAAGAATAATGTACAATGAATAGTTAAGAAATGAAATAATAAACAGCTAGGACCTACAGTATACAACAGGGAAAGAAAATATAAAAAATAATATATATATAGTATAACTGAATCACTTTGCTGTACAGCAGAAATTAACAAAGCATTGTAAATCAACTATATGTTAATTAAAAAAAGAAATAATATAATTACAAATTACTATAAATGTTCAATCTTTGTTCTCTTCTGGTAAGTAAAAACTTTAGGAGGAGGTTGTGTCTCCATTTTAAATAGGAGATACAAGAATGCTAGCATTTAAAATAGACATTATTCTTTTGACCGTGTATAACTGGATTCTGAGAATATTTGCCTTTGCTTTTTTACCTATTCAAATTTCCTACTCTAGAATATGCTTCTTAAAAAAGAAATTAACACATTATTTAAGTGATTATAGTTATTCTGTTTCAAAAAATAAATAGTCAATATAAAACTGAATTGGTTTACTGGTGATCCAATATTTTTGTGTGCAACAGAAATTGAAATTCATGAGTTTTTTTTTCTCCCCAAGGTCACACCCTGTGGGTTGGTAGTTTTAGACTCTCCTTGGTTACTCCGGGTGGCTTATCTAGTGGATTCACCTACACCAACGTCCCTGAGGGCTCTAAGCCACCACTTATGGTGCCCTTCTCAGGCCATGGCTGCTGCATTTACAATAAAAATTGGTCAAGAAAGTATCATGAGTTTCCCAAGGGAATTAACTGCTGCCAAACATATTTCTCTATTGCCAAGTGTATAACAGCAGCCCCAATTCCTCTGATAATCAGGGTCAATTCCCCTTTCAGGATGGTGATTCCTTATCTTATCTGCTGGTGCCTTGACACAAGAAAGCCAGGCAGCAGTCATAGTTTAAAATTCAATGGGATTCTTGCCTTGTCTTCAGGTGGAAAAGCTCTTTCTTTGTGAACAAAGACCTTTAAATGTGCAGAGTACAGAGCTGTGGGTGACTAGAAGCACAAATTTCCCAGTGGGTTACTGAGAGTGGTGTTAACAGGACCACTTCTATTTCTCCCTCTAGGCTTTTTATTGTGATGCCAGTCCACATTGAGCCTTTAAGAATTTGTTAATTTTAGATGTTTCCTTCTCATCCAGTTTTAAGGGGTATCTCTTTCCTCATGCTCTGTTTCCAACAGTCCTCAAAATATCTGTGTATAGTTATCCAAGGAAATAGCTTAGACCTCTGTGGAACAACTGAAGAATCATTATTATATATTCTTTTCATGGTGTTACAGGATTCTTCTTCTTGGAACCCTGATTCCTTCTTCAATATATGGGTTCCAGGTCTGAACACTGGTTCATATCCTGAAGCTCACTGAGGTATTTTTTGGAAGGTAAGAGTTAACCACTCTCAAACTTTTCATCCTATAGCTTCCATAATTTTTATTGTACACGTTTCATAATACTCTTAGTCGACTGCCTGTTTATTTTGCCATTTGGATGCCACATTCTATGAACTATCTCATAACTCTCTGAGGGTCAGGGTTTCTGCATGTGACTCCAACCTTGCCATGAATTATGATAACTGCCTCTACCTGGCTTGTGGTAATTGCTTATGTTAATTGAGCTTTATCCTATGACTTCTATTTTGGGGGGATTCTATCATACCCATTATCGTCAGCAAGCCCAGTTCTGTTAACACCATCTTCTGCCATCAGTCTTGGCTTTCAGAGGATTATCACTTCTTACTGATGTTGGTTCTTTCACCATTGTGTTCCTTATGTCCTTGGTAAGTGGTATATCTTCAGGGTCCTGCTATGTAGTATAGTTATCTGGTGGTTTTTCTGGCTGAACATAATATGTCCATTCACTCATACTTACTTCTCTGAGCCTTTTAATCCCTCTGACATTTACAATTTTGGCATTTCTCTCTTACTTAAGGTAGGTCAGTGCTAATAGCATGTTTATATTATCTTCTGGTGTCCTTTCAAGGGTATTAAAATCTGTATCCCAGGATAGCATTTCCAAATGAATAAACTCTCTCTTGTATAACTTCATGTGTCACCCTTAGATTTGAGTCCTTTTGTACTCTCCGCTCCTCCAGGTACAAGTCAGCTAGGTTCTGTAGATACTTTCAGATACAGTCTCTTTTCTATTTTAGGCCAAACTCATCCTGGTCAACTTATTTGGTGATTTAACCCCAGTTATTATTAGTTTAGATGCCAGAAAGGGTGGTGAGTGCAGATCTTGAGGGGAGCATTTTATCTTTCAGGGTAGGGTCACAGCATCATCTTTAAATAAGGGGAGAACACTAGTATTTCATAGGATGGAGTAGGCCACTTCTTCAGACTCAGAGGTTTCAGAGAGATCTGGAAGCTCAAGATTTTCAGGTGAATCAACTCATACTTCTTCATTTGTGTCAGGGTACTACTTTTTCCCAAGAAGAACATAACTTTGCTATAGCTGACCTGTTGAGATCAGGAGGATAGCCCTTCCTTAGAGCTCTATAACTCTTGGGACTTGGTCCTGGACCTCATCTTTAATTGTTCTCTACCATCAAGATGTAGGAGACAAGAGCATATTTATATGCTACTGAGGAGGCTTTCTGGTTTTCACCCATAGCTTTTAATTACTAATTAATTGTTCTGAGTCTTTTGTTAACATTTAACAAACATCAGCGGTGTTTAGCATTAGCCACCTAATTTACTGTCCTTAGAGTTACTATTTCCCCTGTATTGCACAAAACCTGATACATTACACTAGCATTCCCTTATATGGTCTACCGTCACTACAGGAGAAAAATTTAACAATTATACCATTATCTTACGCCATAGGTTATTTGTGTTCTACTTACAACCAGTGATGAAGTTCTCATTGCCAGCCAAAAATCTCCATTGCCAAGATCTCATTTTAGTGTGTGCTTATGTGTACCAATATTGGCACAGGTTGGGTTGCTCGGGAAGCAGACTTGATGATGGACATTAACATGTAGGGGTTTATCAGGGATAATTCCTGTGGGGAGCACCACTTGTGAAAGGAAGGGAAGGAAGCAAGATGGACAAAGGAAAATATTGGCCTATAATGTAGTCTCAGTGGAGGTCCCAGACAAATCTAGAGCTCTGATGCTAGGATGACTCATCAGAGATGTCCCAAGTTGCGTTGAGGTGGGGCTACACCCTTATGTATTCTCCTCTACCAGTTATTGGATGCTGGCTACCTACACAAAATGAGTTTGGCTATGGATGGGGCAAGTCTTCAGCCAAGGGGACTGATAGCTGAAGTTTTTCAGTCAACAACCTTTCCAGGATCTGGGAATAAATTCTTCAAACAAGAGGTGGGATGTCAGCAGCTTATCAAAGCATCCTCTAAAAAATACCATAGACATAGCAGCATTATTTACAATAGCCAAGATATGGAAACAACCTAACTGTCCATCACCAGATGAATGGATAAAAAGGATATAGTATATATCTTATATATATGTGTGTATATATATATACACATATACATTGTATGTATGTGTGTATATATAAATATATATATATATACATACACACACACACACACACACACACACACACACCCTGAAATACTACTCTGTCATAAAAAAGAATAAAATTCTGCCATTTGCAACAATCTGGATGGACCTGGAGAATATTATGCTTAGTGAAATATCAGACTGAGAAAGATAAATACTGTATATTGTCAATTATGTGTGGAATCTAAAACCAAAACAAATGAACAAATATAACAAAACAGAAACAGGCTCACAGATACAGAGAACAAACTAGTGGAGAGGGATGGGAGAAGGGGCTAAAGAGATGAAGGGATTAAGAAGTACAAACTACCAGTTACAAAATAAGTAAGTCATTGAGATGTAATATACAGCACAGAATATAGTTAATATTTTATAATAACTTTGTATGGTGTGTAATCTATAAAAATATCAAATTACTGCTGTACACCTGAAACTGATATAATATTATAAGTAAATTATAATTCAATAAATAAAAAAAAATAACATGGAAAAGACTCTAGTAGTGGTACCCATCTCCCAGCCTGCTCCATATTTATAGAAGCAGTGGAGCGAGGAAACAACTCGGCTACTATTTAGAAAAAACATATGCCCTTAAATGTAATACCATGCTCAGACATGGGTACAGATCATTCCTGCCAACTGTTTAAGGAATAAATAATCCCACTCTTATACAAGTTGTCCGAGTAACTAGAAAAGAAATAATGTCTGCCAACTCATTTTAGGAGGTTATCATAACTTTAATTCTAAATGTAGACAGGTGAAAATAAGAGAAAAATATTATAGGCCAATTTTTTTTATAAATCAAAATGCTAAAATTCAAGATAGGAACATAAGAGGCTTCTTTGACCTAATAAAGTATCTTCCATAACCCTTTAGCTAAAAGCATAGTTAGCAGTAAAATATTACAAGGCTTCTCTTTAGAGATCCTCAAGATGGTGAAGGAGTAGGAGGATGTGGAGTTCATCTCTCCCCACAAATGCATCAAGAATGCATCTAAAGGGGCTTGCCTCTGGTCCAGTAGTTAAGACTTTGCCTTCCTATGCAGAGTGTGTGGGTTCGATACCTGCTCAGGGAGCTAAGATCCCACATGCCTCGGGGCCAAAATAAAACCAAAAATGTAAAACAGAAGCAGTATTGTAACAAATTCAATAAGGACTTAAAAAAAAACGAATACATCTACAAATAGAGCAATTCTTACAGAGCACTTGCTGAACATTAGCAGAGGACCTCAGACATCTAAAACGACAAGAAAGATCCCCATCTAACCAGGTAAGCTGAAAGAAAGAAGGGAAAAGGAAGAGGAGAGGAAGCAGGATGGGACATGTGCCCCTTGCAGGGAGCTGAAGGTGAGGAGAGGTTCCCACATCTGGGGAAGCTCCCTCACCGGTGGAGAGAGCAGCTGGGACAGAAGGGGAGCTTCTGGGGCTTGGAGGAGAGCCCAGCAGTGGTCTGTGACAGGCAGCACAGAGTGAGACCTACACAGATGGTCCCTGCCACAGCCCTGTGTTCCCCAGCCTAAGATAGGTGTCCACTGATGTGCAAGGGGGCTGGGTGCTGGAATGTGGGGTTTGGAGAGCATACCCAGGGAGGGGATTGCTGTTGGCTGTGAGTAGACAGCCTGAGAGGACAGGAGTGAGGAGCTCCACTATCAGGAATGCTCATGGAGGAAGCCCGGACCACCCTGGAAACATGCAAAAGGTGGAGCCGCCATTGCAGCATCTCTTCTCACCCTCTGGTTCCTGCCTCCACAGGCACTAAGGAGGGCTCCCACTGGAGCAGGCTCATGTGCCCCCGTCATCACCTCCTCCACCATTCCCCTCCTGCCTGGGAGACATGCTCTCCTCGATCACCACCTCAGATCCCCCCTCCCTGAGGGGCTCATTCATTCCAATTGCTACATAGTAGTGTGTATATGTCAATCCCAATCTCCCAATTTATCCCTCCCTCACTTCACCCCTGGTAACCATAAGTTTGTTTTCTACATCTGTGACTCCACTTCTGTTTTTTAGATAAGTTCATTTGTACCCTTTTTTAAGATTCCACATATAAGCAATATCGTATATTTGTCTTTCTCTCTCTGACTTACTTCACTCAATATGATAATCTCTAGGTCTATCCTTGTTGCTGCAAGTGGCATTATTTTGTTCTTTTTAGTAATTGAGTAATATTCCATTGTATATATGTACCAAATCTTCTTTATCCATTCCTCTGTTGATGTACATTTAGGTTGCTTCCATGTCCTGGCTATTGTAAATACTGCTGCAATGAACATTGAGGTGCATGTATCTTTTTGAATTATAGTTTTCTCTGGATATATGCCCAGGAGTGGGATTGCTGGATCATATCGTAGCTCTAGTTTTAGTTTTTTAAGTAACCTCTGTACTGTTTTCCATAGTGGCTGTACCAATTTATATTCCCACCAACAGTATAGAAGGGTTCCCTTTTCTCCATACCCTCTCCAGCATTTATTGTGTGTAGATTTTTGATGATGGCCGTTCTGAGTGTTGTGAGGTGATACTTCATTGTAGCTTTGATTTGCATTTCCCTAATAATTTGTGATGTTGAGCATCTTTTCATGTACTTTTTGGCCATCTGTATGTCATTTTGGAGAAATATCTATTTAGACCTTACATTTTCTGATTTTTTTTTTTTGATATTGAGCTGCATGAGCTATTTGTATATTTTGGAGATTAATCTCTTGTTTGTCACTTCATTTTCAAATATTTTTTTCCATTCTAAGAGTTGTCCTTTCATTTTGTTTATGGTTTACTTAAAAGCAAAAGCTTTTAAGTTGAATTTCATCCTATTTGTCTATTTTTGTTTTATTTTCTTTAGGAGGTGGGTCAAAAAAGATCTTGCTGTGATTTATGTCAGAGAGTGTTCTGCCTATGTTTTCCTCTAAGAGTTTTATAGTATCCAGCCTTACATTTAGGTCTTTATTCCATTTTGAGTTTATTTTTGTGTATGTTGTTAGGGAGTGTTCTAATTCCATTCTTTTACATGTAGCTGTCCAGTTTTCCCAGCACCAATTATTAAAGAGACTGTCTTTTCTCCATTGTATATCCTTGCCTCCTTTGTCATAGATTAGGTGACCATAGGTGCATAGGTTTATCTCTGGACATTCTATCCTGTTCCGTTGATCTATATTTCTGTTTTTGTGCCAGTACCATACTGTTTTGATGACTGTAGCTTGGTAGTATAGTCTAAAGTCAGGGAGCCTGATTCCTCTAGCTCCATTTTTCTTTCTCAAGATTGCTTTGCATATTCAATGTCTTTTGTGTTTCCATACAAATTGTGCAATTTTTTGTTCTAATTCTGTGAAAAATGCCATTGGCAATTTGATAGGGATTGCACTGGATCTGTAGATTGCTTTGGGTAGTATGGTCATTTTCACAATATTGATTCTTCCAATTCAAGAACATGGTATATCTCACCATCTGTTTGTGTCATCTTTGATTTCTTTCATCAGTATCTTGTAGTTTTCTGAGTACCAGTATTTTGTCTCCTTAGGTAGGTTTATTCCTAGGTATCTCATTATTTTTGATGTGATGTTAAATGGAATTGTTTCCCTAATTACTATGATCTTTTGTTGTTAGTGTATAAGAATGCAAGAGATTTCTGTATGTTAATTTTGTATCTTGCAAATTTATCAAATTCATTTATGAGCTCTAGTAGATTTTTGGTAGCAACTTTACAATTTTCTCTGTATAGTATCATGTCATCTGCAAACAATGACAGTTTTACTTCTTCTTTTCCTATTTGGATTCCTTTTATTTATTTTTCTTCTCTGATTGCCATGGCAAGGGCTTCCAAAACTATGTTGAGTTATAGTGGTGAGAGTGGACATCCTTGTTCCTGATCTTGGAGGAAATGCTTTCAGTTTTTCACCATTGAGATTGAGGTTTGCTGTGGGTTTGTCATATATGTCATTTTTATGTTGAGGTAGGTTCCCTCTATGCCCACTTTCTGGAGAATTTATCATAAATGGGCGCTGAATTTTGTCAAAAGCTTTTTCTCCATCTATTGAGATGATCATATGGTTTTTATTCTTCAGTTTTTCATATGGTGTATTACATTGATTGATTTGCGTATATTGAGGAGTCCTTGCATCCCTGGGATAAATCCCACTTGATCATACTGTATGATCCTTTGAATGTGTTGTTGGATTTGGTTTGCTAGTTTTTTGTTGGTGGTATTTGCATCTATTTTCATCAATGATATTGGCCTATAATTTACTTTTTTTGTGATATCTTTCTCTAATTTTGGTATCAAGGTGATGGTGGCCTCATAGAATGAGCTTGGAATTGTTCCTTCCTCTGCAATTTTTGGAAGAGTTTCAGAAGTATACATTATATCTCTTCTCTAAATATTTGATAAAATTCACCTGTGACACCGTCTGGTCCTGGATTGTTGTTTGTTGCAAGATTTTAAATCACAGTTTAAATGTCAGTACTTGTGATTGGTCTGCTCATATTTTCTATTTCTTCTTGGTTCAGTCTTGGAAGGTTGTACCTTTCTAAGAATTTGTTCATTTCTTCTAGGTTGTCCATTTTGGGGCATAAAGTTGCTTGTAGTAGTCTCTTATGATGTTTTATATTTCTTTGATGTCCATTGTAACTTCTCCTTTTTTCATTTTATTGATTTGAGTCCTCCCCTTTTGCTCTTGATGAGTCTGGCTAAACGTTTATCAATTTTCTTTAACTTCTCAGAGAAAAAGCTTTTAGTTTCATTGATATTTGCTACTGTTTTCTTCATCTCTATTTCATTTATTTCTGGTCTGATCCTCATGATTTCTTTCCTTCTACCTACTTTGGGTTTTGTTTGTTCTTCTTTCTCTAGTTGCTTTAGGTATACACTTAGGTTGTTTATTTGAGATTTTCTTGTTTCCTGAGGTAAGATTGTATTGCTATAAACTTCCCTCTTAGAACTGCTTTTGCTGCATTCCACAGTTTTGGATCATCATGTTTTCATGTAATTTGTCTCTAGGCATTTTTTGATTTCCCATTTATTTCAGTAATCCATTGGTTATTTAGTAGCATATTGTTTAGCCTCCATGTGTTTGGGGTTTTTGTTTTTTTCCTGTGTTTGATTTCTAATCTCATAGTGTTTTGGTCAGAAAAGATGCTTGATAAGATTTCAATTCTCTTACATTTACCAAGGCTTGGTTTGTGGCCCAAGATGTGATCTACCCTGGAGAATGTTCCATGTGCCCTTGAGAAGAAAGTGTATTCTGCTGTTTTCAGATGGAATGTCCTATAAATATCAATTATGTCTATCTGGTCTAATATGTGATTTAAGGCTTGTGTTTCCTTACTAATTTTCTGTATGGATGATGTGTCCATTGGTGTAAATGGGGTGTTAAATTCCCCCGATATTATTGTGGTACTGTTGATTTCCCCTTTTAAGCCTGTTAGCAGTTGCCTTATGTATTGAGGTGTTCCTATGTTGGGTGCATAATTTATAATTGTTATCTCTTCTTCTTGGATTCATCTTTTTATCATTATGTAGTGTCCTTCCTTGTCTCTTTTAACAGCCTTTATTTTAAAGTCTATTTTGTCTGATATGAGTATTGCTACTCCAGCTTTCTTTTGATTTCCATTTGCATAGAATATCTTTTTCCATCCCCTTACTTTCAGTCTGTATATGTCCCTAGGTCTGAAGTGGGTCTCTTGTAGGCAGCACATATATGGGTCTTGTTTTTGTATCTTTTCAGCCAGTCTGTCTTTTAGTTGGAGCGTTTAATCCATTTACATGCCCACAAAGCCCACAGCTGCTAAAGCCAGACCCATCCCAGCTGCAGGAGCACTTGTTCCCTTTCGGATGTTTCACAGGCGAGGAAGCCGTCAGTGGAGGCGTAACTCTGCGGTTCACACAGCTTCGAGGAGAGATTTCTGCTTTTCTTCCCTAGTCACACGGTCCCTGGGGCTTAACTGTGGTTTTAGCCTCACCTCTGTGTGTGTCCTGCCGAATGGAGTCTGCTCTAGAGGTTGCTAGACCACATGGGAGCCCATCAGGCAGGAAAGAGCCGAGGCAGTGATCAGGGAAAGAAGGCCACCCAGGTGGGAGGGGTGGAGGAGGCGATGGCAGGGGCACACGAACCAGCTCCTGTGGGGTCCCTCCATAGTGCTCCTGTCCCCTCAGGCTTTCTTTTCACAGCCAACAGCAGTCCCCTCCTTGGGTTTGCTCTCCAAACCACACATCCCAGCACCCAGCCCCTGTGCACACCAGCAGACACCTGTCTCAGGCTGGGGCACACAGGGCTGTGGCATGGACCATCTGAGTATGTCCCACTCTATCCTGCTTGCCACAGACCAGTTGCTGAGCTCTCCTCCAAGCCACCAAGGCTCCCCTTCTGTGCCAGCTGATCTCCCACTGGTGAGGAGGTTTCCCCAGATGAGGAAACCTCCTTACCTTCAGCTCCCCACCAGGAATGTAGGTCCCATCCTGCTTCCTCTCCTCTTCCTTTTCCCTTCTTCTTTCTTTCCTCCTACCTGGTTACATGGAGATCTTTCTTGTACTTTTAGGTGTTCAAAATTGTCTGTTAGTGTTTAGCAGGTACTCTGTGAAAATTGTTCCATTTGTAGATGTATTCTTTCTTTTTCGGTATGCAGGCCTCTCACTGTTGTGGCCTTTCGCGTTGTGGAGCACAGGCTCCGAACGCACAGGCTCAGTGGCCATGGCTCATGGGCCCAGCCGCTCTGCGGCATGTGGGATATTCCCGGACTGGGGCACAAACCCGTGTCCCCTGCATTGGCAGGCGGACTCTTAACCACTGCGCCACCAGGGAAGCCCCCTTTTTTTAAATAAATTTTGTTTATTTATATTTGGCTGTGTTGTGTCTCCATTGCTGCAGGCGGGATTTCCCTGGTTGTGGCGAGGGGGGGACTATTCTTCATCACAGTGCACGGGGTTTTCATTGCAGTGGCTTATCTTGTTGCAGAGCATGGGCTCTGGGTGCATGGGCTTCAGTAGTTGCAGCATGCAGCTCAGTAGTTGTGGCTCGTGGGCTGTAGAGTGCAGGCTCAGTAGTTGTGGCACACAGGCTTAGTTGTTCCACGGCATGTGGGATCTTCCCGGACCAGGGCTCAAACTCATGTCCCCTGCATTGACAGGTGGATTCTTAACCACTGCAGGGAAGTCCTGTAGATGTATTCTTGATCTATCTGTGGGGAGAGATGAACTCCATGTCCTCTTATTCCTCTACCATCCTGGAAAGTCTCTATCGATTTTTTCTATTTTTTTTTTTAGTCTCTATTTTATTTATATCCTCTGTGATCTTTTATTTCCTTCCTTCTGCTCACTTTAGGGTTTGTTTGTTCTTCTTTTTCTAACTCTTTTAAGTTAGATTGTTTATTTGAGATTTTTCTTGTTTTTTGAAAAAGGCCTGTATAGCTATGAACTTCCCTGTACTTATTGCTTTTGCTGCGTTCCATAGATTTTGTATGGTGTGTGTGTTCTTTGTCATTTGTCTCAAGGTATTTTTTAATTTCCACTTTGATTTCATCTTTGACCCATTAGTTTTTTAGTAGCATGTGTTTAGTCTCCATGAAATCATATAAATGCTTATTTTGTGTTGATGAAATAAAGTGTGAACATTACAAAAAGGAAAAATCTCACTGATTAAAGCAAATATATGGCAAATGTAGTATATCAACCCCTTATAAAGCTAAAAAGAAGGTTAAAAGACAAAAGTAGTAAAATCACCTATATCCACAATAAGTAGTTAAGGGATACACTTAAACAAAATGATTTAAAACATGATGTCAAAGAAATTATATATGTGGGGATATTAAAAATACAGGTTTATTTATGACCTTTCTTTTCATTTTTCAGACATTGGTTGGTTTTATAAGACTACAGTGACTTTATTCAAGTAATAGATTTTTTCCAACTGTATTATTTTGCTCAATATTAAATATATAATTTTTGCTCATGATACACATTTGGTAGTTTATTTAGCTTCTAAATTATTCTCTTTTTAGAAATAACTCATCACTATTGCTACAGAGAAACTGGAGTATTTAATGGCCAGTTTTCCAATTTATATCTATTAGCTAAGACTTATGCCAGTTCTAAATATTTAAATTGAAATAATGTCATAATTATTTAATATTGAAATTTAAATAATGATTTTTCTGGTATTTATAAAGATTTTATTTATCTAATATGCATGTATTTCATTTTACATTTCAACATCTATTTCCTTCTAATTTATTATCTAAAACCAGACTTGAAACATTACTGGAAGATTATTCAGTAATATTAATATTGCAACTAGATAATAAGCAGAGTCTTTGGTGTTTTCTTTCCTTCCAGCACACCAGCTATGATGAACTCGTTTTTTATTTAGTAGTACTACTAAAATACTATTTCTTTTGTAGGTCACTTCCAATTGTCAATGAAGTACATCATCTCCATATGCCAATGCAGTCCATCCTTGTTTCTCCCCATCCAAAAACAAAGGCACCTCTTCTCTTCATTTGCTATATGAGACCATCAAGTGGTTCATATGGGGCACCAGCATTACCTCAAATTGAAATTTTTAGACAGACAGTGCTTCTGACTCAGAATCTTTTTTCTCTAAAAAATTACCTAAAGTTAGTGCCAATAAACACCCAAATCAAATAAAGGGAGATAGTATAATACAATGGGCAATAAGAGATGGTAAGTTTTTTAAAAAGTAAATTCTATCGGCAGGTTAATAATATGAATCTATATCCTAGAATTTTCTAAGGCTCAATTGGAATAATATTGATGAGGGTGCTTTATTAACATTAAGCACCATACATTTAATATCAATATAAGTTACTGACACTTTATGGAACTTTTACAAAGTTCAAAGTAATATTGACCAAGGATATTTCACAGATATTTCAATTTTTTCTTGTTTTGGTGTGAATAAAATTCCCTTTAATTATTCTTTCAATTGCTGAAGGTCTCTGAGACTAAGAAGAGAAGGAATAGAAATCAGTATGCGGAGTCAAGTTTTTAGGATGTTAATGAGCTTTTAAATTTTGTAAAGCCTATTTCACTGAGCACATGTTGACTTGAGGGCTGTGCGATGGCATAAATTAAGCAAAGAAAAAAGACTCCAACCTTTGACTTGTGCTCTAGAGGAAATCTTTTACAAAGATGAATAATGACCAGAAATGTTGGAATATAACATTTTCTCTCTTAACCTATTATAACAATAGACTAATAAAAATGGAAAGTGAGAAAAAAGATTCTTCTGTTTTTGTGAAGAGGTGACCAGCCAATGGGTAAAACATAGCTAGAATATAGAAAATAGCATTTTCATGAATGACCTTACTTCCAGGAAGGCATGAAGATTTACTCCAAGAGCTAAGGTCAATATTTAGAAAATAAACCAATTTAATTTAAAAATGTAAATTAATTTAAAAAGAAGTATCAGGGTGACTCCTACACTGGCCACAGATGTAGACAATTACAAGCCTAAGGGAAGGAAAAACAGGTGTTAGCTCAACAGGTGTTGTAAGACAGAGGACATGGGAAATATAAATAAACCAAATCTTGGTAGTGGTTGATTATATATTCATTATTTGAGAAGTATAAGAATGGCAGTTTTTGGGCTTCCCTGGTGGCGCAGTGGTTGAGAATCTGCCTGCCGGTGCAGCGGACACGGGTTCGTGTCCCGGTCCGGCAGGATCCTACATGCCGCGAAGCGGCTGGGCCCGTGAGCCATGGCCACTGAGCCTGCGCGTCCGGAGCCTGTGCTCCACAACGGGAGAGGCCACAGCAGTGAGAGACCCGTGTACCACGAAAAAAAAAAAAAAAGAATGGCAGTTTTAAAAAACTTATGAGCTACAATAAACCATTTTTTTAAAATCTTGTGACAGAAAATACTAGGCCATACACAAAATAAGTTTCAATATTTATTTTTACATTTCTTGATCAAAGTATTTTTCTGTCGGTGTTTTTTCGTTTGAGTCAAAGAGTTCAAAATGAGTATTTGTGATGTGGTTGACATTTTTAAAATGTCCTGAGAAACCCTATGCATGGGTATTGTGGGTTATAAATGCAGATTGACACGGTAATTTGATGGATCTTTTTTGTGGAAAACTTTTGTTTTCTGACTTAAGAAGGAAGATACAATTTTTTGAAAATTTAGTATTTAATCACATCCATATTGTAAAAGTGCATTAAAACAGAAAAAAAAAGATTTAAAAAAGATAAATTGCTGCTTCTGTTCTGTGTTCAGAATCTATTCATCAATCTAGATTTATCTTGAAACTCATTAATATCATGAAAAATTATCAAATGTCTCCATATTCTGGAGGAATATTCCTTGCGTGGTATATATGTACATGTATATGCATATGTTTATTTGTTTTGCATTTCAGATTGAACATTTGATTTTGTGCTGAGACTGTATTTTGTTTCCTGATTCAAGAAATAATCAAAACTGTGTTTAACTCGAGGTGCAGTTTTGTGTTCTTTGAAGTAACCTCTAAATTTGGAGTATGTTTGGACAGTTTTTTTTTTTAAATAACGGCCCAAACAGTTAGCTTTTTATACTGTTTTATACCCCCTTCCTCCAAAATACCTGCCCTTGGTACATAGAGGCATCTTGTTTTGTTTTTTTTGTGGTACGCGGGCCTCTCACTGTTGTGGCCTCTCCTGTTGCGCTCCCGATGCTCAGACTCAGCGGCCATGGCTTGCGGGCCCAGCCGCTCCGTGGCATGTGGGATCTTCCCGGACCGGGGCACAAACCCGCGTCCCCTGCATCGGCAGGTGGACTTTCAACCACTGCGCCACCAGGGAAGCCCAAGGCATCTTGTTTTAAGGCAGCAGATGAGAGTCATATTATCCAGAAGCACCTTTCAATCCAGTTTATCTGAGAAAGATGAGTAAACCATTTTATTTAACTCATCATTTATACTTCACCACGTCACACTTTTTGTAGACTGGATGATTTTGTTCAGCTTATGTGATAGTATATGGTAGAAGTTATAATGCAGATCTTGAAAAAACCCTATGAAATATTTTAAATAAAGCATTGCATATGATTTTTTTATGAACAACCACTAAAATAACTGGACTACAAATTCTTTATTATTATTAGAAATTTAAGAAAAAAATGTACTACATGAAAAATTTCTTACCTTTTTTTTTTGAAGATCATTTCTGAGAATCTATATGAAAATATATCTTCATTTATTTTAGTGTTGTATCAAGAACTTTTAAAATGTTAGATAATTGTTTCCCAAACTTTCATGTTTGTCATTTTGGGGAAAAAATTTATTCTGTGCATATGAAATGCCACCAGAACATTATTTCCTCTTTTAAGTAAGGTAACGTTGTCTGCAAAATATATATATTGGAACTTTTGCCAAATCTTACTTTTCCTTGGGAATTTGCTTAGTGGTTGTCAATCATGTAAAAATAGTTGACTTTTAAGCCTTCGCTGTTGCCCTTGTCTGAGGAGATTTTCCCTAGGCCTATATTTTAGCCTATAGCAGCCAAAGTAGCTTTGTCAGGTCTTCACATGACGTCATCTTCCTCCCAAATTCCAACATCAATAACAGCATAAAGTTTAAACTGAAAAAGTATGATAAGCAAGTCCTCTTGGCTATTGTTGAATCTTTTAGTTATTTCTCAAATCCTATATTTCTCAAGGTAACTGATCTGTTAGTTCAGTCATGTATTTCCTGAGCATATTATTGTGATGTTTAGGAAAAAAGGATACACGTCCCATAACTACACTTAATAATATATGCTATTGGAATAAAAAGAAAGACAGCTACCTTTTAATTGGTTTTTATTTTAAAGTATAAAACAGTAATTCCCTCTAGCTTGAAAGGATTTGAAATATTCTTTGGAATGGTTGAACACCTAGTATTTGGGGTCATAAGGCAAAGTTGTGAATTATGTCGCATGCCTAGCCTCATTTTTGTTATATACAGCTATACCCCAATTCATTTACTCATTCACAATTTTTGTGCCTCAAAACATATACTGAGGACTACTTTATGTCAGGCACTCTGGCAGTGAGTGTTTAAACATGAGCAACACATCCTGCCTGTGGTCAGTATTTTTAAACTTAGGTTGAGGAATCAAACAATCGAAAGCATGTTATGGAATCTTGTGTGTTGGAAAGACAGGCAGGCCATGGAGGCGGGTGAGACCCCTAAGGGTTAGCTGGGGAGAGGAGCTTCCTGGGGTCAAAAGTAGAGTTTCCTTACTTTATGTGACCCCTTTTGGCAATCTACTATGGACCTCTTCTCTGGAAAACATGTGGTGACTGTGTTTACAAACTCATACATATTTTTTGCATACAGGTTTTAGAAAATCACAGCCTTGAAATGTCCTTAAAGCTGGTCCCTGGACCCCAGCTTCAGAATTGCAGGACTATAGATCACTGGGGAATTGGGATGTGGGTGGAAGAGACATCATTTAAAGTTAGAGTGTAGGGAATCACAACCTTGGATGGTTTATTTTCACCATATATTCTTTTATAAAAAGTGCAATAAAAGCACCCTTTTTTTTTTTTTTTTTTTGGTCTCTGATTAAAAAAAAAATTTGTAGTACAATGAATGCAAATAGCCTTTGGGGAAAAACAAAATCTGTGGTTTTCCAAGTAGTTTCAAAATTGTTATTTTTGACATTTTATTTTGGCCTATTGGTTAACTACATCCCTATTTTTTGACTGGATCTGAGCAGAATTCCAAACAGATAGTAAATATTCTAATTGTACTGAACATTTCCCTAGTATAGTAATTTATAACCAGTTTCCTATATTGCTTCTGTATCTGATATCACTAAACTCAAATCACTGTATTAAATGGGGCTAATGACTGACAATATATAGTTTTTTTAATTAATTAATTTGTTTGTTTATTTTTGGCTGTGTTGGGTCTTCGTTGCTGCGCGCAGGCTTTCTCTAGTTGCGGCAGGTTGGTGGTGCGAGGGCTTCTCATTGTCGTGGCTTCTCTTGTGGAGCACGGGCTCTAGGCACGCGAGCTTCAGTAGTTGTGGCACGCGAGCTCAGTAGTTGTGGCTTACGGGCTCTAGAGCTAAGGCTCAGTTGCACACGGGCTTAGTTGCTCCACAGCATGTGGGATCTTCCTGGGCCAGGGATTGAACCCATGTCCCCTGCATTGGCAGGTGGATTTTTAACACTGTACCACCAGGGAAGCCTGATAATTTATAGTTTTAAAAGTATTTCTCTTTAATTTTTGTTTTTTGATGAAAATAAATAGAAAATACCATATAGAAAGAAAAACAAAAAGCTCCAAAGTAGACTTGAGAATTACAAATATCTTGGAGCCTATATAAAAAATATATGTTGGATTACAATGCAAATTCTAAATCCATATTAATATAAATTGTCATCGTCCAGCTTGCTATGCCAATGCATAAGTAAATATTTAACATGTAGAAATAAGTCACTTAGACTAAAGTAGAAGGTGAATTAAGGAAACCTTCAAATGTGTGCAAAAAAAAAAGAAATTTTGCATTTTATACAATGTGATAGGTTGAAAATTCTAAGATGTCTATTTTTTGTTGCTGTAGACAATATCAAGATTTAATAGTGTATATGGCCTACAGTATATCAAGTCTACACACATACGAATTGGCTTAGTCACTCACTATTGCTCCTGAAGCAATTCATGGCATATTCAGAACTGCAAAGCTACTGAGGCTATTAGTTCAGAAAAAAATAACAATAAATAAAAAATAGGCTATGTACTCCAGAGCAGTTTTGTCTCCTTCGAGAATCATCTGGTCTTATGCCGTTCTTATCCCAGAAATATTTTTTTTTCTTCTGTGAAGTGTTATATCAACTTGGACTGCTGATCTTCGTTTGATATAATCCATCAAGACATGAATCCTATTGTATGTGAAAAGTCACTACAAGAAAATAAAAATCTAAAACACATTTGAGTTTTATTTTACTACTACCTTTATTATATAAATGTAGTACAGACGAAATACACTTTATTTGATTGAATGCTTAAGCTTTCAAGTCAACCAGCTGATTCAGAGAGGAGTAAAATTTATTGTTGGAGAAAAAAAATGATTCTAATAAAGATAATGACAATGATAATTATTTGTAGTAATGAGAGCTTCTTAAAAATGTAGATCTGAGACCTCTCCCCAGACCTACTAAATCAGAGCCTGCATTTTTACCAGATTTGCTGTGATTCCTGGAAAAATAAAAGAGAAGCACTTTTTTAGTGTCCTTAACTGTCCCCCAGCACTAGGGAAGGAAGAAGCAGACTGAGTCACTGCCAGTCAGTGTTCACAACTATGTGCATAGTAAATACACAATAGGAGATTTAAATAACTAGCAAACTTTTATCTACCTTAGAATAGTGAAAAATCTTGAAAAAAATGTGCAAAATTTATTTATGAAAATGAACCAGCCTTTATATAATTGAAAAATATTTTATTTAGGTAGGCCATCTATTTGTTAGGATGTCTGGCTTTAGGGATGGTGGAGACTTAGCAGTTCCTGCTGCATGTGTATGAAGCTGATTAGAATCTGGATTCAATTTCAGGCATCAAGACCAACTTCTTAGTCAGCACTATTAACTCTTCTACAGACTTCTTCGTCTCTGATATCAAAAGATTGTAAGCATCACTTTACTTCTACAGACTGCCATTCCATTGACAGTAGGGCAGAAGAGAGGGGTTGATGAGCGAATTCTAATTCTAATGAAGATTTTTTCATATGTTGAACTGATAACACGTCTTGAACTAGTTTCTATTTTCTTCCTTTCTAGATTTACACATAAATAAACCCTTTCTTATCTCATGTCAGTTTTGTATAAGCGAACTAAACTAAGTATACAATTTTATATGATAAACCTTTGATCAAAGTCTAAAGCATTGTATAGCTTTCAGGATTGAAATTTATGACTTAAAACTAATTTTATTAATTAGTTTTTATAGCTAAAATTCATACATATTAAGGTTTGAATTTAGTAAAAGTGATTTGAAAAGGATGGATTTTGTCATTTTCTAAATATTTTTCACTTTTTAAAATTGAAATATAGTTGATTTACAATGTTGTGCTAGTTTCAGGTGTACAGCATGTTGATACAGTTTTATATATATATATATATATATATATATATATATATATATATATATACACTTTTTCAGATTCTTTTCCCTTATAGGTGATTACAATATATTGAGTAGGATTCTCTCTAAATTTTTTAATGTAAATTCCTCCTCTCCTTTTTGGTTTTGCAGAAGAAAAATCTGAAGAAAAAATTTAAAAAACAAATTTGTAAACCTGTATCAAGAAACAAATATCTCAGAATTTCCATGGCATTTGTCAATGTTTTACTATTTCATGATTAATTTATTCTCTCTCTTAAATTTGCTACATTTCCTAAAGTTATTATATTTTGACATCTGATAGTACAAAGGGATACTTTTGGACTCAAATAAACAAGGAGGCCATTTTTTGCTATGCAAATGTATATTTCTGACCTTAAAAGAGAATTCACTTACTGGTTTAAATACATTCACAATGGTTTATAGAGCTTTGCTTTATTAAGTAGCATAAACTGCTGGGCATAAAAGATAGAGTGTTTCCAGGATCAGGGTAATGATTTTGATGCTCCTAAAAATATGGACAATGTCTTATTTGTCATTAATGCTGAAAGGTCAGCACCTGGTCATTGCCTAAATAAAAGTTGACTTAATTTATACATTTTATAGAGACTCAGAGGCAATGCCATCTTTAGAGAAAGTGCATTATAACTGTATAAATATGTGATGAATTAGTTGCTATAACAGTGCAATATTCTTTTGTCTCAATTGAACTTCACTTTATGAAGCTATCATAGCACACGGTTTAGTTGCTACTACCTCTTCTTCTACCTGTCAGTGAAGACCTGCTGATCTCAGACATCCACTGTAAATATAGGCATTCTTATCAGATTTTCACTTATTTGCAAATTAGCCATGATTGCTGAATTTTCTTCTCTTAGAACCCCCCCACCCCATAAATCTGAGTCCATTTCATTCAAAGAAATAACTTTCTCCCTCTCCCCTCAAACATCAAAGTAAAAAAAGTGGGTCACATCCTTTCACAGGTGGCTCATATTACACTGTAACAGGTCCAGTAAGTTCAGTTACACTTACTTTCTGAAATATCTCTATATCTTTAGGGACCACATTTCCACATTTTTTAGCAATATTTTTCTAATTAGCTTTGTTTGCATCGATTTTTGTTCTTAAATAATTTATATTTTAACTGAAATTTTGTTTTTTAGCTGTGTTTTGGGGTGACATTGCCTTAGACGATGAAGACTTAAATATCTTTCAAATTGATAGGACAATTGACCTTACACAGAACCCCTTTGGAAAATTTGGACATACCACAGGTACAGTTGATTATTTGATTCAGTTTGCATTCATTTAGAAGAAAATATACTCTTGAAATGCTAAAATACTCTTTAGATCATTTTTAATATTCCAGTGATCAACTTTGATTTTCTTGATATGATTGAGCCTATTTAGAAATTTAAGTTTTAGTCATAGTTTTAATTTTATTAATTAATGTATTTAACAAAGATATTGTAGTGTTTACCATGTACCATGTACCGGGCCTGGTTTAAGTACTCTGCAGGTGTTAGCTCTTTAAATCCTCATAATGACCCCACGAAGGTAGCTGCTTATTGTGATTTACAAGTGAGGAGATGGAGATTTACAAGGTTACGTAGTTCTCTTATTGTCACATAGCCAGGAAATGACTAAGTCAGGACCAAAATTCAATTCTGAGGAAGGTTAAATTTCATAGTCTTGAACATTATATTCAGTTGCCTCCTATTTAGATATTGAGATGAAAGTAAATTATTCTTAGAGTCATTAAATACAAACTTATTTAGAAAAATTTATATATCTATTTTTATAATTTTTGTGGAAACCTGGAAGAGAATATCAATTTCAGCAGTTTGAACATATTTGAATTATGCCTATATGAGACTTGTAATATTTTAAAAGACATTTGGGTCCTCATTTTAAAATATCTGTACTAAAATTTAAAAATTATTTTATATTATCTTGATACAGTTTTTATTCTGTATTTTATTTTGGAGAAAAATTGCAAGGTTAAAATTTTTTAATTTCTTTTTGTAGTTATTGCTAAAACATTTATTCAGTGTCATGCTTTTTGATTTCATTGAATTTCTCCTTCTGTCCAATGCTATTTTTATTTTCTTCTTGTATTCTATGGAAAATAAAACACATAGTTCCTCTGTGGTATCTAGCAGACAAATATATTTTAGTCTTAAGACTCTTTGCCCAATTTACTTTTTCGCAGCTTTTTATTATGACATGTTTCAAAGATATCTAAAAGTTGATAGGATAATGCAAGCAACAACCATACACCTTGAAGATTCAGCAGTTGTTCAGTTTACCATATTTGCTCTCTGTATGTGTGTGTGCATGCATACATGTACAAGTATGTATAAAATATTTTGAAGTGAATTGCCAACAACATAGCTTTTCAATATTAAATAGGTTAGCATGCCCTTTTAAGAATAAAGACATTATTGTACATAATCAAAATATTATTACATATAAGAAATTTATGTAAGGTAATAAAACTTAAATAATACAGTACTTAAAAATAATATGCTTTAGCCTTTTTATACATAGTGAGTCTTTTCTGAAACATACACCAAATATATGAGGGAAACTGCTTTGCAGTGTAATCGCAGATAGTACATTCCTATAGGTATGTTTATTGACAGACTCTAACCACTATCTCACACTTGACACTGTCACAGAGACAATGGATTTGGAACAAGAGAGCAATGATATAACTCAGAAAAATCTTAAATTTATCACATTACATTCTCAATTTTTATTAAAATTTTCATTAGATTCAAGCTTTATTCAGGTCATTTATTTAACCCATTGTCCTCTCTTTGTACTGGGGACATTCATTTTCTGTGATTTAGAACATTTTAATACTATGTAATTTTGTCATTTCATTTATGGTTAAGCTCTGAAATAGTAACATTTGGAAGTAAAATATCATTATTTAGATAAATAGCATAAAACAGAATTATACTATCAATTATAAAAATCATACTGTAAATATATATGTGAAAGGTACATGTTTCAAAGTAATTTGCACTATTCAGTTGAATTTCAAACATCATAAAGAATTCTATATTTTAGTTTTTTCTTACTCTAACTTTTCCCTTTCTTGTTAGTTTGTGCTGAATTGACTATATTTTCTTATTTCAAAATGTATTATCTTTCTCAAATATTTATTAGGTTTGTATATTTTTATTTAAAAAATTTTAGAATATATGAGAAATAAACACATATTATGAATTTTCCTTTTTTCTATTTCAGTGAACTATCTACACAGAATTTTATTTATATTGCTATAAAAATTATTCAAAAAACATTATTGACTTTGAGAGTCTTGAAATGTTTTTCCTAGCCTATAATTATTCTTATGCTTATAATTACCTTAATATTAACTAAGACATTTCTTTTTTCCTCCTTCTATACCTATTTGTAGCCTCTTTCTGTACCTATTTATATGTGTTTCAGACCTATCTAATATGCAATATAATTGTTATGCAATGGTCATTTCAAATACATTTTTACTATCCTTTAAGAATGTTTGTTGTAACTGCTTAGGAATGAATGCATTTAAGTATTACCTCATCTTTCTAAAATATCCAATGAAAAAAATTTCAAAACTTTTTCTCAAGGGGCACGGCAAAAATGTGACCATGTAATTCAAATAATTAGGCAGATTATTAGTGAACAAGCACTCTAACTTATTTGCCTTATAAGGACTTAATTGATATTTCCTATAAGAGGCTTATATATTAATAATTTTTATTATTGTTTTTGTTTGTTATTAGCTTCAATCTAGGTAATTAGGTTTCAGTATTAATTTCAAAAGGGAAAAAATATTGGAAGGAAATAGTTCAAACTATTTCCATGCAAGAACCCTTTGTGGTTTGCATGAATTTCTGGTCCTCTTTCATTGTCTTAGCCCACAGGCTCATGAACTACTTGTTCTGATATCATTAGTGATCAAATTACTTGTTTATTCAATGATACCTCTTTGTATTTGTCTATCAAAGATTCAAGGAGAAGGCAAAATAAGAGATAAAACTGGGAGAGCATTTTGTTAAAGCCCTGGAATGAGAATCAGAAGATTTGGATTTTCATCAAATGATCTGCTTTCTGATATGACTTTGTTCTTAAAATTGCAAGAAGACATATTTCCTTATGTCACCCTCTCCTCTACATTTTGAGCTATAAAATTCTTTATATCACCTTTATAAATTTTGCAAATGGCATAACATAACAGTGTATTTTGCAGCTGGACGTCCTTTTGGATTCTCACCTTGTGAATTTTTTAAAATTTATGTTATTGGTTTTTATAAATTATAGAAACTAATTTTCAAAATTTATTTGAACACATTATAAAATGCCATATGCTATTAGAAATATCTCAAAATTTATCCAAGCTTTGGGGCAAAAGTTGCACTATACACTTGCTTTTTTTTTCCTGTTGCATTGAGAATTTACATACCTATGCTCTTCTAACATTTTTATTTCCATTTGCTGATTTGCCATCTGAAAATATTTAGTTTGTATTGGGAAAATAGCTGGAATGCACTCAACAGGAAAGAACAACTTGTTGTCATCTTATATAATACTATGTGATGTCAAGGTCACAGTGAAGAAAAATGTTTCAAATTATCAATAGATGATGCAATTGCCATGATGTCCAAATAAAGTCATTTAGATTGCTCTCTTAATTTCTTTTACCCCCTTAGTTTTAGTTACTAAAATTTGTTATTGTAGAAATTTTACCCTCTTCCAAGATTTATGGGTATTCATTACTTTAAGACCACATAAAAAGAGATGTCCAAAGAGAAATCAATGTAGCCTATTACTATTACTTATTTACAAGAACTTTAATTTACAGTGAAGTTAACTTACTATTTTCTTTTACTCTTTAAGGTGGATTTGGAGACCATGGTATGTCGAAGAAACGAGGGGCCCTCTACCAACTTATAGACAGGATAAGAAGAATTGGCTCTGGTATATCAATGTTTAAAGTTTCAGACACGATGTACAGTGAATATTATACTCATAGTAGTTCTGTTTGCCATTAAGCTGCAAATTATGGAAAGGATATATGCTGAGAAAGAGTCCTTTATTCATTGTTATTTTGTTAGTTGATATCCAACGTAAGTTTTTTAGAACTTAATTGGGGACATTTGAAATATTTTAGCTTATTTTCAGCTTCTCTTTAATAAAAAAATGTATTAGGTGTTTATTTTATTGTTGGTATTTATTTTCAGTAAATTGGTATTTCTATCAAGCATGGAGCTACATCAGTTTTAGTCAAATGGAAAAATATCATGGCTGTTTCTTTTGAAATAAAATCCACTTAAAGTAAATTGTCAAACTGATTAATTAGATTTAAAAAAATAATTGAAAATATTTTTTACCATTCCAAAAATATATATAGAAAACATTCAGAGAAACTGCCTTCTGGCTTAATGATTAGTTAATATTTAAAGTATTGAATTTATTAATCACTATTTGTAGATTTTAGAGTTTCTTTTTCAAGTCTTCTGTTCAAAGTTCATATCCTAACATATCTTAAATTGATTAGTACTAATTAAATATTTTAAAGTGCCTACTTTTAAGGATTAATTTTCCAAAGTGAAGATACTTTGCTCCAGGATATTAAAAAGTTAGACATGTTAGGAACATAGGCATAGGGTGCATACATTCAGTATTCGTTGTGTCTGAAGTGTATGTAAGTGGTAAACTATTTGTATGAACAATGATATATAAATAAGAAAAAAATAATCATGAAAATGTAGGAAAAATAAAACAGTAACAAAAAATTATGAAGGGTCATCAAGAAAAGTTAGTGACTGTAGACTTGAAAGCTCTTCCACAATAGACTGCATTTTATGTTGGCCTCTTCACCTTGTGTACTGCTCTCTAAATCTTTTCTGTTGTGTGGATATGAATCCCGAGGAAATTGAAATAGAGATAGCCCATTGTCCCAGAATCTGAGACCATATCTGTCTTATTCTATTTCATTTACTATCTCTACAGTGTAATATTCACAATTTTAAGCTGTACTACAGAATATCAATTCTAATTTAAAGGACTAGGGATTTAGCAGGAGTAAGAAACGTTTTGAACATCATAGGACTTTTTAAACAATGTCTTTTTAATTCTAGTGGTGAATTTCTTAGTGCTCTAGTAAAGTAGAAAACAAAAGAATTTTTCTGTGGCTTACAAAATCTACCTGACTTCTGTCCACTGTGGGCTGTTGTATGGAAATTCATCAAATTTGCTCATAGAGCATTAGGAAATAGTATTTTGACATGAACTACTTAAATATTTTAACACTGTTTTCAAGTATGTAATATAAATGAAGTTTTTCTTTAATGCATTTTGACTTCAGGCATATTTATATAAATGTGTAAATAAGGCATTTTACCTTGTCCTTTAAGAGGTAAATGATTCTCTGACCAAGGACTTCTGTTTCACAGAATGTTTTAAATGTCACTGCAGGCTTGGAGCAAAACAACACAGTTAAGGAAAAAGTACCCCTAAAATTCTCAGGGCAAAATGAGAAAAATCGAGTTCCCAGAGCTGCTACATCAAGAACTGAAAGAGTATGGCCTGGAGGTGTTATTCCTTACGTTATAGGAGGCAACTTCACTGGTAAGATATTCCCAGAGAGTCTATTTTGATAAAGAATTAATAATTATCATATAGATTAATTGTATATTTTTAAAGAATACTAACATATAAAACATAGTATTAAAGGAAACATGAGAAATATTCCATTCACCTGAGTTGTCAGTTAGTGTGTTTTGAAATTTAAAAAAGTATTTAGTCTTGAGTTCTAAGAATCTAAAGAACTATTCTGGTTTTTAAATTGAATTTCAAATGCACCCATTAAATCTGGAAGCTGATTTCAGCTGACAGGAATAATGTATGTCTCGTTCACAGAGCCTTGTACACAAATACTTGTAGAGACAGTAAGCTCAAGCCTACTGATTATGAAGGCAGTGTCCATTCTCAAGAGTGGCTCACTGTAGTGGTCGGAGCTAGTATTCTTTGGTTGATGATAGAGGTGTTGTCTGACCTGTGCAGCCAGACCTGGGTTGGAAGAGCCCACTGTTTTATTAATGTCATGCCATTTTTCCAGGCAGCCAGCGAGCCATGTTCAAGCAGGCCATGAGGCATTGGGAAAAGCACACATGTGTGACTTTCATTGAAAGAGGGGATGAAGAGAGTTACATTGTATTCACATATAGGCCTTGTGGGTAAGTAGAACCAGGGAATGACTTAAGTAAATTTAGAAGGGAAAAAAATCCATAGGTAAGACTCACTTTTTAATATTTACTTAGTATTTTGCCCATGAGAAAGTATGAATTTTACATAAGAGAATATTATATATTAAATAAATATACTCTTTGATCACAGACCTCTGTGCATCCTCCACCACCACAGCTGCCTTTCCTTCTGTTCTAACTATATGGTGGCATTGCCAACATCCCACTAACCTGAGTTAGAAACCTCAGTATTGTTTTTAGTGATATCAACAGAAATATTTCTGTTGATATCCACTATGTCTTATGGTTTCCACTTTTATCCCATGTCAGTCCCCTGGTCCATTCATGTCTTTGTCCCCTCACACCGGCTGTACTCCAACTGCTCTCCAGTCTTGCCTAACCAATTCACTGCCACTAGAATTATCTTCAAAAAATACTCTTCAGAGCAAAATACTACACTTTTTGAGATTCCTCAGTGTTTCCTCCTACAGTGATATTTTCTAGATTTGCTTCTTACAGGATAATAATACTCTCTTCAAAATAAACTATTCTATAAGTTGTGAAAATGCTTTGTTAAATTTCAATAGGTATTTCTACAAGCAGTGTGCTAAACCTTACTAATATTCAACCAATTGAAAGAAATATAGAGTACAGTGTTCCCTAAACTTATTTTAAAAAGGGAACACCCATCTCACCCTGTTAATAGTGAAGAACGTATATCAGTATTCCAGAACACATTCTGGGAAATGCTAGCCTGAGAATAAAACCTAGATGCTTGGATGTAACATTTAAGGAATGCCATGAACTTACCACAGCTTCCATCTGCTGCTTCTGCTGCCACCACTTCTCTCCACAAATCCCATAATCTAGCCAAGTTACAGTAACAGCAGTTCTCCAAGCAATGCTGTGTACTTTAAAAGACTTTTCATTGTGAAAACTTTCAAATTTTTTCTCCCTATATTTCCAGTTAGTTGGAACTTATATTTAAATATTTGAGTATTTAAATTGTTTCCATTTTTGTTTGTTTGTTTGCTAAGAATACTTGATAGGGTGTGCTGTCTACTTTACACTGCACCACATCAAGAGGCACATATGCCTGGACCTACCACTTTAGTGATACTGTGATTGATCAGTGGATTCAAATGGTGACAGCCAGGTCCCTCAATTGTAAGTTCCCATCATTGCAAAATAGTCATTTTCTCATGTTGTTCTTTTCTTTTATTCCTTCTACATTTATTAGCTGAAATTCTTCTATAAAGAGGAATTATCTCTAATCAACTATAAGTATTTGAATACCCTCTATTATAGTTCACATAGAGAAGTAAAAATAAATGCATAATTCCTTTGGAGGAAATAGTTCATGCCCTAATGACACATATTTTCAGGGGGGAGGAAGTATATATTTCACTAGGTATTGGGGGCATTACATCATCTGGCTTTGTTATACCATATTTTCCTAGAACATTTAACTTAACTTAAAAAGTAATGAGTTTTAATTTTGGCCCTACTTAAGTGACATTAGGAAAAATTATACATTATTATTTTTCTATATATTTTGATAGTACCATAATTTTTTTAGCTGACTTATTTAAGCAATGTTTTCTTCTAAATTACTCTAATTACTTACTCTTGATAAGTTTTGGTTACATTTGAAGTCCCAACTAATTCTTTATACGTATTTAATATTTTTAAATATTAAGGACCTTTTAAGGTCCAAATCTAGACTGTCCTTCCTTCCTTCTGATTATCTAATAGGAGTGGATATAGCTCAGATTACATATTTCTAAATATATAATGTATTCAAATCAATACATCTTTTCTTTACCCACACTTCAATTCTGTAAATACATGCAAAGCACCAATCACTTATTATTTTATTGCTCAAATTCTGTTTGTAACAAATTCATATTTATACTCATTTTCTTTTATTAATTTGGCTCTTTTCAAAGTTTTCCATTTCACTTGTTTTATCCTGCTAAACTATTTTCCCCCATTCACTATCATTCCTTCATGTTTGTTTTTGTGATGTTTTAGTTGCTTGAATGCCTTTACTTTCCTTTTTCATCAGTTAAAATCTTTCACATATTTCATGCTCACCCATTTTTGAGCTGCCTGCAGTGGGACTTTGCCCTACAACAGCTATAATAGCTCCATTTCCACTGTTGGTTCAAATGTCTACCTTCATCAATGATGAGAGCAGGGAGCTTACCTCTGTGCCCCTCATGACACACAGCACATGGCATTATAGGTAGGTGATCAGGAAAGTACCAACAATTTACATGTCAGCTAAAGTACATTGTGTGTAATCCTGAGATTAAAAAATGTAAGAATTCGAAGGTGGTTTGAAGAACATGTACTTCATCAATTTAGAGATGTGAAAACTGAAGTTATGACTTTCCCCAAGGTACTTAAATCTGTAGTTACATTCCTGAAATTAGACTCGAGTTTATTTGTGACTGTTAATAGTAGTAATGTCGCATTTTGGTGATTTGTTTTGGTGCTCATTTTCCAGTTCAAAGTTTGCCCTGTATTATTTTTTCAGTGATAGGAAGGATGATACTTTTTATGAAACTTGATCATTGGCCTGCTAATCATTCTAATCATTTTGTGACTTCTAAATTTCATTTGAAATTACCATTATTGGCCACAATTTCATGAAATTATGGTTATTTCATCATTCTTGCTATGATAATGCTGCATTTATATCTCATAAAAATCAATTTAAATTATTAAAGAGTTTGACAGTTGGTATTACACAAAATAGTGAAAGCCATCTGGAATAAGATACATTTTGAGTCAAACATTTAACACTCTATTGGATTTAGTATTGAGTCTTTTCTCCTATAAGAGCTGTGGCATATAATGTATCACATTTAGCAATACCTAGTATAAATATCCATAGAATATGGAGAACATTTAAGGTGGTGCCATTGATATGGACGACAACATTTATCAGTTCTGTTTCTAGCTTTAATCTAGAAGTCAAATGTGTCTTATTACTCCTTATCATTATCACTTTCATTGAGTTTACCCACTAAGTCAGACAACTTGTAGTTCTTGCAATTTTTAAAAATAAAAACTAAAATAATCTCCATATTTATGGGAGGAATTATTAAATATGGAATCACCTATATCATTTAGAGCATTATATTTCCCATCTTATTCTGCTACAGTCAATTTTTATTCAATAAATATTTATTGGGTGTCTAGTTCCATATCAGGCCTTTGATAGGTGGGAAAATAATAAAATTTTAAAACGCAAAAAGTAGAAATCAGACCTTTTTGCCATTTAGCTCTAGTGTATTCTTATTTTTAAGTTGTAGTATAATCGTACATTATGTTTATATATATCTGTATGCATGTTTTTAAGTATATGATATCTTTGCTTCATCTGCTGTGGACATAAGCTTTAACCCTCATTATTGACAAAAGGTTTGAACTGAGCTATACATAATTTTCAATGAATGTCTATTAGCTTCAGTGGCATTTATTTATTTTACAAGATTATTAATTATAAACAGCAAAATGTGAGACCATTTAATAATAGAAGTTGTTTGATTTTATTCTTTGTAAGTCAGAGATTTATGTAACTGAATTTATTACCTTCATCTATTATATGCTGATTTTTAATGATTACTAAAAAACAATCAAACAAACAAATGTAGAGTTAACTTATTTTCTAGGTTTCATATGCTTTAATTGTATTTAACTTTGGTCAGTTTAATTATTCAGACTGTAACAGTAGTCACTTATTCATCCTTTCCTATTGAATTCTCATTTTGTGCCACTTACTATACTAACTTTGGGGACTATAAAATTGAATGTAAGTGGTTTTCTCTCTGCAAGGATGTTATAGTTAGGCAGAGGAGGTGTGCTAGCCAGGATTCTTGTTCTCAAGCAACAGAGACTGGCTAACTTAAGCAGAAAAAAATAGTTTTTTAAAGGAATTTATAAAATTATACTAATAGAAAAAGTGGAGAGCCAGGCTGAAGGAGGAGTCTCCTTCTTGCTGAAGCAAGAGCATGTTGAACCCCTCACCTTCAGCATTTCCACCACTTCTTTGGGTGCTTGCTGCTAATTACTAGAGTCAGCTGTGTCCTGCACTTAGGAGATATGTTCTTTCAATAAGTATTTATTTATTAAAATTTTTGACTTTTTATTTTTCAAAATTTTTCCAGTTTTATTGAGATATAATTGACATACAACATAGTGTTTTAGGTGTATAACATGATGATTTTAGACTTGTATATATTGTGAAGTGATCACCACAATAAGTTTAGTTAACATCCATCATCATACTTAGTTACACTTTTTTTTTTTCTTGTGATGAGAACTTTTGAGATCTACTCTCAGCAACTTTAAAATATATGATATGGTATTGTTAACTTTAGTCACCATGCTGCACATTACAGCCTCAGAAATTACTTATGTGTAACTGGAAGTCTGTACATTTTGACCCCCTTTCATCCATTTCACCCACCCTTAGCCCCCACCTCTGGCAACCACCAATATGTTCTCTGTAACTATTGAGTTCTGTTATGTGCCAGGCTGTATTCTAGGAGCTAGCATTATAGCATGAGCAAAACAGGTACACTTTCTGCCCACCAAAGGTTACATTCTAGGTGGGGAGGCAAAAACCCTGGAAAGATAAATGAAATATAAAATGTTTTAATAGACAATAAATTCTAGGACAAAAAGGAAAGTAGTGTAAGTGGGATGGAAGGACATTTGCACAGAACTTGAAAGAGGAGGAAACAAGCCATATGTATATCTGGGAAACAGAGTTTCTGACAGAGAAAATAGACAGTAAAAAGGCTCTGAGGCAAGAGTATTTCTGCATGCTCAGGGCACAACAAGGAAACTTCATGGCTCAAGTGGAGTGACAGGGATGATAATAAGAGACAATATCTATATGATAAGATATTTGTGTGTGAAGATTGTGTAAGATCTTATAGTTTTTTTTAATAAGTGATTTGATTTTCCTCTGAGCAAAATAGCGAACCTGTATCAGTCAGCTTAGGCAATTTATGATGTGGTAACAAACAACTCCCAAATCTCAGGAGCTAGAGCAACAAACACTTACTCCTTACTCTTACTATATATCCGCCACTGATCAGCTGTAGCTCACTCCAGAGTCGTCACTATGGTATCCAGTCTGATGGAGAAGGCTCTTTTTGGAACCTTGCAGTTGTAGCAGAAAGAATAGAAACAATATGGTCAACCATATTTGCTCTTAAAGATTCTCTCCAGAAATGACACAGTTTTTGCTCACATGACATTGTCCAGAGCAAGTCACACGACTAAACCCAGCAACAGTAGGGTAGGGATGTATAATTACCTCCTAGAGAGGGGTAATGAATGCTTTTGAATATTGACACAATTTACGACATAGTCATTGGAGAATATTGAGTAAAGAAGTGGAGTAATCTGAGTTTACATTTAAAACATATCTTTATGCTGAGAAAAGACTGCTGTGGGGAGGGCATAAAGCTTACAGGCAACTTTCTTTGTGCGTATAGGTTTTGCTCCACCAATCCAAGGCCAAAGTAGGGAATAGCGGGTTTTGAATTACCTTCTTACTCTCTATGGCTTAGTGAGGCTTCTCTAAAATTGGTAAAATATTTTCTTGAGCGGACAGGTAGGGCTTATAATGGCCAAGCTTTAAAAGCAGCACTCAAATTTGAAACAGAAAATCAAAAGCCACGTACAAGAAAACGGCCTCAAACCTGGATGGAATTAGAAAGAAACTCAGACATGTTAAAACCATGTTTTTATAAACTGTGCATATTAAAAATAAACTGTGCATATTAACCTGTCATTCCATACATAATTGTATGTGCATATATTTAGTCATTTGAGCATCTAGAATTCTTCCATTCCTGGACCTGTAGTATTTCAGAAATCAAACCACTACATTTTTCTTCACAGGACCATTGTAAAAGCCAGTGTGAAATGTATCTTTGCTTTCCATTATGAAACCCCATCTTATTTATTGGAAATTGTTATAGGTAAAATTATGCTAATAAAAGGTGTTTTAGATTAAAAGAATCAACCACATTGCTTGACTATCTCCTGGATTTTGATTTGCAAAGTACTTTTTTCTCTGAATATAACCAGCAAAAATGATTCAGTGTGGGTAATTTAGTTGCTGTATAATCCTCAGATATTTCACTTTCATCACTATTGCTTTATGGTAGCAAATATTTCAGTTTAAATCTCTGCAAAATTTGCAAATTTTGAGTTTTGCTACACCTAATACTTTACTATTTCAGTATGTAATAAATAACTATGTATGTATAAATTTAAAAGTCATGGTAAAAAAAAATCTACCTGAGAGCAAAAATACAATTCCCTGATTTTTTTCCCTACCAGTTACCTCACTTTTCTTTCTTTTACTGATTTATTAAACTTAATTAACTCTTCTTATAATAGATTCATACATAATAAGCTGAATTACTTTTTCTAACTGGCATTTAAAGCCTACAGAAATAATTGGAATGACAAATGTGCTTACTCTGAAAAGTGAAATTAGTGAAATGCATTTTAAAAATTTGGGCAATTAATTTTGGGCAATTTCCTCTTTTAACTTAATAAATTAGAAAAGATGTTCAGTGTCCGGCACATTATGATTCCCATCTATTCAAGACCAGTTATTTACTGCCCTCTATTGCTGTCTAGAGGAGTGGCCCTTAGATAAGCTATTTTAATGTAAACCCTAAATTTTGAAGTTTTAAGTGTAATTTTATTTATAACTATGATTGTAGTTACCATATTATTATACCATTTAAAGCTTATTTTAAAGTGTGTCCGTATGTGTCAACCCTTGCATGCTTGTGCACACTCTCTCATGCACAGTGACACACATGCATGTATGCCCACACACACAAAATGAATAAATGGAATATCTATATTTTGGGTAGAAAAGCATCACTGAATATGTATAAATATCAATAAATTGAAGAAAATTTGCAGGAAGATGCTCTGCATGCTTCACATTCTGAAAGTCCAAGAGATTCTTTCAGAAGGTGAAATGGACTGTCACACTAAACATTTGCCTGACCATATGACACAGTCTCATAATTCTACCAGTTGTTGATTTTCCTTCACCAGTCAACCATTAACCCTAGATAATTCACCTTTTGAAACTAATTTTCCTTGATTGACTTCTCTTAAAAGTTCTCTTCTTTAAAAAAATTCTCCCATGAAGAGGAAAAGTAATTCCTTTCTTAATTAACCAACATTTTTCACAAACTTAATTGTTTTTCTCAAAGAGGAAAAATAAACTTTGTTTTTATTTTTAATACTGAATTAATGGATTGTTGTTAGATAACGATATTGACAAAGTGGTTACCTAAATGGGTTTTGAGGATAAAAAATTGTATTAGAAATACATGTGCGTTGATGTCTTGAGTTTAACTATATGTATAATAGCCATTAATCGTCATCATAAGTATTTTATTTTCTGATTTATCTTCTGAATACTCCTAAAAATTATTTAAGGCACATTTTCTAATATATGAATTAGTACAAAGGCACTTCAATAGATTATTTGGGGACTTGTGCATAAATCTACCAGGATTACTAGAAATTTTTATTAATGAAATATTTATTAATGAAAAACTGTCCTGCCTCTGAATGTGTTGAACTTTACAGTTCATTACAAAAGTTTCACCCTACTGTAATTCGCTCAGCATCTCCCTGTCCACCACCATCTGCACTTTCTACTTTATTCCAGATGCTGCTCCTATGTAGGTCGGCGTGGAAATGGACCTCAGGCTATCTCTATTGGCAAGAACTGTGATAAATTTGGAATTGTTGTTCATGAATTGGGCCATGTGATAGGCTTTTGGCATGAACACACACGACCAGATCGAGATAATCATGTAACTATCATAAGAGAAAACATCCAGCCAGGTGAGAGGCTTCAGAATGTGTTGGGTTTAAGGTTGACTAAATATCTTTTAAATGTATTGTACTATTTAACTTCTTAAAAAATGTGAACTGATTTTGTTGATATTGTAGATCAACATTTTGCTTGATTTAAAAATAGCTGCTATGTTGTTATTTTTTTCCTGCAGACCAAATGATCTTATGCATTTTTTAGGCTTGCTTTTTTTCTTAAGATTTAGCTATTTTATATCCAAACTTTGGTGCTTTCCAAGAATGGGTGTAGGCTATTAAAACATAAATTAATATTAATAAAATTTTAAAAAGTATTTTCTATACTTAATTCTATAATTTATGTTGTTGGCTTTTTAAAAGGATCCAAGGTTTGCCACAAAATGTGCTGCTACCATACAAATCTATATTATATCAGGGACAATTTCTGGAGAAAATTCCAGGGAAGTGAGTCATTTCCAGGACAGTCCAAATATTTTCTTGAGATTTCCCCTGAACTACACTAAAGACAAATTCTTAAGAATGTTTTCAATAGTTTCAGTAGTTCAATAGTTAATATATAATTAAAATTTAATTTTCTCCAACAGTTGATGTGTGATAATCACCTCATTTAGTTTTTCATTTGTTTTACCTTTCATAATTCATAAAGATAAGTACATTTCAATTGCCAGAAGAAAAATCCTGTTGTTTAGAATTGTCTTAGAAAGTTGTGTGTATTTCAAGCAGAAGCAAAGCAGAAATGTGTCCTTATTTCCTTATTCATGGCCAGCTTTAAGTTACAAACATTTAATTCCTTAGAATTTCCTGTGATTTACAGCATTGCTCTATTTATTTGTTCATAGCATATTTGCTGCCAGTTATTTATCGAGGCACTATTAGATGTTGGAGATACTTCATGAAAATTACAGAGCTTAGTGTATGTATATCCATGTATACAAATGATTGCAAGCGAGTGAGAATAGTGCTATATTGAGAACACAATCCAGTTCAAGCAAGGTGTGACAAAATGTGCCTTGCGAGTTAAGGGAGACGTCACAAAGGAACTGAAATTTAGAAGTAAAGGGGTTCTAAGTGCCCAGAAGGGTGATGGAATTTCTAACTGGAAAAAAATAAAAGCATCATGATCAAAGCTACAATTACAGATAATTGAATCATTTTTATTTGCCCAAATGGCTGCATGGTAAGTTACAAATGAGAGACTAGTTGGTAATTACCAAGGGAGATTAGATCATAGGGATTTTCTATCTGAAGCTAAGAAATTTAGATTTTATCCTCTAGCTACTGGAGAATAATCAAAGGATTGAAAGCAGAGCAAGTTCAGATTTAAAAAAAGAATTATTTCAGCTGTAAGGATTATTAACTGAGAATGGGGATATGGGGGTGGGGAGGATGAATGTGACATCAGGGAAACCTATTAGAAACTTAAATAAATCGTTTATAAGAGATGACTACATCCTCAGTTAGGGTGGTGTAGGCCAAGAAGAAGGAGAGGAATAATCTTTCAAAAATATTTTAAGAGAGACATCATGTGAAAGCAAATCTTCAAGATTTTATTTTTAGGCAACAGGGTGAATGGTGGCACCATCAAATGAACTAAGAAATATGGATAAAGCAACATATTTTTAAGAGGAAGAAAGACAAATAATTTCACTTAGCATATCCTTGAGTTTGAGTAGCCTTTAGATGGTCCAAGTGGAGATATTTAGTAGACAAGGGAAAGGTGAGTCTAGACTTTAAGATATCTAGAGATAGAAATTTGTTAGTGGATTTCACTGTCTAGGAAAATATTGGAGGAAGAAGAAAATAAGATTGTGGGTAGAATATGGGGAACACCAATATTTAAACAACATTTTGTAGAATATCTCTCAAAAGATTAAGAAAGTTTGGTCTAAGAAGTAGGAGAAAAATCAATGAATGTGATGTTACAGGGAAGAGATCACTTCAAGAATAAATAAGTAATCTGTAGTGTTGAAAGAGAAGTAAATAACATCTATACTCCCAATATAGAAGACTCTACTGCCTGACCAGCTATCAAGGTTCATCTTATACTTTATGTCATTGGGAGACAAAGAGAAAATATTTCTGAAAATTACTCCAACTACCAACTAAATGAAAAGTTTTCTATCAACCACAGTTACTAAGTTTCCTCTATTATGTGGACAAAATAACTTATAAAGGAAGTAACTTCCAAGAATGATTCTTGCTCTTAAAAATAGGACTCTGGTTCAACATAAATTTATGTAGCTAAAACAAGCAGAAATGTATAAATAGTATGTAAATGTATAATACTTAACACAGTGCTAAACAATTTATGGCTTTTCATATTTTTGAGTCAATATGACTCATAAGGTTGACTCATATTTTGAGTCAACATTCAATCTAATAGAAAACAACAGTTTGTTGCATGAGATGTCCTGAGTATTTGGAACTCCATGCACATTTTGTCATACCTTGTTTGAATTCAACAATATTCTCAACATATGATTATTCTCACTTTTCTCACTCACTTGCAATCATTTGTATGTATGGACAGTTGGCCCTCCATATTCATAGGGTTTTGCATCCGTGGATTCAACCAACCTCTGAATCGAAATTTCTTATTCATTGTACTAAACCATTTTGTATAAGGGACTTAAACATCCACAGATTTTGGTATCCAAGGGCTTGCTGGAACCAGTCCCCTGCAGATACTGAAGGCTGACCATACTATAGAAAGGTAATTCTAATATGAAAAATTCATATTGGAGAATAATCTTCAGCAAATTTGTGACTTACTTTGGCTCAGAAATTTTAGATCAAGTGTTATTCTAAGGCAACGTCTAATAAGTGTGGACTTTAGCTGCATTTATATGCAAAATTAGTGACTATGATAGGAGCCAATTTGGTACAAAGATTGGATTACTTTAATCCACTTTAGAACATGCCTTCAAGAAGGAGGTTGTCATTTTTAAAAAAATTGTTTAGGGTGAGTTCCACTTGTGCTCTGTATCTCTGATCCTCTTCTCTTCTGTTATGAAATGTCTGCTTTTCTTTATTTGGACCAAGTATGGCTGTGTTCTTCTTAACTAGCACAAAACACTATGTCACATACATGGTAACTGCTCAGTTATATACATCAGAATGTATTACTGAAGTTGCTTCATGTTCCACTTTCAGAAATTTTTATGAAACATTTTGCTTTAATTAGAGAGTATACTCACATATTGTGCTTGAAATTTGAAATCCCCAGTGGATTATAGATTAATATTAAAAAATCAGCCCCACAACTTTATAAAAATCTCACCTTAGAATTGGTTGTACTAAAATATACTTACCATGCTTAATGAAGAAGAGAGTTTTTAGCAGTTACTTCTATCAAAGGTTGAAGATATATTTCCCGAGAATAGTTATAATACAGACAGATAAACCAGAGATTTGTGGAACGTGTATTTTACTATATGGTGTGCTTAGTTCATTGAAAACTATTTATTGTGTGAATTCATTGTAAGGTGGATTGAAACACTTTACTCTGGGACTTGGGTTCTGTAACTTCACGCTGATTGTTTTATCTTTAATGCTCAAGTGAGTATATCAGACTTCTTTATCACATGTAGGAAAGATATTATACTCTGTGGCATCACTCAGTTTTTTTATTGCTTTTTGGAAAATTTTTAATGTAATATTTTTATATTCAGTAGTAATACGGCAGTTGGAATAAAATTAAAATAGTTACATAAGTGTTGTACAATAATAGTTCTTTTTTAAACTCCAGCCTTGAATTTGGAAGCCTAATAACTCAACTTTACACTTTGATGTTTCAAAATGAGCTATAAAAGCAGCCATCTTTGGCTGCTGAAATTGTGAAAAATGAATCACTGAAACCTAACCTCTGAGGAAATACTCTGCCTCTGGAACCATTGATGTAGATCTACACATTTAACACTATGTTATTTTCAAATTTCAAGAAATAATATTATAATACAGATACAAACAGGCAGTTGAGAAATCTATTAACATGAAGATGTCCAGAAGTTAAAATAGCAGTCGTGAAAAGTAAAAAATGAAAAAGTAAGTTCTGAAACATATTCTCTTGACCAAAAAAGCCCTCCAAGTAGAGCCTCATTTTCATCAAAGAGAATCTTGTTTCAGTTGCTGTGGTTTTATCTTTAGTGACAAAGTCACATAGCAAACACCTGCAATGTTCTGTGTACATACAAATATAGTTTTTATATTTTTTCCAGTGTTTCATAGAATCTAACACAAATAGGAAGTTGGTTTTTTTTTGGTCTTGGCAAATATAGTCATAAGAGAGAGGTGGGAGACTTATTAAGTAAAAATGTAACTTTTTATAATCACAATATTGTTAAAAAAAAAAAAACAGTAGTTTTAAAGAAACAAATATTTAGATACGGTAAAAGAGTATACAAAGAAAACAAATCCAAAGCATGATTTTGGTAATCTGCCTTTTTGCCAAAATTAACTTATTAATTAAATTCAATATTACTCCTTCAGGATGATATTCAAGTGCAAGCATTGGCACTGGATGTACCCTTTTGCGAGTACCTGAGTGTTAGTGTGTAAATACAACGTCGTGAAGATCAGCGATCAGCATTTGGTAGAGAGCAGATAGAGGCAGGAAGGGCTCTTCTGTTCTCTTTTCTGTCTGTTAAGAGGCTTCTGAAATGCTTTCTGTGCCTAATTCTTAGGTCAAGAGTACAATTTTCTGAAGATGGAGCCTGGAGAAGTGAACTCGCTTGGAGAAAGATATGATTTTGACAGTATCATGCACTATGCCAGGAACACCTTCTCAAGGTTGGAGTCTCAGGTTATACCTTTTGACTTTTAATTCCTTTCCTCTGTGTGGCTCCTCACAAAACTAGGCTTAACATTAGAACTAGAACCACTTTCAGATATCGCTGTCATAAAGTACAAAATGTACTTGATTGGTGTTTATAGCCAACAACAGGCATTTGAGATTTTAAAAACACATTTTCACATTTCCTATCAAATAAATAGATTCTAAGTAAAAATTAAAATTTTTTGAATTATTTAATATTCTTAAATCTTAAAAAAGTTCAATTAAAATGATTACCAAACCAATCTGTGTGTTAAATTGGCAAAGCACTATTAATGAAAATTAGGCATTCCAAGTCAAATAGCAAGCTCAGTTGCTGAGTTGGAATGTTATACTCATGTGACTTGTGTTTTTATTGTGTATTTTCTGTTGCTCAAGTACTAATTTCACTTGAAATATGCTATAGTAAAATAATTCTCAGAGAACATTTTAGGAAGATATTTTACTTCATATTCTTTCCAGTTATTAACCTTAAAATTATTTCATTAGTGACTGAATGCTAATTTTTAAGAGTGTAATAAATTTGGGTTTTGATCTATTTCACTCTAAACAAGATGTCATCAAGGCAATGGTTTCCAGGTAAGGAATCTGAAACTGTTAAAACCGCTGAAGTCATATCTTTTTCCCATTTTACAGTCATGTCCATTCCACTCATTCTTTTCTGATTACCATGCCCATTTCACAATTCATTAATGTCTATGTTTAAAGGAAGGGTCAGGAAGAAGACAGTAAATTCAAGTTAATTCCCTGTTTTTAAAAAATATGTGTGGTAATAAGTAGAGAAGGGTGTAAACAAATTCTTAACACTTGGGTAAATATTTAAATTATGCTTCTTTACAACCAAACTTTATTATTAACATAATTGAGTGTTAACTGTATTTTAAAAATCATTTTATTCTGAAGTATATAATCGTTCAAATATAATAACTACCCAAATACTTATTGTTTTTTGAATTGAATTGAAGTTTTAGCAGAAATACATCCATAAACTTGGCCTGAAAATAATCTTAAAGAATTGTAAAGCTTTGTTTTCATGCTTGGAATTGAGTTTTATTTAGAAACATGTGAAAAATGAGGATTGGGGTACCAGTTTAGCCAAAGTGCTTCTCTTATACTGTTGAGTTATATTAGTTAGAAATGAACTGAGTTTAGATTCTTTGGAATAGAGCAGGTACTGGAGAATGGAAAAGGTAATTTATTATTTCTGTCCTTGGTAGACAATGAACCTATACCAAAGTTTGAAACATACATTTTCCCTTATTCTGTATTCCTTTCATGTCTTTAAATTGTTGCTTTTCCATAAACCACGAGGTTCTTGCAATTTATCACCCCCTACACCTAACTTTGGAGTTGCATGACAACTAGCCTTGAAATATTATTTTCTCTTACTGTTTCAAAATTTACCTATTCACTTTTCCCAAATAAACTTATATTCCTATATTGAAAGTAACTGTATCTACCTGTTAGAAGAATTGATCCAATTCACATTATTTTTTTTTTCTGAATTTCATGAGAGGAAACATTTCACACAGCTCTCAGCCACCACCTCCAAAGTATTTGATTTTTTTATTATTGTGGTAAAGAAACCTCAATATCAAATTTACTATATTATCTAATTTTAAGTGTACAATTTATTAGTATTAAGTACATTCACATTGTTGTGAAACAGATGTCCAGAAACTTTTCATCTTGAAAAACTGAAACCCTATACCCATTAAACAACAACTCTCCTCTCTCCCCCCGCCCCACTGCCAGCCTCTGGACCACCTTTCCACTTTCTGTGTCTATGAATTTGGCTACTTTAGATATCAAATAGAATCACACAGTATTTGTCTTTTTGTGACTGGTTTATTTCACCTAGCATAAAATTCTTTAGGTTCATCTATGTTGTAGCATGTAACAGAATTTCCTTCCTTTTTAAGGCTGAATAATAGTCCATTGGATGCATATACCACATTTTGTTCATTCATTTGTTGATGGACATCTGAGTTGCTTTCACCTCTTGGCTACTGTGAATAGTGCTGCCATGAACATGGGTATGCAAATATCTCTTCCAGATCCTGTTTTCCATTCTTTTGGATATATACACAGAAGTAAGTGGGATTGCTGAACTATATGTTTAATTTTTTGAAGAACCTCCATAATTTTTTTCTTAGATGCTGCACTATTTCACAATCCCATCAACAGTGCATAAGTGTTCCAATTTCTCCATATCCTCACCAACATGTGTTCTTTTCTGTTTTGTTTTTTAATTTTTTGATAGTAGCCATCCTAATGGGTATGATGTGATGTCTCTTTATGGTTTTGATTTGCATTTCTCTGATAATTAGTGATGTTGAGCATATTTTTATATGCTTGGCCATCAATGTCACCAATTACTAGAGAAATGCAATTCAAAACTACAATGAGGTATCACCTCACACCGGTCAGAATGCCCATCATCAAAAAATCTACAAACAGGGCTTCCCTGGTGGCTCAGTAGTTAAGGATCCGCCTGCCAATGCAGGAGACATGAGTTCGAGCCCTGGTCCGGGAAGATCCCACATGCCACAGAGCAGCTAAGCCCGTGCACCACAACTACTGAGGCTGCACTCTAGAGCCCATGAGCCACAACTACTGAGCCCGTGTGCCACAATTACTGAAGCCCACACACCTAGAGCCCATGCTCCCAACAAGAGAAGCCACCACAATGAGAAGCCTGTGCACCACAATGAAGAGTAGCCCCCACTCACAGCAACCAGAGAAAAGCCCACATGCAGCAACGAAGACCCAATGCAGCCAAACATAAAATAAATAAAATAAAACAAATAAATTTATTATTTTTTTAATCTACAAACAATAAATGCTGGAGAGGGTGTGGAGAAATGGGAACCCTCTTGCACTGTTGCTGGGAATGAAAATTGATACAACCACTATGGAGAACAGTATGAGGTTCCTTAAAAAACTAAAAGTAGAACTACCATATGACCCAGCAATCCCACTACTGGGTATATACTCAGAGAAAATCATAATTCAAAAAGGCACATGCACCCCAGTGTTCATTGCAACACTATTTACAGTAGACAGGACATGGAAGTAACCTAAATGTCCATCAACAGAGGAATGGATAAAGAAGATGTGATACATATATACAATGGAATATTACTCAACCATAAAGAGGAAAGAAATTGGGTCATATGTAGAGATGTTGATGGACTGAGAGACTGTCATACAGAGTGAGGTAAGTCAGAAAGAGAAAAACAAATATTGTATATTAACACATATACATGGAATCTTAAAAAATGGTGTAGATGATCTTATTTGCAAAGCAGAAAAGGATACACAGACGTAGAGAACAAACATATAGATACCAAGGGAGAAGGAGGAGGGTATGATGAATTGGAAGATGAGAATTGACGTATATACACTATTGATACTATGTATAACGTAGATAACAAATAAGAACCTACTGTATAGCACAGGGAACTCTACTCAGTGCTCTGCGGTGACCTAAATGGGAAGGAAATCCAAAAAAGAGGGGATGTATGTATATGTATAGTTGATTCACTTTACTGTACAGTAGAAACTAACACAACATTGTAAAGCAACTATACTCCAATAAATATTAGAAAAATAAGAAAAAATCTCCATTCAAATCTTCTGCATATTTTTAAATCAGATTACTCTATTTTTCTATTGTTGAGCTGTAGAATTTCTTTGTATATTCTGGTCTCTTATCAGATATATATATCTTACAAATATTTTCTCTCCTTTTCACTTGATTGTTTCCTTTGCTGTGCACAAGATTTTTAATTAAAAGCCTAGTCCCACTTACCTGTTTTTGCTTTTGTTGCCTATGCTTTTGGTGTCATATCCAAGAAATCATTGCCATATTCAATGTCATGAAGCTTTTGCCCTATGTTTTCTCCTAAGAGTTTTATAATTTGGGGTCTTATGTTCAGGTCTTTAATCTCCTTCGAGTTATTTTTATATATGGCTTTGATAAGGGTCTAACTTTGTTCTTTTGCACATGGATATCCAGTTTTCCCAACATCATTTGTTGTAAAGGTTATATTTTCCCCATTGAGTCAATACCTTTAACACCGTTGTTAAAGGTCATTATATACACTAGGGTGTATTTTATTCCTGTTCAGTTCCATTGTTCTATAGGTCTGTCTTTATGCCAGTATCACACTGTTTTAGTTACTTAAGGTTTGTAATATGTTTTGAAATTTGAAAGCATGAGTCCTCCACCTTTGTTCTTTTTTTTCAAAATATGTTTGGCTATTCAAGGTCCTAAGAGATTACATATGAATTTTAGAACTGTTATTTTTTCTATTTCCACAATAAATGCCATTTTGGTTTTGATAGGGATTATGTTGATTGTTTTGAGTAATGTGAACATCTTAACAAATAAAGTCATCCAATCCATAAATATAAAATGTTTTTCCATTTGTTTGTGTCTTCTTTGATTTCTTTCAGTGATGTTTTGTAATTTTCAGTGTGTAAGTCTTTTGCTTCCTTGGTTAAGTTTATTCCCAAGTATTTTATTCTTTTTGATGCTATTTTAAATGGAATTGTTTTCTTAATTTCCTTTTCAGGTTGTTCACTATTATTGTATAGAAATGGAACTGCTTTTTGAGTGTTTATTTTGTATCCTGCAACTTTGCTGAATTCATTTATCAGTTCTGATAGTTTTTGGGTGGACTCACTAGGATTTTATACATATAAGATTGTGTTATCTGCAAACAGAGATCACTTTACTTCTTTCTTTTCAACATGTATACCTTTTGACTCTTTGTCTTGCCTAATTTCTCTGACTAGGACTTTCAATACTGTGTTGAATAAAAATGGTGAGAGCAAACATCCTTGCCATCTTCCCGATCTTAGATGAAAAGTTTTCAGTTTTTCATTGAGCGTGATGTTATCTGTAGGTTTTTCATATATGACCTTTTATGTTGAGATAGTTCCCTTCTATTACTAGTTTGTTGAGTGCTTTTATCATGAAAGTGTGTTGAATTTTGTCAAATGCTTTTTCTGCATCAATTGGATGAACATGTGGCTTTTGCCTTTCATTCTGTTAATGTATTTAAAGTTTTATAGTTTCTTCTCTTCTGAACCCAGATAGTCTATAAAAGTTTTAGTTGTTTTCATCAATATTTCCCATGAGCAGATTTAGGTACTTACTGTGGGAAGAACAGGGCTGCATATAGGGGGCTTTATATGCATAGATAATTTGTAATGTACATGCTTGCAAACTGGAACTGCCCATTTCTAATAAGAGAATTGTAAATTTTTATGAAGTTTTATGAAAAGCACAGTTAATTCACTCTTCTAATGTAGGTAAAACAAATGAAGATTAGTAAGTGACCCCATCTATGGTCTGTCTGAAAGAATGTTCAGGAAGAGCCTACATTGCTTAATGGCCTGGTTGTGGAAGGAGAGAATTGTTAACTCTCTGACCACGAAGAAAGATCAAAAGAATGGGTGACTGACATCCATACAAATGGAAGGCAGATTATCTCCGTAGATTAAATGAGCCAAAATTCATCATTCTACCCCCTGAGTTTGAATATATCTTCTACAAGATGTCCTTGACCTTTTAAAATTGAATCATTTTTTTTAAACTGGAAAAAACAAAATTTTTCGAAAACTACAGGGTTTTTTTTTCAAAATAGGAATAGAAAATTGTGAATACTCCATTAGTACTGAAGTACTGCAGAAGTTGTAACACTTCACTAATTTGGACTTACCTACTTAATGTATCTGTTGACTTGTGTAGCAAAGTTGAAGAATAACTTTTCTCGGTGCTACCCTATAGCTCAACTTCCCCTTCAGTTGCACTGGCCTAGCTGGAGTTGTATTTTATTAAGTGTGTGCAAGCTCTCACTTTTGATGATTAGTTCCACCTCCCTACCTTCATCTCAGGTAGTATACATATTGAGTTTTGTAGAGACTTAGATTTGGCTTTAAAAGAGTTCCAGTATCTATTTGAGTTATCTGGGTTTTATCTAAAGATCACCACTCCTACCTAGAAGCTAGGGAGGTAAGTCATAAGTTACTTATAGATCATGTCACACCTCTGTTTACCATCATCCACATATTAAGAGTTTTCCTCAGGTTAAAAGTTAAACTTTGACACTCAAACAAAGCATCCTCCCATCTCAGGGTTGCTGTATTTCTTAAAGTTCTTTCTGTCTGTGACTCTCTACTCCCAGGTAACCACATTTACCTCGCCTTCACTTCCTTGATGTTTGGCTAAAATGTCAACTTCCAAGTGAGCTTTTCTTTGATCACTCTTTTTAAAAGCTATCCCATCAGTGGATAATCAATATCCATCTTCTCTTCCTTATTTTTCTCCAAAGTATCTGTCACTATCTCAGTTAACAATCTTTGTTAAAGTCTTTCTTCCTCCATTAGAATGTGAGAATCTTAAGGGGAGGAATTTTTGTTTCTTTTATTTACTGCTATAAATCCAGGCCTATAGGTCTATAACAATGCTCAGTAAATTTTTTTTTTGGCCACGCCGCACGGCATGCAGGATCTTAGTTCCCTGACCAAGGATCAAACCCATACCCCCTGCAGTAGAAGCGTGGAGTCCTAACCACTGGACCACCAGGGAATTCCCAGTAAATATTTCTTAAAGGAAGAAAATGTAGAGCTAAAATATTGTTCTTTTAACCTGCGGTTTAAATACAATTTTTCATTTAAAATTTTTGGAAAGAAGCTGTCCCATCATTCATCCCAGTTTCAAAGTTTGTTTGTTTTTTTAATAATTATATTTCTTAATTTAAAATACTTTTATAAAAAGTGTCTCTCTTTATACAATATTTCCTCACCATTTAGAATAGTCTCCCAATCCATTTAACTTTTAAGCTCAGTTACTTTCTTTAGAGCTACAAATGTTAATATTCATTGCAAAATTAGACTGTATCTTTAGTTTACTATATCCACAATTTTTAGTCATGCACAGCAAGTTTGTATCACACCTTGGGTGTGAAAAAGCTCAGTGTCTTAGCATTATTAGTGCATTGCTTAGTTGTTTTTTTTTTTTTTTTTTGCTTATAAATTTTACCATGAAGTTTTTACACATATAGTGTATAGTATATGTGTGTGTTTGTATTTATGTGTGTGTTACAAAATTATTTTGCTTTAAACTTCCTAAAATTTGACTCTTTGTTTTTCCTTGTTCTTGTAACATATACTGTGATAATTTGACTTCAAAAAATACTTAGGTTAAATTAGTAGTTTAATTTAAAAATAGTAACATACTTGTTTTGTTTGACTTTTACAAGTTTAGTAATCTAAAAAATATTTATTATAAGCTGTTCTTAAGAAAATAGATCTCTATGAGGAAGAATTGTTTGACAACTTGGTAATTTAAGTGTTTTTAGATCTTGAGCTACCAAAACAAGAACCATAGTGTACTTGATAGGGACTATATAGAATTTTAGCTTTTAAAAAACAAATTATATACATTTTTAAGGAAAAAGTGAATGCCATCACTGACTTTATATTAGCCATACACATTTAGCACACAATTTTCTTCTACTTTGATGAAAGTGTTTTGAAGGTCTGACACACTCTTTAAATCTTAACAGTGATATATTTCTCCTTTGATGGGTTTGAGTTTGAAAAAAAAACATATTTGTAAGGAATATATGTGTTTTAATGTGGTGACTTATGTGTGACTTGATTCTGACTTTTTTCAGGGGGATGTTTCTGGATACCATTCTCCCCTCACGTGATGATAATGGCATACGTCCAGCAATTGGTCAGCGAACCCGTTTAAGCAAAGGAGATATTGCACAGGCAAGAAAGCTGTACAGATGTCCAGGTATTGCACCACCCAAACTCAGAAGCATAATTGTGCCTGATAGTGCTCTTACAGATGAATAAGCCACAATTTTTTTTTTTTTTTTTTTCGGTACACGGGCCTCTCACTGTTGTGGCCTCTCCCGTTGCGGAGCACAGGCTCTGGACGCGCAGGCTCAGCGGCCATGGCTCACGGGCCCAGACTCTCTGCAGCACATGGGATCTTCCCGGACCGGGACACGAACCCGTGTCCCCTGCATCGGCAGGCAGACTCTCAACCACTTAAAGGAAGGTCTTAATAACAATGTACCAAGAGAACACTAATGCCTTACTGGTCCAAGAAAGAAAAGATTCTGCTTCCAAACTGGAAATACTTATTACTCTATGCACCTCCTATATACTCAAAATGCTTGAAATAACTTATATCAAAGATACATACTTGGGCTTCCCTTGTGGCACAGTGGTTGAGAGTCTGCCTGCCGATGCAGGGGACAAGGGTTCGTACCCTGTTCTGGGAGGATCCCGCATGCCGCGGAGCAGCTGGTCCCGTGAGCCATGGCCGCTGGGCCTGCGCGTCCGGAGCCTGTGCTCTGCAACGGGAGAGGCCACAGCAGTGAGCAGCCCATGTACGACACACACACAAACAATAAAAGATACATGCTTAACACAGCTTTTCCCAAATTTTTTTGTTTATGGAAACTAATACCTATGGAATTCACTTTTTGTTCCAGATACTAAGATCACAAGTAGTAAAATAACTAATAAAGTTTTAACTGGCTGCTATTCTAATAATTTGTGCAGACATTCAGAGATAAGATGGGTATATTAATCATTGAAGTTTTGCATAGGCTTTGCTTAAATTTTATTTATATATATATTTAATTATTGGGAAGTTATATTAACTAAGTTTACTGTGATTATTGGTCCCAGTCCAGGAAACTTTCTTTGTAGAGTACAAGAGAGGGCTAGCTGATTCATTAACAAGTGTAATATTTGCTCATTAACATATAGAAACGTCTTCATGGGGCAGAGAATGGTCTTCGTCTTCCCTTTATCCCGGTAATCAGCAGTCTGCTTGTGAAAGAGATCCTCTCTGGGGTGTGTGAGTGGTGGTGCATCTTCTTCTCTTCATAAATGATTCATTTGTTCTCTTGTTCTCTCTCTTTTGGGGGACCTTCTTTTTCTTGTAACTCTCATTTTCTAAATGTATTCTTCTCTACTTGGATCTAATTTTAGGATTACTTTCCTTTTTAATTTCTAAACTCCTGAAGCTGAACTCTTCTTCTAATACAGTCTCTTGTCTTTATTTGCATTTTCTCTTGATATAGTTTTTCTGTGGTCCCATGAACTTTTGGCTTATAACTACTTCATACTTCTGTCAACTGTCAAACATAATATTCTCTCAGTAAATCTTCTTTAATTAAATGTCAAGTAACATAATAAAACTAGGAAAAAATAAAGTAAATTAATATCTAAAAATAAAGGAGCTTCTGAGGATTAGAATGTTCATTATTATATAAAAGTGTATGTGTATTCACACATGAACCCACATACAAATCTATGTTTACAAATTTTAAAGTGTTGTTAAACATACAGTATATCCACGTCTATGGATGCACATCTGTGTGGTTGTAGGGATGGAAGACCAGTTTCAGTGTTCATGGAATTCGAATACTGGAAACTTTCTAAGCACTCATACATTAAATTTATTTTTTAATTAATATGAGGTTATTTTTAGTTACCTAAAATATTAATCTCTTTAATTCCTTATATAATGCTCTGAGATTCCAGCCAGAATACTCTTGATATATGTGCTTATGTACAATTCTTGGCTAAAATATATTGCCAACATGCAAAAAGAATTTAGCTATTTTCCCACTTATTCATGGACCCATTTATTCTTCTCCCATAAAACATTCCTTAGTTCAGTTGATGGTACCACACATAGATCTTCCCAAACCACAACCTGGAGGGCATCCTTACTTACTTCCTCCTTTTGCCTCACTTCCCACAACTAGTCAGTCCTGCTGCCTTCTTGGTATCGATCTCACGTACTTGAAGTGAATCCCCTATCCTAAGGATCCTCATCTTTTGTCTGGATTGCTTCAATTCTTCCTAAATAAGCTCTTCCCTCCATTCTTACATCTCTTTAGTTCTCTGGCCACACTGCTGTTCAAGTGACTTTTCAATATGTAAATTTTATTCTGCTTATTTTAGGATAAAGGCTGATTTCCTTCTCAATGTCTCCTTCAAGACTTTCCCCTGTCTCTTCTCCCAGGCTCTTCTCTAGGTATTTCCCTTACAACCTAGTTTCTCACCTCTACTTCATTCAGCCCCTGACACTACAGTAAGCTTGCCTTTTGCTTCTTCCTCCAGCCAGAAAACTCTTAACTGCCTCCTGGCTAAATCCTAATTCATATTCAGAATTTGGCTCCTATGTAACCTCCTACTTAAAAACCCGCTGGTCTCCCAGGAATCCCATGTTGCTAAATACTTTATTTGATTCTGGCCTTATGTCTTACTCCTATAATCATCAATTTACTTGTCATTTCCCACATTAGAGTATAATTAGAGTATAATCTTTAGGATTGGAGTTAGGCTTTTTCCTCAGGGTATTCTGAATCAGATATGTTAGGTGCTCAATAAGTAGTTGTTGTATGAATGAAATAGTTGCTTTAATATGGGAAAAGTACTGCACCAGATATTATGGCCACAGAGAAGGAAGCACAGATTATACACACAAATAGCCAATTATCTGTGGGATTATACAGACAATATTACTTGTTGAGGAAGTAAATCTCATCAGTAAAGGATGCTAAAGCAGTTCTGAGAGGGGTGCCTAAACTGAGCTGCACCCTGGAATGAGGAAGGTTTCTTGGAGTTGGTATTTGTGCTTCATCTTCAAAGATGATTCAAACTTGGCTAGGGAGTTACTATTGAAATAGATTTTAAAATATTTCAGTAATTAATCTCACCATTATGGCTCAGATGACTTGGGATTTCTTTTAACATTCCTTATCTTAAAATACTTTTAAATCTAAATTTTATGTATTACATATAAAAGTTTAAGGGAGGGCTTCCCTGCTGGCGTAGTGGTTGAGAGTCTGCCTGCCGATGCAGGGGACACGGGTTCGTGCCCTGGTCCAGGAATATCTCACATGCCGCGGAGCGGCTGGGCCCGTGAGCCATGGCCGCTGAGCCTGCACGTCCGGAGCCTGTGCTCTGCAACAGGAGAGGCCACGACAGTGAGAGGCCTGCGTACCGCAAAAAAAGAAAAAAAGTTTAAGGGAGCCATGGATGTATGAAAAAGTTAATTAGGTAGTGCTAAGTTGATTAGATATAGTTTTATTTCTTCCCCTCCTCCAGAGTTTATCAAGATTTTGGGGGAAGAGATTTATGTAATACATTATTGTCTGTTTTATTTAGAGTTAGTAACATTATAAATGTGTTCTTATAAAAAAATGGAAAAAGGATTCTCAATCTTTGATATATGGTGGATGTTGCAGACATTTGCTTGGGAAAATATCTGTAGATGTAAATACAATCAGCAGTATATTTAACCATATTGTTAATAATACAAGAATTTGTAATAATTTCTCAGCCACACACAATCAAAGTAGCATTTATACAATACAAACATAATTTTCTATCTTGGAAGAGGTAAGTTACACTAGAATCATGTGATGCAAAAGTGAGATGGATCATAGAATAAAGAACTTTTTATTATTAACTATTTTTTAACTTTGGTGAAACACACATAACATTAGACCTGTCCTATTAACAAATTTCTAATTGCACAATACAGTACTGTTAACTATATACACATTGCTTTACAGCAGATCTCTAGAACTTTTCCAGCTTGCATGACTGAAACTGAAACTCTATACCTATTGAACAGCATCTCCCTGTTCCTGTCCTCCCAACTCTGGCAACCACCATTTTACTTTCCACCTCTTTGAGTCTAACTACTTTAGAAACCTGCAGTATTTGTCCTTCTGTGTGTGACTGGCTTATTGCACTTAGAGTAGTGTCCTCAGGGTTTATCCATGTTGTTAGCACATGACAGATTTCTTTCTGTTTTAAGGCTGAATAATATTCCATTGTATGTATATACCACATTTTCTTTATTCATTCATCCAGTGATGGACATTTAGTTTGTTTCTATCTCTCGGCTACTCTGAATAATGCTTCAATGAATATGTGAGTGTATGTATTTCTTCAAGATTCTGTTTTCAGTTCTTTTGCATCAATATCCAGAAGTAGAATTGCTGGATAATTTGGTAGTTCTATTTATAATAGCTGAGGAAACTCATACTGTTTTCCACAGTGACTGCAGCATTTTAATTTCCTACCAGCAGTTAAAGTGGTTCCAATTTCTCCACATCCTCACCAGCACTTGTTATTTCCTGTTTTTTGATAATGGCCATCTTAACAGGTGTGAGGTGATATCTCATTGTGGTTTTGATTTACATTCCCCTAATGATTAGAGATGTTGAGCGTTTTTTTCATGTATCTATTGGTCATTTGTATGTCTTCTTTGAACAGGCTATTCAAGTCCTTTGCCCATTTTAAAATTTGGTTATTTGGGGTCTGTTGTTCTTTGTTTGTTTTTTTGCTATTGAGTTGTAAGAGTTCCTTATATATTTTGGACAGTAACCCCTTATAAGATGCATGATTTACATATGTTTTCTTCCATTCCGAAGATTGCTTTTCACTCTATTGATTGTTTCCTTCACTGCACAGAAGCTTTTTAGTTTGATGTAGTCTCCCTTGTCTATTTTTGCTTTTAAAGCCTGTACTTTTAGTGCCAATATCTGAGCAATCATTGCCAAGATCACAGTTATGGAACTTTTCACATATGTTTTTTCTTCTAAGAATTTTACAATTTTGGGTCTTCCTTTTAACTCTTTAAGCCACTTTGAGTTGATTTTTGTGTATAACGAAAGAAAAGGGTCCAATTTCATTCTTTTGTATGTGTATATCTAATTTCCCCAACACCATTTATGCAAGAGGCTATCCTTTCCTCGTTGTATAGTCTTGGCACCCTTGCTGAAGATCCCATTTTACTGTTTCGGTGTGGGTTTATTTTTGGCTCTTTATTCTGTCCCATTGGTCTATAAGTCTCTCTTATGCCAGTACCATATTCTTAATTACTGTAGATTTGTAATATGTTTTGAAGTCAAGAAGTGTGAGGCTTCCAGCTTTCTTCTTTTTTCTCAAGGTTGTTTTGGCTATTTAGGGTTTGTGGTTCTATATGAATTTTAAGACACTTTTCTTCATTTCTGCAAAAAATGCCACTGGGAATTTGATAGGGAGTGCACTTAATCTGTAGATTGCTTTGGGTAGTAAGGATAACATTTTAACAATATTAAGTCTTCCAATCCATGAACACATTTCTTTGTCTCCTTAAATTTCTTTCAGCAATGTTTTGTAGTTTTCACCTTACATATCTTTTGACTTATTGGTTAAGCTTATTCCTAAATATTTTATTCTTTTTGGTGTTCTTATAAATGGGGTTGTTTTCTTAATTTCCTTTTCATATTGTTTGTTGTTAGTTTATGCAACTGATTTTGTGAGTTGATTTTGTATTCTGTAATTTTGTTGAGTATTTTTTATTACCTCTAACAGTATTTTTTTTTTTGTCTGTGGAATCTTTATAATTTTGTACATATAAGATCATGACATCTGCCTAGAGAGATAGAAGTTTAACTTCTGAATTATGTTTCATTTTAGAGTAATTTTGATTAGGAGAGTGATAATAATTTGCCTTTGTATATTTCTTTATGCCTTTTTTCTCTTAAATAAGACTGCATTTTGTAGCTCAAAGATATATTCTAACAATTAAGCACACAGTCTTCCTACCTGTGTCAGAGGTATCTAAGGGTTAAAAAGAGAACTTTGGGCATCACAATACTTGACTCCTACAGAACAACTTTATGAAGTACATATTAATAAGATAGCCACTTTACAGAAGAGAAAACTGAAGTTTAAGCTTTTGAGACTTGCTTGTATGACATAATTAACAAGGGGTAATGCCATGACTCAACTTCTCTTTTCTCATCCACATAGCTTTCTGAGTAAATGGACAGACTATGTATTTAACTTAGTAGTACCATCTTTCCCTTGCTAATTTTCCTTTAGTCCTTTTAATATTAAAGTTTTTTTATATATCTTCGCATGAATCAACAAATGGCCAGGAAAATTGATGAAATTTTCTGAAATAGTGATTATGTAGCCTGGGACAGCCACACTTATTGAGGAAAATGCACAAATGATTATCACAACTTGACAATATTGTTTGTACTTCTTGAATTATAAGCAGGTGCTATATAATAGATTTACTTAATTTTTGAATTATACTCTGTTTTTTTACATTTTAGAGAGTTTTTTTATTTTTTTTATCAGAACCATAGTGTTTGTTTACATTTATGAGTCAAATATATTTAATTTTTTAAATTCCACTTTGGGAAATCCAGTACCAGCATTCTATGTGGCTTAGTAGAGTTTTCAATTATTTCAAAATTTATTTCTAAACTACTGTAAATTGCAGCTTTTTTTCTTTGAAACACACTCAATTCCCAAATGACTATTTAGCATCTAAATTGATCCTAGATAGAAGCACATTGTTTGCATTAATAAATCTTAACAAATTTTCCTTTTTCTAAGGGTTCTTGTAATGTCACATTTACCAGTATCCTTAAATGATTCTTGGAAAGGGCAGATTATATATTTTTTACCTTGAGCATTTTTGTTTCATTCTGAAGTTGCTTTTATCTGCCTATTCATCAGAATAAACACTGCTTGCTCTTACTTTAAATTTATTTTGTTGTGCAAACATAATATCTGTGTTTCTAAATAAACACTTATATCTTATCAGACTGTTTTTACAGCTCTATTTTATGTTTTCAAAGCCATCATCTTTGTTTCTTCATTTAAATCAAGATATGCAGAACCATTTATAATTTATTGATTTGATGACACAAGAGTTCACTTGCTGGGAGCTATGGTTCCATAATATGGGAGTATATCAGTTTTTATTTCAGTCTCCTTCAGAGGGAAGGAGCTGTTCTTTCTAATTGTTGAGTGAAGGTTATAAACATGTTTATATAAATCTTTATATAAACTGGCTGCAGTATAGGAATTATTCTTGAATTAAGGATACTTAAAGCAGCCTAGGTTCATGTGGCTTATACCATGTCTTGCAAAAACAGCAAGAAAATCTATTATAGAATACTTCTAACTACAAACCTTGGCTGAAACGTTAATTGTGCTCTGTTCTTGCCTTTGTTGAAATGGCCTATAGATATCAATCACACAGATCTTGAGGCTGTGTAGCTGATTATTATTTGCTATTTCAGATGACTGGTAATCACTTCCAAGAAATTAGAAAGGCTTAGTAAGAGGAAAATATAATTGCTTTTCCAGTAATTTCTACTTATGACTGACAGAAAACAGAGAATAAATAAATGTCTACATCTTATTTGAAAATTTGTGTCTTCCGTGATGTTTTTATCTTTCAATTTTTTTCCAGTTTATTTTGAAAAAAAATTTTCATTGTGCTTGACATTTTGGCACCTCTTATTGATTATTTATTCATTATTATTTAAGAGTTCTTTTTTCAACCTTGATATGGTATTCATTATTGAAATTAACCTCACTCTATACCAAATATACTAATGGAATGTTTCGTATGGTCCCAGAGCCACATCAACTAGGTATCCACTGGCCTGAAGCTAAATATGGGTGACGTATAAGTTGGCTACTGGCTTCTTGAGAATGAATGAGAAAGGTTTCCATGAGGAAGAACTTTGTGGTTCTTCAGGTTATTTATCTCATTATCTTGTTATATGGTTAGCTATAGTAATCCGATTAAGTATACTGAAATTCTAGTAAGAAAGAATTAAGTAAGAAAGAGAAATTACTTAGAAAGGAAAATTGTTTTATAAAATACAAATATATATTCTTGTCTAACACCAAAAGACTGGAGATTTTATTTACGAGGCCAATGTCTTTCATAAAAATTAGAGAAAAATCTTATCTTTTTCATCTTTTAAAAAAAATCAAACATTTTTTTTTCTTTCAGCATGTGGAGAAACCCTACAAGAATCCAATGGCAACCTTTCCTCTCCAGGATTTCCAAATGGCTACCCATCTTATACACACTGCATCTGGAGAGTTTCTGTGACTGCAGGAGAGAAGGTAGTTTATCCCATCAAGAGTTCTCCTTTAATCTCAGATGCAAAGGTTCATTTTCTTTCAAATATAATTCACTTTGTTTTTTATTCTTGTTTGATTAATAAAATAGCTCAGAAATTTTATAATGGAAATTACTCTAACTCCAGGAATTTTTTGAAAGATGTAATTTTAAAAGAAATGATAAATGGTCTAAAAGTGTTGACATAATACAAATTATGTACTCAGACACACTGAAATTAAGTTAAAAGTCAGTATCATATGGATAACTAGAAAAATCCCACACATTTTAAAATTGAGAAATATACATCAAATATCCAATTCATTCAAGAAGATATTGTGATTAAAATTAGAAATTATTTTCAATTATAACAAAAATACTGAGAATACCAAACCTGTAAGATTCACCTAAAGCAGTACTTAGAAGGAAATTCACAGACCTAAATGCTGATATTAGGAAATAAGAAATACACAAAACTAATGAGATTGACATCCACATAAAGAGACTAGGAAAAGAGCAATAAAATAAATGAAAAAGTACATAAAGGAGGAAGTAATAAATAAAAGATAAAGAAAATATCATGGTATTGTACAAAGTATGGACAAAGTTGGTACTTGAAACAATTTAGAAAAATAGAGAAATGGGTGAAAAGAGATCAAGAGAAAAACAGAGAAAGCACAATTAACTAATATTTAGAATAAAATGATTATTATAACCATAGATACTTTAGGAACCAAAAGAACATTTTGAACATTATGCCAATAACTTTAAAAATGTAAATGAAATGGGCAAATTACTACAAAATATTACTTACTAAGTTCTTATTTGAGAAGAAATAAAAAGCTTGAATGCTCCTATAACCACTAAAGAAATCAAATTACTATTTAATTGAATTATTAGTCAAAATTTTTTCAACAATGAAATCCAGGTTCAGATGGCTTCATCAGTGAGTTCTATCCAACAATCAAATAAGAATTAAGTGTAATCTAATATAAAGTCTTCCAGAGAATAAAATAAAAGATACACTCTCCTATTTAAATGGCTAGCAAAACATTGATAGCCATCCTGATGACAAGAACAGTGTAAGAAAGGAAAAATTTAACCCAGACTCACACTTGAATATGTATGTAAAATCCTCCCCACATTACCAAACCAAATGCAAATATATATGCCTCTGTATGTATGTATGTATCTATCTATCAATCTGTAAATATATAAATAATATATACATATTTCAAGGGCAGATATATGCATGGATATGTGTATATAAGTATGATATATTATGTATATATGTTTGTGTGTATATGTATGTGTACATATATACAAGCACCATTAGACGAGTATCTCAGTTAAATCAAGAAAAAAAATCTATTAATGATTTAACAGCAACAAAGCCTGAGCAAACTAGGAATAGAAGAGTATTAATCTTATAAAGGGAAGCAACAAAAATTAGTGCAAATACCATTATCATTAGGGTAATTCTGAAAGTATTTCCTTTGAGATAGGTAAAAAACTAAGTATGTCCACCAGTCCTCTTCTTTTTTTAACATTTTGGTGGAAATAGTAGCATGTTAAGGCAAGAAAATGAAATTACACCTGTAAGGATTAAAAAGGAAGACATAAAATTCCTTTTATCGTATTGTTTGTTTGGTTATAGAATTTAAAATTATTAAGAAGTGAAATGAATAAATCTATTAATTTCTGGATTCTGTCTGGAATGCTAACCTTAAAAGTCTTCCCAGACCAAGCTTGTAATAATATCAATTTTTGTTTTTTACTAGTTATTAAATGATTTTTATCCTTCGTCTTTGACTAATTCATATGGAATGACTCATACACACTTTGAGTTTTGGTGGAAAAGCAAATGCAGTTAAGAAAGTTTCAACTCCCTGATAATTGAGTGTTGTTACAAGTATCATGGGTATGGAGTTGTCCAGGATGTTGCAATACTCACAATGAAAACTAAATGAAACTCTTTTGTAGCATAAACAGATTTTATACATAAAAAGTTACAACTGACTTGTAATACATGAATGCATACATAATTCTTTATATAGTTATTTTTAAGCATTGTGAGTCTACGTTGTAATATAGTTATAGGTGTTGATCAATTTCTGTTTAGATCCTTTGAATAAGCCCCTGAAAACATATTATGAAAATCATTATAAAGGTACTGAAGAGCAAGATATAAAAGATGATAAAGCTTCAGAGAAAGTTTAAAACTGTACATGATATTTTTTTTCAGTTTTTCTTAAACATTTTTATTGGAGTCTAGTTGATTTACAATGTTGTGTTAGTTTCAGGTGTATAGCAAAGTGAATCAGTTTTACATATACATATATCCACTCTTTTTTAGCTTCTTTTCCCATATAGGCCATTACAGAGTATTGAGTAGAGTTCCCTGTGCTATAGAGTAGGCCCTTATTAGTTATCTATTTTATATATAGTAATGTGTGTATGTCAATCCCAATCTCCCACTTTATCCCTTCCCCCACCTTACCCCCTGGTAACCATAAGTTTGTTTTCTACATCTGTAACTCTGTTTATGTTTTGTAGATAAGTTCATTTGTACCATTTTTTAAGATTCTACATATGTTATATCATATGACATTTGTCTTTCTCTGACTTATTTCACTTAATATGACAATCTCTAGATCCATCCATGTTGCTGCGATATACATGAGTTTTTAAAATAAAGCATTGTAGAATATGGAAAGTTTTGGCACAAGATTAATCAAATTAAATCAGTTTGTAAGAGCAAAATAATACCTGGAAAAAAAGTTTCTCCTATCTAATTGCAGTATCTGTACCATCAGCATTCAAAGTTTACTCAGTTTTCTTGTATGTAGGATTACTAATAAAATGGTATTTTCCAAAATGTTGCAAATAGGAAGAAATAAACAAATCTATCATTTTTTCTCCTATATTTTTAATATTGTGCATAATGATGAGTAAATAAATTTATTGTTATAAGTGGCCAATGAACAATATTAACTGTTTTTTATTCTTATATTTTTATTATTTTCTTTCAATATTTAAGTTCATTCTGCTCTTCTTTTTTATTTTATTGAAGTATTGTTGATTTACAGTTTTATATCAGTTTCAGGTGTACAGCATAGTGATTCAGTATTTTTATAGATTATACTCCGTTAAAATTATTACAAGATAATGGCTATAGTTATCTGTGCTGTACAATATATCCTTTTTGCTTACTTATTTTATACATAGTAGTTTTTATCTTTTATTCCCATGCCCCTGATTTGTCCCTCCTCCTTTCCCTCTCCCTTCTGATAACTACAAGTTTTTTTTTCTATATCTGTGAGTCTGTTTCTGTTTTGTATATACATTCATTTGTATTATATTTTAGAATCCACATATAAGTGATTTCATACAGTATCTGTCTTTCTCCATCTGACTTTGTTTCACTAAGCGTAATATTGTCTGGATCCATCCGTGTTGCTGCAAATGGCAGAATTTCATTCTTTTTATGGCTAATACTGCTATGTACATAGGAATATATATATATATATATATATATATATATATATATATATATATATATATGTCGCACATCTTCTATATCCATTCATCTGTAGATTGACACTTGGGTGCTTCCATATCTTGGCTATTGTAAATAGAGCTGCTGTGAACGTTGGGGTGCATGTATCCTTTTGAATTAGTGCTTTCATTTTTTCCAGATATATACCCAGGGATCAAATTGCTGGATCATATGATAGTTCAATTTTTAGTTTTTTGAGGAACCTCCATACTGTTTTCCAGAGTGGCTGCACCAATTTACTTTCCCACCAATAGTGTAGGAGGGTTCTCTTTTCTCCACATCCTCTCCAACATTTGCTATTTGTAGACGTTTTGATTATAGCCATTCTGACAGGTGTAAGGTGATATCCCCTTGTGGGTTTGATTTTCATTTCTCTAATAATTAGCCATATTGAGCATCTCTTCATGTGCCTGTTGGCCATCTGTATGTCTCTTTTGGAAAAATGTCTGTCAGAAGCTTCTTTCTGGTTTTTGATTGGATTGCCTTTTTTTGTATTGAGTTGTATGAGCTGTTTATGTATTTTGGATATTAACCCCTTGTCGATCATATCATTTGCCAACACTTTCTTTCATTCAGTAAGTTGTCTTTTTGTTTTGTTGATGGTTTCCTTTCCTGTGCAAAAGCTTTTAAGTTTAATTAGGTCCCATTTGTTTACTTTTGCTCTTATTTCTTTTGCCTTAGGAGACAGATCAAACAAATATTGTTACTATTTATGTCAAAGAGTGCTCTGCCTATGTTCTCTTCTAGGATTTTTATGGTTTCAGGTCTTTCATTTAGGTCTTTAATACATTTTGAGTTTATTTTTGTATAAGGTATGAGGAAATGTTCTAATTTCATTCTTGTAAATGTAGCTGTCCCATTTTCTTAGCACCATTTATTGAAAATGC